>NC_135501.1:111353035-111693035 GCF_052857255.1 Amblyomma americanum
CAAGAGCTGTACGACGTAGTCAAGCCGTATGAAGACGTCTTCTCCGGATTAGGCGAGCTCAAGGGTGTCGTCTACCACTTGAAGCTCAAGCCAGGTTCCCAAGGAGTGGTCAAAGCAGCACGCCGGATTCCGTTCGCACTCGAGGACAGAGTAAAAGCGGAACTGGACCGCATGGAAGCAGCCGGAGTAGTTTCCAAGGTGACCGAGCCAACCGAGTGGTCCAGCCACATGGTTACCGTCATAAAGAACGACAAGGTACGCATATGTCTCGATCCATCTGATTTGAACAAAGCGCTGCTGAGGGAACATTATCCTATGCCAACGCTAGAAGACATTGCACCGTCTCTGTGTGGAGCACAATACTTTTCGACTTTGGATGCCGCTACGGGATTTTGGCAGATAAAACTGGATGAGGAAAGCTCCAGAATTTGCACAATGAGCACTCCGTACGGTCGTTACAGGTTCCTACGTATGCCTTTCGGCATTTCTTCGGCTCCCGAAATATTTCAGCGCGCCATGCACAAAGTACTAGAAGGTCTCACTGGCACAGCAGTCGTAATGGACGACATTCTAGTCTGGGGTCGCACTAAAGAAGAGCATGACGCAAATCTTGTCAATGTGCTGACAAGATGTCAGGAGCACAACTTGAAATTGAACAAAACAAAGTGTAACTTCTTGCAGGAATCCGTCAAGTACCTAGGCCACGTGTTGACGCGCGACGGGTTGAGCCTGGATCCAGGGAGACTGGAAGATATTTTCCACGTGCAGGCCCCTTGCAACCGGAAAGAGCTACAGACATTCTTGGGTATGGTGAACTTCGTTTCCCGCTTCATTCCTAATATGTCAACGCTCACAGCATCGCTCCGAGAACTTTTAAAAAAGAATGCTGCATGGGTTTGGGAAGACAGACATCAAAAAAGCTTTGAAGCACTGCGCGAAGCACTAGCAACGGCTCCCATATTGGCATATTACCAGAAGGGCAAACCAATCACCCTATCTGTAGACGCCAGCCAAAACGGAATTGGCGCTGTGATAATGCAGGATGGACACCCCTTAGCTTACTCATCTCGCTCGCTGACAGAAGCACAGCAAAGGTACGCGCAGATAGAGAAAGAGATGCTAGCAATCGTCCACGGCTGTGAAAAATTCAAGGACTACATTTTCGGGCAGCCAGAAGTCATTGTGGAATCTGATCACAAGCCGCTCGAAATGATTTTCAAGAAACCATTATGCCAGTGCCCTCTCCGCCTGCAGCGTATGCGTCTAAACCTACAAAAATACCATATAAACGTCAAGTATACTCCGGGAAAACAACTGTTCATCGCTGACGCGTTATCACGTTTTCCTAATAAAGCACAGCTCGTAGAACATTGCGCGCATTTCCACGTTAACACTATCGCTTGTCTTCAAGCTTCAGACAGGCGCCTGGAGCAAGTTCTGCGGGAGACGGACCGTGACCCAAGCATGGTGAAACTTCGCCAGTATGCAAGCACAGCGTGGCCCATTGACAAGGCTGACGTCCCTGCCGAGCTACGCAGCTACTGGAGCTTCCGCGACGAGCTGCATACTGATTCCGGCCTTGTGTTCCGGAGCAATCGCCTTATCATTCCTGCCAGACTGCGCAGTGAGGTACTGGCTTCTCTTCATGCCGCGCACACAGGAGCAGAAAAAATGAAGGCACGCGCCCGAACCGTTGTCTTCTGGCCAAGTATAAACAGCGATATTGAGGAAGTCGCTCAACGCTGTCAAACATGCCAAAAGTACAAATCAAGAAATGCGCGACTACCGCTGTTAAGTCACGAGATACCAACTCTGCCCTGGGAGTCAGTAGGAGCTGATATTTGTCATCACAACGGTGCCGAGTACTTAGTCGTTGTTGACTTCTACTCTTTCTTTTTTGAAATCAGGCTTGTGCAAGCGCCGTCAGCCAACAAGGTTATTGCAGCATGCAATGACATCTTCGCAACACATGGCTTCCCAAGGCGACTTTGCACAAACAACGGACCACCCTTCAGTAGCCAACAGTTCAAGGATTACGCCGATAAGATTGGCCTGCAACACGTCCGGTCTAGTCCGTACTATCCCCGCTCGAATGGAATGGCAGAAAGAGCAGTACAGGAAGCTAAGAAGCTGTTAAGGCGGTTCCGTTTCGGTAGCACTGAGTTTTGTGCCGCATTGCTTGAGTGTCGAAATTCACCTTGGGACTCTTCTCTGAAGTCCCCTGTGCAGAGGCTCATGGGCCGACAGACAAGAACGCTGCTTCCTGTACCAACTAGCCACCTACAGCCACAAACAGTGCCACCCAAGACCGTGCGACGAAGGCTAGAAGACATCAGGAGCAAGCAACGCTGCTTCTACAACAGAGGTACACGGCCTCTTCCAGAGCTTCGCACTGGCTCGACCGCAACTATGTACAATGTGCCCTCAAGATCAGCCCCCATTTCTGTTATCTAACCGCTTGCCTATATAACCGCTCGCCTTCTTCAATAAAGCGTCATTCATGCACCATGCTTCGTCGTGTCCACACCCACCCAGGTCTTCCAAGTGCGCATTCATGTCGCCTAATATGGTTATCTCGCCCTGTCCAGCTAGCTCATCAATATCGCTTGCGATACATTCTACCATTTTCATGTTTTTCTCTTTGGCACTAGGTTCTATCCGCAGGTATACAAAGCGAAGGGGTGTTTACACCCCTGCCACTTTTCTTTTTAGCCGTAAATGTTCCTTGCATTCCTGTTTAACCTTTCGAAAATTCAACTTCTATGAAGGAATGCCCCAAATGCACCCCCATTTCTGCTGCCCTCCGTTCTATTGCAGTACTCCGATGCGTAGTGTCGTTTACAGAGTGGCTGCTCCATGTCCCTAACATGTGTTTCCATTAACCCATATACCAATAATTCCTCTTGCCTTAACCCTTATTGTATTTCCTCCCATTTCAGCCTATTCCGGCACACCTTGTATGCTAATGTAGCCTATATCTAAAATAAATAAGGAATTAATGAATTATATTTGTCACGACAGTGGCCGTGACATTCCCCCTGTCAGCGACCGCAGCCACTGCTCACTGTGTAGTGCATGTTCTTGCTGGAATGGCGCCACTTTACTGCGCACTACAGAACAACCGTATTTTGCTTCTATAATAATTTTTGGGGGGGAAAGGAAATGTCGCAGTATCTGTCTCATATATCGTTCGACACCTGAACCACGCCGTCAGGGAAGAGATAAAGGAGGGAGTGAAAGAAGTAAGGAAGAGGTGCCGTAGTGGAGGGCTGCGGAATAATTTCGACCACCTGGGGATCTGTAACGTGCACTGACATCACAGAGCACACGGGCGCCTTAGCGTTTTTCCTCCATAAAAACACAGCCGCCGCGGTCGGGTTCGAACCTGGGAACTCCGGATCGGTAGTCGAGCGCCCTAACCACTGAGCTACCGCGGTTTTTTTTTCTTCTTTATTGCCGGTATTTTGACCCACATGAAAAGAAAATACATATTCATACATAAGCACTAAAACACAATCAACATCTTTGTTAAAACAACGGCCGCCCAGCTTGTGCGGTCACGCTCATGCTAAAATTCCTTCATCGTCAATAATAATTCAACACGTGATAGCCACTCTGGACTACATTCCAGCATCTTTTTCTCCTGAACAAAGTTTCTTATGCTTTCTTTGAAATATTGACGTGCCGGTCTTGCATCGAGATCGGCGTGCCTTACTGCCATTCTGCATTTCCAAATACTATGTAGGGCAATTAGCATGATCAAATCAAATGAGGTACCGTCATCACTTTCAATTGGCAAGTAGCGAATTCCGCTGAGCTACCGCGGAGGGGTTAGTATTTTGGTTTTTACATTTCACACTTTTGACAGTAAGACAAAGCACGGTTTTCAGATTAGGCTATTGATAGCCAAATTGGGCTACTTTTTGTTCGAGTTGGCAACAAAATTTTTCTTTTGGCTATATGCCTATCTTGGGTTACATTGTGCTTTTTGGCTACAGCCTTACTCAGCTTTGTGCCAGCGATCGATGCATCTGCGGAGAGGCTATTTTCTCGGCGAAAACGCTGTTAGCTGATAGCAACTTTACTTGAAATATTGTGTGGGCCTCTGAAGAGACGGGGAAAGTGTCCTGTATGGGTAGCCAAACAGCCTTTACACAAAAATTAAGGCACAAAATGTGTGCTTCTAAAGTCTGTGTGCCTTTCAATAGAGCTAGCTTGTAATCTGACGTTCGATATGCTACCCACCCACATTGACTGTGTTGTATATAATGTACTACAATTCTTGTACGCGAAACTTTCATATGGATCGCATATTCTCCAAAAATTCAGCAATAGTACAGGGAAACGTAAAGCACCATTACCACAGGCAATGTTACTGATAATTATTTGGGACATAACCCGAGGTGATGGCGGCATTGCCGGACATCTTGCGATGGCCATCTTTTTGTGGCACAGACATCAACCAGCTTCTGTGTGACAAAACGGCTCAGCATTGTACCTGCCTGGCGATGAATGTGAATCAATGGGCTGCACTGGAAGCCCAATTAGAAGCAATGGAAAGCATAGAACTCTGCTACGCAGCAAGAGTACTTGTTAGGCAACATTTACAGCGACGAGCAAATTTTACTTTTTGGCTGGAGCTATCTGCAACCCTGGGTCACATCGCACGTGTTTGGAGTGTTGCGCTTAAGGCGATTCGCAGTCGCCTTTCGTGTGCGGCCACTTGCAAACAAAACCAAGGATGCCGTTAAATTTGATGCACCTCGATTCCTAAAATGTATACTGGATTGCCGTGCTAAGCGTGCTTTTTCGCACCCAAATCTGGCTATGTGAGGCCCCGCTTGTGGAGACCGATCTTCCGCACTTACAACACTGCTTCACCCCGCGCTCTACGCCGCTGAAGCCGGCACGTTTGAGCTTAAAGCTTGCCAATGCAATGATGAGTTGACGTTACGGTCGACAGTTTATAGCCCCCCCCCCACCCCGATGTTTCTCCGTCAATTCCTCTCTCCGTGACGCTGATCGCATCTCGCAAGTATGCAATCACCACATGTCGCGATAATTGGTCGCGACATGCCGCGTGATGCATCGCTTCGGGCGATGAGCAGAAGGCGGGTTCTTAGAAGCAGCCGACGCCAGCTCATCAATCCATGGACCTAAATATGTATGTGAAAGCTTGGTAGCAGCTGTGGAAGAGAAAATGGAGTTATATAGTGCAACCCTTCATTGTGCTTCATGGTGTCGAAAGTCTTAAGAACTGGGTTCTTACAGTAAGCCTACTGTCTCATAGCGCGAGTTGACTGAGCATACAAGCCGCCACAACTAAGCAAGGCTGCTGAAACGCGCCGCTCGGCCTCCAAAGTCTCATCGCTTTATGCGGATCTACGAGCGGCAGCGTCGTGAAAAAGATTGTTTCATGCAATGTAATCATCGGCCAACTCTTTTCGCAGTGTGTTTCGCGCCGCGTTCAGCGCCACCGCCGAGCGAATGTATGGCGTTTACGCCAGGTGTACACGGCAACAGATTTTACTGTTTCTCTCTTCGATGCAACTGTGCGACGCGTACATACCTCCGCGCCGCAGCCGCTCGGCTTCATGCATGGCTTTAGAGTATCGGTCTTTTTTGTACTTGGTGCCGATACTGCATTTGCGTTACGTAGCGCCACTGTGATCAATATGTCACGGGTATGTCACACTCTGGGCGGACTGGCGAATATCGAGAATCGGGCAGCTGTGCTGTATACGCTTTGTGGAAGATCATCCCCTTTCCAACACCACGGACACCATCTCCCTTCATCAACGATGAGGCGCACTCCGGCTGAAGCCCTGTGTAAAGATTCGCTTGCTTCGTCGCCCCGTGCTGCTTCTCGCAGCCACCGCAACGTGGCGCAGTCCAGCGGCAGCCACCGCCCGATGTAAAGGGTTCAGCCGTATCCATCCATCCATCCATCCATCCGTAGTTCTGAAGGCTGGCTGGGATAGACAGAAAAGCCAAGGAAAACAGAAGGGGCAAGAGTGACTAGCAGGTAACGGGCTTGATGCTTACTTTACGGCTGATATGACAGGCACTGATAATGCGGGATCGACACGAAACGGTGCGCCATCGTCACTGCCCTGGTTTTCTGTTAACACGCGTGGATGACGCGGCAAGTGCGATCCCATGAGCGCACCGATGTGATAACAGCCCACACCAGCTCGCTCGGTGGCGCGCTGAAAAGACCTCCCAACAGCTTCCGTGCAGCCCACACTACAGTTCAGCGCAAGCAGTGTGGGCGTTGTTGCTCTGTCCGTGAACTTCCCATCTCTGGAGGCCTCTGTAAGTCGCGGCGACATTATTCTACAGTGCTTGGCAGCGACGACATTTCCTGCTCTAAAGCCCCGGTCGACAACACGGTATGCATCGAAACGGCAAGCAGTAAGTGGCGTTAGTGGCTACTACGGTGTGTCACTCGAGAGGTGTCGAGCTGAGCCCAACAAAGCAAGGCTTTGCTGGATTCGGCCTCAGCATTCCCTTGTAACCTAGTGCATTGCGCTCGACGTGGGCGGCTGTTAGCATGGCATTGTGCTGCTGGGAGCGTATGGGCGTGTTTCTAATGCTTCCGTCATTTTTGCTGCTGTACACATGCAAGCGTTAACTGTTTTTATATTCGTGCCACTTTCGTACTTAGCGATTTCATAAACAGCCTTCAATCGAATGCTAAAGCATACTTTGATTATGGCTAATGCGATGGTGGCCACAAATTCAACCCCGGCCATTAGACTGACCCACCCCGCGCCCAAATTTGGCCTTCTAAGATTTCAATCAATGTTCAGGCTATTTTGAATGTGCGCGATACAATGGTGCCGTCTAGTTTTGGCCTTGCGAGTGATCCCTACAAAGATGACCGTAGTCAAACTCCAATCCAAAGCTAACGACCTTACGGACAACAGGACGGTGTTTGCCAGAGCCAGAGTCGATGCCAATGAAGAGTCATAGCTTATATTTTATTTAATCAGAGTGCACACAGCAGCCGCAAGCTTGAAGTTAAGCGAAGAGCTAAGACACAACAAAATATGCAAGCAAGCACACCTGTCGCTCGACCATTGCATGTAACGCTAAGCAGATGTTATTTTCATTTTTGCTTGTGGTGTATGCTCCGCCGACCCAATTTTGACTCGACAGCCACCATAACTACAAAGCGTGGACTTCAATTTGCAGATATGCTACGCGATGCTCGGGATTTTATTGCGCAAACTGCAAGGGCAACAAAGCTTCAAGCTAGAGCACTTAAAGAATTCAGGAGCGTTCTTGGGTGTTGCCCGTCCTACGTAACGTGACGCGGCAGCATGCGTACTGTCGGCCGCGAAAGTCTGCGGGGTCCGCGATGCGTAGCGGAGCGATGCAAAACTGCATTGCTGCGCCATCTGCCATCACAGAGCGTGGTGTTGAGGCTCACTCAAGGTATTGCCGCACAAGGCGTGCCGTTAGCCTCGTCACCGCGCTCTGTGACAGCAGATGGCGCAGCAGTGCAGTTTTGCGTAGCTCCGCCTCGCATTGCAGATCCAGCAAATTTTTGCGGCCGACAGTACAGTCATGGTAAAAAAACTTTAGGCCGCTGATAATGGCCGGGGAGCGCCTGCGAACCGCTATCGCGGCGCTGCCACCACCGGCGCGCGCCGCCGCTCGCTTGCGCCGAGGGTAAAGAGGGCGAGGGAAGCATGTCTCTCACTCTCAAGCCTCCTCTGATAACAGCGCTCGTGAAAAGCTAGTGCGGCGTTCGTCATGCCACCTCGTCTTACGGCCGCCGAGACAGGGCGTTACGGGCGACTAAATTCGGTTTCCTGGGCGAAGATACCAGCGCGTAACTGTACAAAAGTTATCCCAGTCATCGCAATTTTTATAACAATTTTATCTTACACATTCAGAGGGGAGAGCCTGTCATATTATGCTTTTAGGTGTACATTTCAAATGAGTTTCACAGCGCACTGAAAATAACAGATAAAATAGAAACCTGACTTCTCTGAGTGCTCGTTACGCTGCGCCAAGTTGCATTATAATATACGGGAAATTCACTCTTTGTTCTTCTAAAAAAAGGACAACAATCAGTAATGTCTACTGCAAATGCTGTCTTATGAAAGGGCCTGTGACTTCTGCCACAATTTTTCAAATACATAGACCGCCTTTCTTCACTAAGGATTGACCGCACGTGTGTGTTCGACGTTGAAGTTCTTTAAGCCCACATAATAATAAGCCCACATTGAGATTATGAAAACGTTTTGGAACTTGAAGACGCTTGTTTGGCCGGAGTAGCGATTGAGTTAGAGCAATTTGGAAAGTGCCCACTACATGGCTTCTTCTCATGTCTTAGTGCATACTGCATCATTGTCGTTAGGGATCACTTTGAAGCCTGAGTGGCTATGGGGAACTTGTGCTGCCAAGGTGGCACTGCAATTGTTCCATTCGGTGACTCAAAACTGCTTGTCAGCCGCTTGGGCCGCTGCAAACGCGAGAGCACATTCTGCGCGATTAGACAGCCGCGTTTGGCTGACAGCATTCATTGCCGAGCTTCTCTCGGCGTAGCGCAGATAGCTGACGCACGGCACGTGTGCCTTCGACAGAGTGCGGAGGCTCACGCCAATAAGCGCCTGGTGGTTGCGCGGAAAAGTACTAATAGTAGTACCCAAAACTTCTTGCTCTTCTCGCTAGGCAGTGTGTTGTGGCGCTGCAATCGGCACCGCAAACTTCAGCGCAAGTTCCCCATGGCGATGGGCCGGCGGCCCGAAAGACGCGGGTTCGATCCTGGCCGCGGCGGTCGAATTTCAATGGAGGCGAAATTCTAGAGGCCCGTGTGCTGTGCTATGTCAGTGCACGTAAAAGAACCCCAGGTGGTTCAAATTTCCGGAGCCCTTCACTACGGCGTCCCTCATAGCCTGAGTCGCTTTGGGACGTTACACCCCCATAAACCATCACTTTAAAGCGCACATGACGCCAGCATAAGTTCATCTCACTTCAATTGGACACCATGCGTACGTCACGTTTGCATCGTGCAAAATACACCACGGCCAAGATATTATAACGTGCTCATCCTGCCTTCTCATAACGAGTGCTGCCCATGCCTTATTGATACGGCCATCAGCAGAATTTTCGTCCTGTTCTACACAAGGAAGTGCATCAAGGTCGCCGAGCAGAATACAAAAATAAAAAAGAAAAAAATTTGATTCCCCCTCTTCCCCCCCCCCCCCCCCCCCAACCATTTCCATATCATGCCTTATCCTGTTGTATGAGCTTTCAAGGCTGCTCGGAAAGCACCTCGTCCAGGCCACTTCGTTTAGTCGCACGAAGCACCCTGTCACGGCGGCGGCAAGACGAGCTGGCAGCTGGCATAACGAACGCCGCACTAGTTTTTCACGAGCGCTCTTATCAGAGGAGGCTTGAGAATGAGAGACATGCTCCCCTCGCCCTCTTTATCCACGGCGCAAGCGAGCTGCGGCGCGCGCCGGTGGTGGCAGCGCCGCTATAGCTGAGCGCAGCCGCTCCCCGGCCGTTCTCAGCGGCCTCAAGTTTTTTGACCAAGACTGTACCTTCTCAATTTCGTACTTTAAAGAAATATACATTACAGGAGAGCAATGCGACACTCGTCGGTTTTTCTGCTTTTCCTTCTCCACAGAAAGTTTGTAAAAAATGTGAACTATCTCGCCATCACGACAAGTTGGAATAAAATACACTGTAGGAAAAGTGTACACTAATCTAGAACGGCGTATGTTTACTGATATCCAGGCACGAGTCTTGGGGGGGGTGTCCCTTATCCCCCACGTTTCTTTCATAATATTCGCTTGACCAGATACAGCGTATCCAGGTTTCTTTGCGGCTTTTTATGCTTAGCGATCAACTCTTGATATGCGCCTAGTGGGTATCGTGCCAGTGCATAAGTCGCTGGGACTAGTCTCGGTGGGCGCCGCCTCTGCGCCGTCGACCATCACATTGAAGACCAAATATCTGGTCACCTGACGTGCTGCTGGATGTCGCCACAACTATTTCGCCGGCACATGCGTACATTACGTATTCATTCCTGCGGCACTCTCGCTTCGCGCATCAAGTGCAATAAAGACCGCGCGTACAGAGGGCAAAACTCTTGTTTAGAACGCCTGTACTGCGTGCTCTGAGCTTGATAAATATCGGGAGTGAGCATGAGCGCCAAACAGATATCATTGCCTGTCTTTTCGCGGCTTGGCCACCTGCTCTTGTGTTCGGAAGCATTGTCTGCAATGCCGGCTGAGACACGAAAACTAAACGACGACGCAAGCTGCTTGGCATTTTCTTATGTTTGTTTCGGTGCGCAATTTATGGACCGCAAGGTTTCATTTCGTTTTGGTTCTGCCACCTGTACAAAGCGGTTACCGCGCGCACCACACTAAGAATTTCTTGCTGCGAGGGTCTCCCCACATTCAGGACTGCAGAGTAGAATTTCTGTGCAACCAAAAAGTATTAAGTTGTTAAATACCATCGCTGTATAGTAGTCCGTCCTTACTTTTCTTGTTACATAAACAAGCTTGCAGCTAATCACAACTAAAAAAGCTCTATTTTTCATATGCAGTAAAGTTTGCTGAAGTCAAGCATTAAAAAAGTTGATTTTGTTTCCTGTTGTCGTTGGCTAGTGGAGTAACAGGACGCCGCACACCATGACCCAGTGCTACCAACTACTGTTTTAAGTTGTATCCTACTATAGCGAAATAACTGCAAAGCATGATCTATGAGTTATATCAAGCAGCAGGCCAGTGGGTATAAAATTCATTATGCACCAAAACCAAACTAATGTTCAACAGTCTAGGAAGAAAACAGCAGTTCACAATTGTTAGCGACGCGCTGGAAGCGCTAAGGGAATACCTGTACTTCGGGTAGGTAGTGACCGTAGATTCGGATCACGAGTGTGAGCAAAGAGAATAAGAATGGGGTGGAGCGCATTAAGCCGGTTCCCTCAGATCATATATTCTCCATGGTTCTCTCAGAACATGTATATAGCACTTGCGTCTTACCGATACTCACATATGGGGCAGAAACGTATATGATAACGAAGACGGTTCAACTTGAAGACAACGCAACGAGCTGTTGAAAGTAAAATGGTAAGTGTAACGCTCAGAGAAAGGAAGAGGGCAGAGTGAGTCAGGGAACGAACGCGGGTTAATGATATTCTAGCCTAAATATCGAGAACGAAATAGGCTTGGTCAAGGCATGAAATGCGAATGCAGTGTAGCCAATGGTCGCTGAGGTTAACGGACTGGAGGCGAAGAGAAACAAGCGTAGCACGAGGCCGCAGAACGTTTACTAGGAGCATGAGGATAGGAAGCTTGCGTGGAAAAGGTGACCGCAGCTGTCACAGGACATGGTTAATTGGAGATCTGGGAGATGCCTTTTCCCTGCAGTGGGCGTAGTCAGGTTGATGCCGCAGCCATAGTGGAAGAGCTACAAAAGAAAAGCTTTGCTTGTGTGCACGCCTTCATGCGTCATGCATGGCGCTGCCATGAATTATTCTCCTTACAACCTTCGTGTTTTCTACAATGGCACCGCACTCTCGGGTTGCATCCATAACGATGTGAAAGATAGTGGGACTGTCGCGATGTATCCGTCCACCATATGTTAACTTGCGCAATATAGTGGAATTCGTATGTACATTCAATGTGCCATCAGAGTGAACCAGCTCATGTGCTTGGGCTACATGCTTGCGGCCAGATATTTCTACATCGGCGTACTTCGCTGAAGAAGGAAATTCGGCGCATGCGCTGTGGCTGTTCTGCACGTGTGAAACACTGCCTGCAGCAGGCACGGGTACAAGCAATACGAAAGGTAACACGAGAGCGCGTGGCAGCTCCCCTTCGCTCAGCGCTGCCACCAAGAATCTTCGGCAAAGGCACAAGCCCCAATAAGCATGACCGCGTATGTGTTTAGTGCTGCCCATTTTCGTCGGCGGCAGCCCTTCGCGAAGCACGGACGCCATGCGCTCCCTTGTTCCCTTTTATACTTCTTCCACCTGTACAACCTGGCCATTCTTTAGTGGTGTAGCCTGCGGGCACCAACTGACCGGGGTGTTGGCGCGTTATAACAAAGCGGAGCGGCGAAACCAGCGTGAGAAAAAAACGCTGGTACAAAGAGCAAACATTGTCCGAGAAACTCTTCCGCAGAGCATGAAACATCCCCTCTTGGGGTTGTTTTCGTGCTTAAAGCTTACTGGCTGAATTAAGGTAGCAACGGCGCATCCAACTGGATCTGCTTTTTTTTTCAGTACATGACGCTGTGATGCGCGTGCACCGGGGAACAGCGAACTTGAAAGCTCTAAGGGTCGAAGTAATAAAGAAAACCACCACTGCTTTTTATAGGCACACTGCAGTCAGATCAGACGCAGAAAGGACTCACCAAAGGGATAGCCTCCCAAAGTGTTTGCGTGCGTTAAGACTTCCGTAGGTTTGTGTGCATGCTTGTGTTTGGATCTGTTACGAAACAAAACAGCAGCCACTGACTAGGTCGCAAGATGAACGGGTTTATCAACATGGAGCCTGTCAAGCAGTAGTCCTAGTTTGAGGCAGAAAGTGACGTAAAGTTTGGGAATCAACCGATAGCATGCTTCCGGTTTTCCTGTCCATGGTCGTTTGTGTTAGCAGTGATTTCACCAGAACGCGTGTCATCACTTACATTTCTTTTGCGACAATCGCTGCTTGATTTCACCGATCTATATTGGAAATGGACGAGTTCCGCAATCGCGGTTATCTGCTGTTTTGTTGCCAACATCGAGCTGAATAAACTCGCTAGTCAACAAAATATACCTGTCCTCCAACACTGGCATTACTAAACAAAAAGCTTCCGTTACCTCAAAACCCTTTGTTTTAGAAATTACTGTCAGACTTCCCTGAAACACCTGAGACGTAGAGGGTGTTCACCTGAGATCTTCTAGATTTTTAAAAATCTCCTTTTTGATTTGAAGAGCTTTTTCCTCTGTAGCATTCTCAGCGGTGAAGTACTCAGAATACGGCTCAGACGTGCAATCTAGCAGGGTGGCTAACTAACGGGGGATAGCTAACTTTTTAGCTGTTACTTTCCCTCCTTAATTATTAGGAGGTGTCTAGCCCATCATAAGTACTATCCATATGTTTTTAAAATTTCGAATACGTGATTATCCTCAACGCTGTCGCCCAACAAATGTTGACTACAGCGCGCCAAAACACATTGCAGTCAAAGCACTCCGTAGTGCACGTAACTGGTCGAAATAGCCAAAATTAGTTGGACCAAAGTGCCGAGGGTAACAGCGTTTTCGAAATTCTGAAACTGATACCGATAACTACGGAGGGTTACATGCCTCAATAATAAAGGAGGCTAAGGATAATAGTTGGACACAGACCCCTGGGTCTGGCCTAGTGGTTACGGTGCCTGTCGCGACTACGGGACGGGGTTGATTTGAAACCCACCGCCGTACAACTAACGGTAAAAATGAGGACAAGTGTCCTTCTGCCTGGCGCCCGGCTTTCTTCACGGGACGTGCGCTCTGTAATCTCCGTAAACCCCGCTGTGCCCCTCGCGGGCCAAACCACGTTTCGAACGACTTCGCATCCTGATAAAGGTTGTACCCCGATGCAGTTGGAACACCATCCCGTCCTCGATGCGCTGTCACTGAGCGCGCGCGTGCGCCCTAGCACGGCGGCCTCTCCTGCTCTGTGCTGACAAAGCAGCCTTCCCGTACCTGCAAAGAAAGTGGCTACCGCAGCGTAAGCGGTCAAGCTCAGCCCAGCGCCGCGGTGTCTGTGCAGACTCCTCCGCCCTCGCGACACGCACACATCGTCGCCTGCAGTTCTGATACAGCATCTACAACTCTCGCCGAACCTTGCTCCGCTGGCATACAGCAGGGTCAGCAGCATTCATAAGAAAACAAAGAGCCGCTAAAGGACTATACTGCGCAAGGCGAATTTAAGTTAACACGCTTTGGACGGGGGAAGGAGTCGCTCACAAGTCAACGCAACGGTTAAGAAGTTGCCGGTCTGCCACAAAATACCCAGTCGTACACACTGTAGGCCAGGGTCAGACCACTCCAAAAGAGCAATTCTCATACAACGGCGGACCTCCACAAGCTCCGCGGCGAACGTGGCGGCCTGGTCTACTACTCCCACATTTCTGTTCACGTCCTCGAGGACGTAACTCCTCATCGGCGGATGCAAGACTTCATGGCGTATAGCGCTCAGCAGGGCTAGTATAAAACAGTCTGATACAGGCACACGGTTGGCACTGATCAGGCGCTACATCATCAAATGAAGTCTTTTATGAGCCAGGAACACCACAGCCTTCGAGCATGCGGGCTGCACTTGCAGCAAGCTTCTTGAACAGTAGGAACGGCAAGTTCCGCGTGTGCTGGTTGCGTTGCGTCGCCTACACATTCGGGCTTATAGCAGCTCTCGCACGTCTCATCTAAGCTCCACGAGTCATCAGCAGAGGATATCAAAGGCAATGGCGACGGAAGCTGCTGGAGGGAAGATTGTTGGCCGTCCGACTGCGCTGAGGGTGCCGCATGTATCATCAGCCTGACTACACCCACTGCAGGGCAAAGGGCTCTCCCATGTCTCTCCAATTAACATTGCCCATTGCCAGTTAGGCCCACCCTATGCCTGTAAACTTCTGAATCTCTTCCGGCCACCTAACTTTGCCCCCCCCCCCCCCCCCTCCCGGTAAGCTTGCCTTCTCTTCGAATCCACTCCGTTACCCTTGAGGACCAGCGGTTATCTTGCCTTCGCGTTGTATGCCCTGCCCAAGCCCATCTCTGCCGCCGCGGTGGCTGAGTGGTTACGGCGCTCGGCTGCCGGCCCGAAAGACGCGGGTTCGACCCCGGCCGCGGCGGCCGAATTTCGATCGAGGCGAAATTCTAGAGGCCCGTGTACTGTGCGATGTCAGTTCACGTTAAAGAACCCCAGGTGGTCGAAATTTCCGGAGCCCTTCACTACGGCGTCTCTCATAGCCTGAGGCGCTATGGGACGTTAAACCCCCATAAACCAAACAAAGCCCATTTCTTCCTCTTTATTTCGACTAGGATGTCATTAACCCGTGTTCGTACCCTCACCTACTCTTCCCGCTCCCGGTCGCTGAACGTTACACGTATCATTAGTTATAGCATATCGTTACCATGTTTACGTTACCGTTTACCGTGTTACCCGACGCCGGAAGTTACGGGTTATCGCTGCTCACGCCAGAAGACGTTTTAGCATACAGTCTCTCCCGTAGCACGTTACCGTAAGTCTAAAACGAGTGATGGTGGCATATGCCGTAGCTTTTATTGCAAACAATATACGGATGTACTGCAAGCACTTCTCTGCCGGAGATGCACCATTCACTTTATTAATCTTCTCTGCATGTCACAAGCATCACAAACGCATTTGAAAAACGGCTCAGCGGCTTTTCAAATGCATCCCTGATACTAGGCGCCTTGCCTACCTTCGCCAGTGGACCATTTTAGTACGGAGAATTCCGTAAGCTTGCATACGCAACGCTCGTTTCGTTGCGAACGCTTTAAAAAGCGCAACTACGACATCATCTGTTTGCCGCACCGCACCGTCGCTTCCTTGAGCATTTGAATGCGTGGTTTAGATGGAACATAGTGGCACCATCTAGTGACAGTATGTCAAAGCTCGTCAACTCTGGGCTAGAGAAACTTTTCTTTTGCATTTAAGGATGAGTATTGTAAGAGAACTCCTAGTCTGTTTTTTTTTCAAATAAAACTATCAAAATATAGAAATGTTAAAGCCGGCACAAAGATGAACTGCAGTAGTGTTGTTGATAGTTTACCACGCACACGATCGAGCACTATATGCAAGACATGTAGTTAGGCTTCACTTGCGGGAAATTGCCAAATTATATATCAAAAACATTGGCTAGTGATTACTCAAACCAAAATCTGAGTCAGAGTGCGCGAATTAAAAGCGAATTCCTTCCTTTATAGCGACAAATGGGATCGAAGAATGCGGTGGCGGTGCTTTATTTGGTTCGTAGCTGCCATGTAGTGCGCGGCAAAGTTTGTTTATGAAAAACAGTTTTGCTTATACTCCATTAGACGTTTGTTGACACACTTAGGGTCCATCTGATAAATAGCTAGGGCAATGTATGATAATCACATGAGCGCTCTAGCGCAGATGGAAGTGCCGCAGACGCCACTCCTCGCTTCACGATTTTCCAGTGGCTGGATTAGAATGGGAGGAGCTGTTTCCTCGCGCGGGGCTCGTACTTTCAGGTGACGTGGTTAGGGCCCTAACTGAGCATTAGGTCCAGGATCTGAATGCTGTTCCTCTCAGAGTTGAGACGTGAAGGGCAAATCAGGAAAGCAAGCGTCAACCCTCCAGTACTGTTTCCTATAGCATTAAGACATCATCAGCACAAAGAACTAGAAAATCATCAACGTAGCAAAAAACCGCCAGCATCCGCATATCGCCAAATGCATCCTGCACATTTCCTCTAAAGGCAGCTGAAAAGTGCCGACGCAATACAAAAATCATCGTTATGTACACACTGTCATAATTGACCTTGCTTGCGTGCGTGTCTTTGTCTTTCAAGAATTAAGGGAAACAGCATTGACCAGGTAATAAGAGATATTGGCGTTTCAGAACCCCCACAGGTTCTTTTTCCAGATATGGCCTGTTCAGACAGTCCTTATTTATACCAAACATGGCAAAACATGGAGTAAAGTTTTCGGATATGCCGATAGCATAATTCCCGTCGTCGTTTGGATTAGCAGCGATTTCGAGAAACCAGACATTAAGTACATTTCCTTCGTGACAATCGCTGCGTGATTCCAGTCCATGTAATTATTGTAGAGATAATCGCGATGCGCAGTCGCATTTGACTGGTGTTTTTTTTCAGTACACGTTAGTTTTCTTTCATTCCTATGTGATTTTTCTTCTCGTTTAGCAGGTGTTGACGTACTGCAATCGGCATACTGGGCCGTGTGCAGTATGGCGAGGAAAGTTGCATCAGATGGTTTCTTTACCGCTCACTACCTTATTTCGAATCTTGCTTGATGGCACGTGAACAGCAAGATGGTCATAGTCGGCTAACACAGCCTGCGATTCGTTGACACCTCCCACGTAGGGAATGCCTGCACGGTAACAAAATGTTCTGCAGAGCTGGACACTGCTTTTCTCTGAGGCAGCGAAATGCCAGAGGTAGCCGCTGGCTCGCAACTCTCACTGTACGGTATAGATCTGTTTTTCTCCTCTTGCTTCTCAGAACAGACGCGTCCGGCATGTGCCATCGATGAATATACAACGGATGTTCTTGGCTGTAGCGTAGTATGAAGCGAAATCGAGATACCACCCGTGTTCTCTTCTTTTGGTAAACTGAAAACGAAAGGCTTGTTTTGTGGCGTACAATGCGTTCGATAACGGTAGTATGTGGTCCTCGTCTATTTTGCTGGTGATTTTGAAGCATGGGCTTGGCTATTTAATATGTCATAGAATGGTTGTAGAGCAATGAGCGAAAATCTGCGGGACAGGAGTTCGCAAATAAAGTTGTTTCTGCGGGGTCGAGCAAAACAAGTAAATGAAAACCATGCATTCTTGAAGTAACATACGCGTTCCAACTGTTGACTGCAATACTAGGTAAATGGCTGGTGAGAAAAAGCAGGAATATTTTTTCCCGTGTAAGCATTACCATCCCACGTACTTTTGTCCATGACTGAAAGTCCTTCCAATGTAGTACAGTACGTAACACTTGCGCGTTCAGTGTTTCTGCAGATAGACATGCAAATAGTGGGGCTTCCATGGTTCTTCCATGGGTCTGTTTATAAAAAATGGACAGGTATGAGAAATATGTATTGCTCAACCAGTACCCAAGGAGCTTGCATAACTCCGAAACGTCGACAAGCGTTCATCCAGGAAGTGAGCCGTCCCGTCGTAAATATTATTCCCATATTAATATGGCGATGTCAGCAGGTGTGCGGTTGAGGGGTTGTAACACGTAGCGATTACGCCCACCGTGGAAAGAGCAAGGCTTCGCACCTTGGCAGCGAAAACTTACGCCTTGGCAATGTATAAAGAGGTCTTGCCGTCTAGCGGACTTGGCATTTTGTTCAAATACCCGGAAAGCAGTTACAGTGGTGAATGTGAGGTCCAAACTCACCCGAAGAGGGCGCACTCATTTGTGCATTTTCTGAATTCCACAAATAGTTGGCGCAGAACCGTTTGTACGCAGCAGCCGATGGTGAAGGCGTTTCCGGTTTGGAGGAGAATTCTGAACATGTTAAGAAATCCTTCGCGCATGTTTTGATACTGTTTCTTACGTCCATTCACAATTTTGTTTGAGAGAGGGCGCCTCACCTCTCAAAAGAAACAATGTTTTGCATTCATAATCACTCTCCAGCCCTACAAGGGAGTTTCTCCTGTCTGTCAGAGTACCAATACATACGTGACTCGGTAGCCCTTGGCAGATAGCGAGGCCACCCACCTGCGACATGTCCAAGTGTTCTTTCTCACCTAGTGGTTCCACGTTGTAAATCCGCAAGCCCATGTCCATGCAACACGAGAAAGAACGATCCTGGTTAAATGGAAGACTGAGGGCCTTGCCTTGTGTGAAAGACATCACTAAATCTTTAGAATATCTGAACTTCTCAAATAACCAGTTACCCGACTGAGAGCACTGACAGCGGCAGAGCTCAGCTGGAAAGTTACGAAACGATGCAATCACGCAAGCGCGTAAGTCAACGCAGCGACTTAGCTGTCTCAGCCGACAGCACGGCCAACACAGCCTTGGTTACCAGCTGACGGAAACCAAATTCAAATACAGATATACACTTCAGTTTCATGCGGGTGGGGATTTTGATTTGGAGCGTTTGGGATAGTGAGCGTCTATGCCTTCATTTACGAGAATACGTAGTCTACAATGTGGACACGTCAAGTGTAACCAGTATTCTATCCGCTGGGATAATGGCTGTGTCGTTATGCAACGCGAAGAAAGTGTGCTTTGTGTGCCCCACAGGAAGGAAGCCGTCTTATTTTTGCAGTGTAGCTGTTTAGAGAAATTGTAGTTTTTTATAAGCGTATTACTGTCCGAAAGGATAGCGAAGCGTGGGATATCTGCTGTAAACAAATCTTACGCGCAACCTTATGGATATTAGGAAGTATAAGCCTCTTATTTGCTTGTTTGACGGATTTAGGTTGTCTTATTACGTTATTAGTTCTCTGGAGAATCGGTCTGCCAGTTTGCTCGGAATTACTTGGCAGAACCGTGAAGTGCGATTAGAATTTAGTTTATTATAATTGCAAAGGTTATGATCGCCTGCTGGCCTCTTTAGTATTTTTCGTTCTGGCCGGATAATTGTGCTACCAACTTCTTCTGCTGGCTTTATGACAGTACCGATTCTAGAAGATAACTCCTTTAGAGTACGCTGTTCTGGCGGCAAAATTTCTTCGTTTTCGTGCTTGATTATTTTTTATATATTTTCTCTGGAGACAGATGTATTATGCACGCCTATTTCAGGAGTTTGTCCCGCATCTGGGGTCGAAGTTCTCAGGGCTTTTAGAGCGATGGAACTAAGGCTGCCGCCACTTCGGCTCCGTGAACACGGGTTGACCACGTGTTAGAGGCGGTAGGTAAATTGGGAATAAAGGTTTGTTTCGGTGAAATACCCCCAAAAAATTTGAGATTCCGACTTTCTTCATACTCTTAAAAATTTGGTCAAAATGTGATATCAGTATCATACACGTATTCACACATATCGACTCACGGCCATCACGATCCTGCAGTGTCAACGCCGTATCATCGAGCTAATGCGGTTCTTGAACTTTCTAGATGTCTCCTTTCCCAATGAAAGCTTAGTGCCAAAAAGCTAAAATAGTTCAGGGTGGAAACAGCCTTTCATACCTTTTTCACAACATGTAAAAAATACAACGTATAAATGGTACGCGTTATGTCATTGTCAGCGGCGAGGTGAGCGGCCGGGATGCGAAGAAAAATAACAGTAAAATAAATAATTACACAAGACACAAAAAGTAGACCCAGGGGCCAATTTTAGGTGAAAGGTAGCCACCAAAATTCGTGATATGATAAAGTGCCTTTGATGCCAGGGGTAATAATGCTCTGACCTGAAAATACCGGCCGGTTACCCTTGCGTACAGAGTGGAGGCTCTAGATTAATTGTGATTCCTCGCGGCGCCATTTAATTAGGAACGAGGAAGATATCCATCGATACACATAATCACATTGAAAAAAAACGTAACATGAATAATTAGGAGAGATAGAGAGAGAGATAAGTGAAAATAATGAGGTCTCTACTCCCCGCGGTGCGCTTCCGTGCTGCGCACCCTGGACTTTGGGTTGTTGGGCACGGACAACCAGCCCGGATTCCACGTGTACAAGATGAACAATTTCTACTGTGAACGCCCTTGGACATGCCCAGTGCTGCGCCGCAAGGCTACAGCGCCGTAACGCTCCCTTGACAAGCAAAGATGCTCCGCCGTCAGACAGTAGCGTCCTGTGGAGAAGCATCCGCGAGCGACATGTTCAAACATGCAGCGAATTGCTAGACAGCCAGCCGCCGGTTCCCCTTTCCCCCTAAGTGTCACCGCGCGCGGAAAACTTGAAGCGGGTGACCAGCGCGGTCGCTGCTTGGACCTCTCGGACGGCTGTCAAGTGCTGGCTTTTTATTGGTCCGTTTCAGTGACCACTGTTTCTCGGGGCTATTTGAGCCCCAACGCTGCCGCCTGGAGGGGACTTCGTCACTCCGTTCTACCGAGCCCGTTCTAAGTGTGCCGCTTCCGAGTGGAGTGTGATGTGTGACGCGTTGGAGCCTCGCCGGACGTCACCGTGCGAGAACAGTCGCGTTTGCTGTTAGTTCTCGGCTCTCGTGCCGATCTTTGTCCTGTATAATGCTCTGTACATAATGTATAAAATCCCTTTTGTTGTTCTCACCGACGCCTGACTCGGAGACTTCGCTACCGACTAGAGAGCTGGGGACGCTCTGTCACAAAACGGGTGGCGAGCTTTACGGGACCACCTCAAAGTCGCAACATGGTACTTTCTCCAAGCGAGTGCCCGATTTTTCCAACTTTTCTTAAGCGTCTTGGATTTGACGCCGGCCGTCGTGCACTAAGTCAGGATCTACTGCCTACGCCGCGGAAGCGCGAGTGGGCTTCATCCCACACCCCCATGATATCAAGGCGGTACTACTTGCAGACTCTCAAGAGACGCAAGCGTCAGTTCTGCTTTCGCTTCGTCCTCGTTCTCTTAGCCTACTGAGATGCCCGCAGGCCTCAGCGTTTCGCCTAGATGGCCCTCGGTTCCTGGAGGGGAACGAGGAGAGCCCCAAACAGCGCTCCCGAGTGGTCCATGGGCTCGGATTACCTTCGTCGACTTTAGTCAGCGGGGATTTCCCTGCAGCGAATCCTCTTGAGACGTAGCCACAGTAGCCCAGCCCCAGGCTGTCGCGGTGTGTGAACTTTTTTTTGCACCACCGGTACGGTGGCCTTCTGGCAACGAATTCGCCGCGAAATTTGGTAGATGTGCAAGGTTCGATCCCCAGTGCCGCCGGGTACCCATCGGTTCTGTAATGGGTACAAGATTTCAACCGGCCTAGTGCTCGGCTCTTCTGGGATGAGATGCTTGAGAAAAACGTCCTGGACCAGAATGTTGTGTTCACGGGCTAGTGATTCGTTCCGCCGTCAAGCAACCCTAATTCCGCACCGTGCGGTTAAAGCCCACTTCTGGTCCTAGCACACGCACCCGCCTCGCCTTCGGGAGGTGGTTGGATCGAGTCCCGGTGCCGGCCGGGTGCCTACCGGTTTTCTCAAATTGGGTACATGCTATAGCCCGGCCTGGGGCTCTCTTGCTAAGGTTTCGTGGCTTGTAAAATAAGCCTTCGCCTTCAGACCACGTAACTGTTGGCTTGAAGAGGTTTCTGATGACGCACTTCATCATCAGAAACTTTTTTCTATCGAGTGAATATAATTAAGGCCGAATTGCACCAGGGGATCACCTGACTATCTTTTGGGCATTTCCGTTCTGCGAGTAGGATTTGTCTCTAGAAGAAATTGATTTCGGGGCTAGTTTTCTGGCAGCCTAGAAAACTATTCTTGTTGGGTTAGAAGCGGTTAGTGCAAGCCGTTTTGAATATTTTGTGCTTGCTCCGAGAAGACCCCCTGTGGGTGTTACGTGTTGAGGGTACTTCTGTTCAGGGCTGGTGTCGGTGGCAAGGTCACGTCGGCGTGTGCCTGGGAGGTAGTGTGTGCCTGTAAACGCGTTGGTGTCGTTGTAAAAATAGGGCGCTGTGACTTAGTGGCTGTTGTCTGTTGTGTTCCTACGTGCTGTTGCGCTGGTGTTGGATCCACTACCTCCGTCTGTATGGAGGTGTCATGAGTCCTACCAGGAGGCTGTTCGTGGGCGTGTCTGGGTGTTAACGCATTTTGTGAGTGGTCCGTTGTTCAGCACTGGCCAGAGCGGCATAGGGAGTAAGCGTTGACTGTAGCGTTCGCTTAAATGTTTTCCTTTAATTAATGTTGCTTGTCATTACTAAGATACCTCTGGAATTAGGATACAGTCCATTGCTGGACCAGCGTGCCTCAGGGCCATGATGAATGTCGGCGTGGTGGACGATTTCGATGCCTTTTTGATAGTGTTCTATGTCCTGCGAGAAGTCTGCATTGTGAAATTTGCATGTGGTATTGGCTTCCGTAGGGTGCACGGTTTTAAGGGTCACTTTCGTGTTTGGTCTTTTGAAATAGACCTCGTGTAGTGACGTTCTCATGTCATCCATGGTCTGTTTCATAATGCTGTTTCAGGTTTTTGGTCCTGCAGTGAATGGTTGTGCGTTACGTTCTGAGATGCTGCGGCTATCAGTTTGTCATTGGTTTTGGTGCCGCTCTGATACCTAATGTCCTATCGGCGTCAAAGGAAATGCGAACAGCGGAGCGCGTGGCAAAAAATCCAGCTTAGGCCGTCTGCCTTTTGTTATTAGTTACAGGCGCATTCTTCCGGTTTGCGATAGTTTTTGCTTTTTTACTTTCGCATCTTCGCTTTGCCGCTGGATTGCGAATTCATGCTTTTTACCGATCACAACTAGCACAACATGGTTTCCGCGCGTGGCAGCGAGTAAAGCGAGCGGTTCTATCTCTCTGGTTTAACGGCACGCTGTAAAGGGCGAGTTGTAAGTAGCTCTAAAGCCCCCTATGATGCTTTGTCAGGCAGCTTCAAATTTCTCGCCTAATGCGCCCCACCACCGGCAATGCCTCCGTGAGTGTCTGAAAATTGTGGTGCTTTGTGTTCGCAATATCGCTGCCGTTGTAGTGAACAGTCATTTTTCTCCGCACGAAGAACGTACGGACTTGAGCGCACGTTTGGATTCACCTATAAATACTGCGGACAGTACTGTCATTGCACGATCATAAACGACGAAACCTCTTTTCCTGAACTGGTCAATAGTCCGTTTTTCGCAAAAGGCGCTTATAGAACCATGATGCTGGAAGAAAAATAGAAATGTTGCAAGCCAGGGCTCTATCAGCGCTCAATTTACATACGCGGGCGACAGCGGCTGCTTCCAGAGGAACTGCTCTGCGCCAATACCGCTCAAGTGGCAAAGCGAGAAAACGAACTCAAGAGAAAACAAGCAAGTGTCGATAATCGGACGCGAGCGCCTATCGCTGCTAGCGACAGGCAGACTGCCTAAGCTGGACCGTTCGCCACCCGTTTCGCTGTTGGCATTTCATTTGACGCTGATAGGCTAAAAAAATTATTACTGACGTTTTTAGATAATGACAGTTGGAAAACTTGCCCCTGGGGTTTCGTCCCCGCTTCCGTTGCCGCTTTCATCTGAGACGCGAGCGCCATCTCTAGGGTTTTGACGGTACGTAGTTTTCTTGGTTTTCTCTTCGCCGCCGCTACGGCCATTGGCTGCGCTTGCTCGCGTGGACAACTTGCTGCGGCTTCCACTTCGCATCCTCTGTGCCGCGCTCGTCTACATATTGCAAAGTTCGCATGCGTTCTACGCCTGCGGCACAAGAGGCCAGGATGCTCGGGGTTGAGTTGTCTGTAGAGCTCAGGCCGAGACCTCTGGTAAAATCAGACAAACACGACGTGCCGCTTACCCCTCCTAGTTTGGGTTCCTCGCGTGTGTAATATGCGGTTGTGAAAAGTGGACTGTAAATGTTCCTCTATTGATTAATTACTAAAAGTTGACTGTAAATAAAGAGCTGGGAAAAGGTTACAAAGACAGTAAACGCTTTCTCTTTGTTTTACGGCATACGCACTAAAATTTTCTCTTCAGCCAATTTGTTTTAATGCGTCGGGATGTGTCACCACTTCGCGCACTTTCGCGTGCGCTCCCAGACACTCTTAGAGCGTGTGGGGGTAGCGGTCTCTGTCACAAAGGAGATGCCCTCAACTCGGACTGGCAAGCTCAGCCGGAGACCAGCTACCAAGTGACAAGGGGGTTGGTCGTTTGGTGCCCAGCTTTCGCCGGTCGCAAGCCAAAGAATGCGTCGCAGCCGAAGGCTCACAAGACAAAAAAAAGTTGATACAGCGAAGAGACAATACAAAGGGTTTCACTATCACTCGTACGAGCAGATACAAAGTGATTTGCAAATACAAAGCAACTCATGCAATGTAACAATCGAGAGAGATTGCAATTTAACAGAACCTTTGGACCGAAACTGCACTAGCACAGAGACAAACAAAACAGTTTGTTCACCGGGCACTGCGACAGTCCGACGACCTGAGGAGCTCGACGGGGCCGTCCAGCAGGTTGGCGCAGGTTGCCTCGCTGTTCCGGCCAGGTCGAGCGGTGTTCTCCCGGGAGTCGAGCGGGCGCGCTCCTAGGAAGCTTAAACGGCGGCTCGTGCTAACAGACAGCGGTTGCAGCCCCTCATTTATAAGAGCAGACCGCGTCTGTTTGTTTGCGCCAAAGCAGGCTCGCACATACACGCAGCTTCAACTGCATAAGCTCCTCCTTCTCGCGCCGGGCGCGCGACCCCATTGGTCGAGCGCGGAAATCACCGTCCAGAAAAATCTAGGTAATTCTCGCCGCGCGGAGTCATCGACGCAAGAGCGAAGGGGAGAGGATATCTCTTTAGTGCGGTCAAAGTCCTGCCCTCTCCGTCGACGACGAGCAGGAACTTCTCCGACATTCTAGAGAAATCGACGCCGCGTGCGGCCATGCCTCCCTTGATGCCGCGCCGGCGAGCTGAGTGGCAGCAGTACGCGCAAAGCTACGCACTCTCCGGGGGTCATTCCCCGCTTTTTGTTATTTGTTTTATTTTACAGCGCGCGGGCGCGGTTGCTTACGCGCTGCGCCCTTCCTTTCTAATATGCGCTGAATTTTGTGACTGGATGAAAATACAATCGCCATTGTGGTTGAGGAATTTTTATAAGTCATTGATACTGGCAGCACGGTAGCCTTACTTCTTGAGTGCGTATCTTATACGCATGTGATAAGCTGTTTGCCAACGCGTCTTCAACGTGCCCGGCTAAGGTAATGGTTATAAATGCTAATAAGTCGTCTTGTTTCATTAGTAGAAAAGAGACGAAGGCGCAACATACGTTTGTATTCATTTATTGAATACGTTTCTGTACGCACGGGAGTCACTGTCTGCTGACGCTCCTCAAGCTGAAAGTAGCATACGGCGCGCCCATCCCAAGCCTACCGCAGCGCCACCACCTAGGCGGTGACCGTTCTGGTCCGCTCTGCGCCCGGCTGCCCTTATCTAAAAATGTTCAGCAAAGTTTATAGATAACGTTGGATAAAAGAAAGAAAACTAACGTGGCACTGTCAAAACCGTGTAAATGGCGCACGTGTCTCTGAGGTGAAAGCGCCAACGAAAGTGGGCCGATTCTCGGGGGAAAATTATAGGCACGTTTTCCAACTCTCCTTATCTGAAAACGTTGATGACTGGCAACCAGAGCAATGATATCTTACCACGCGGCGCTGCGGTTCGCGGAACTACCTATAGGGCCGTACTCTTGCTTGCAGGACAGGAGGGTAGGCGAGGAAGCAACTTTTATCTGGCGTGCCACCACCCGGACATCCAAGTGCCGGCCTTAAGTAATTTTGCATGGGGCACTTCTTCTCGGCTAGGTTACCAACAGTAACGATTGCATCTGTTACTGTTTCTTTTTCGGCACGTGATGCCTCGTCGGAAGGAACTCGCGGGAGCGATACATGATAGCGCTGCTTTTAGCCAGTGTTAGACGAACTCGACAGCGACATAGTTCACTATTTCAATGCAACTAACTCACACGCCAGCTTGCTAGGTAGGTGTAGTAACAAAATTAACAAGAGCACAGTCCCGTCAATTCAGGAAAAGTAACGACGATAACAGAAGAGTGGACATTTGAACTAGTTGGTGGGGGTTCATCTTACGGAACAGCGCAAAGGACATGACAGCAGGCTATGATCAAGCGATCTTCCTCTTCAGTGAGAGCTCCGTGTCGCCAATCCTCTTCTTCTAGGCGGGCACGCACAATGCGGGTCACGGTCCCTACTGCGCGCCCTACCTAGGGAGCAATGTTTCTCCGGGACCTGCCTTCCTGGACTAGTTTCAGGATTTCTACTTCTGCAGCGAAGTCGACGCGTGGCCTTCCTTTCCTTCTGGCGAGATTCGCAGGGTGTGCGTCGATTTTCTGCGCTATCGCCAATCGGGAACAAGGGGAGCGATATCCCCGCTTTTATTAGCCTGCTCTATCGCTTAGACAACATTTAATAAAACGGCCTATTTCAGGCAATTATTCCCTATTCCTTCACACTCCTCCTTCCGCCGCTCTGCTGAGGCTGACCTGAAAAAGTAACTACCAAGGAGCAAAAAGAAACTATCCCAATCTTCACCGGTCGCCTACGGAAGCAGTATTAAAAAAAGGAGAGAGCGCCGGACAAAATATATTTGCTGGGCAGTGGCAGTCCCCTGTACCCCCTAATACGGAACAATGGGAACGGGTCGACACTCGTTATCAGCGTCCTGGTCACCGGCAGCGCCACGGTTTGTCTTTTCGGCGCTCCTGTGATCCGTCTTCTGTGCTAATGTTTTACTCGGGACAGTGTGGTGCATGTTCTGCCTAATGGCGGCTGCCTCCACCGATACAAAAAGACAACACCGCCAAAGGAGTTTCGGCAGGAGCTTTATTTTTTTTTTCCAGCCGCGCAAGGCACCCCACCATTCAGTGCTGACGTCCAAAAGCGCCGCGGCCAGCAGTTGGGTCAGGAGTGGGCTGCGTAGGTGGAAGACCAGGAGTGTTGCCTTCGGCAATGGTCATGGCCAGGCTGTGGTGCCAGGCACTCAGGTCAAACGTCCCCAGCTCATTCCATGAGGCCCATGCCGGCTCCTATAGGATTAACACGAATCGCAACTTTGAAAGTATTGAAGTCCCTCCGTTATCCCTTCTCTTACGGCGCGGTTCTGGTGTCCAACGATATAGGAGACAGATACTGCGCCATTTCCTTTCCCCAAAAACCAATTATTATAATTAAAGGAAGATCACTCAAGTTGAGCGTTGAAGCGTGAGCTCTATACCAAGCAGTTGCACCTATAGACAGAGTTGCAACTTCGAAAGGCGCTTCTTAAGTACAAAAACGTCACGCCCTGGGCAAGGCGGTAGGGAGCTGAACAGTTAAACAGCGTACATGTTGCAACAAACCTCGCGAATATTTCCCTTTCAAGCAGGGAGCGAAAGGTGCTCATTCGGTTTCAGCTCAGCACGAACGCTCATGTCAAGTAAAAACTCGCGCTTCTTTTATGACATACTCTAACCGATTGCATGGCAACTTCACCGCACACATTTTCCCGATACATGAGTGGTTCTAAAACCGTAGTGAAAAGTGTACTCTCGAAAGAAAACACGTGCAGCGAGTCTCAACATGTAGCGGAAACATTTGATCAATTTTTCACGTCTGTTTTTCTGCCACGAACAAATGTTTCAGAGTTAACTGATCAGTAAAATGCTAAAAGCAGCCTTAATGTTGCAAAAGAAGGTGTGATGACACTACTACTCAAATAAGACGCCAAGAAATTGCCAGGTCCTGAAATACCTGAAAAATTCCTGACATACTGTGACCAGGCTTCAAATTTTCTGGCTGTTATTTTTCATTTGTCACTGCGAAAGGAAGGTTACCATACGACTGGCTGCTGGCAAGACTGGTGCCAGTCTTTAAAGAAGGTAATAGGCTTCTTGTGGATAACTACCGTTCCATTTCAATTACTTGCACGCCGTGTAAAATTCTCGAGCACTTAGGTTATTAATTTCTATACATTCTACTAAGTGCTCGAGAATTTTACAGGAAACACGGATTTAAGAAACGTTAGTAAACTTATTCAGCTTTTCGAAACACTAAATAGCTTTGCAACTGCAATTAACCCCCGGCAGCAACTAAATAAAATTGCAATATACCTTTTAAAGGCTTTCTGCAGGGTGTGCCATGTGAAGATGATTGAAAAATGTCAAATTTGAGTTGGTTCTCAGAAAAATTCGAGCCTACTTGCATAATTGCAGGCGTTCTAAGCATATTAATTCACCCAGTGTCACATTTTCTGATAATTTGAAGTGGGACAAGCATATTGAAAAAATTTGTGGACCCTCCCAACGTAAGCTTGGCTTTCTTATAGGGAGACTACGGAATGGCACTCCCAGTGTCAAATTTGCGGCATGTAAAACTGGTAAGACAAGCACTAGAACATGCAGGAATCCATTGGGACCCTCACAGCCTAACCGGAATAAGCTAATTAGAGAGGGTTCACAGGTTAGCAGTCCCATCGTTTTTCGAGCAACGACAAAGCAATCGGTGACTGCGCTCCTTGGCAGGGCCGGGCTGCCACCTTTGTCCCTGATAAGAAAGATAGCACGGCTCAAATTCCTTTACTAGCTTATCACAAGGCCTTCACTGAGATCCGGATGCATATCTACAACGTCCACTACGAGTATCTGCACGTAAATGTAACCCTAATGCCATACAGCCTTATACACAAAAAGTTTATAATTCCGGTAATTATGTCTCGTCCAAATAATTGTTGACTGCAACAGACTGGATACCAGTGCGTTCTCAGGATGCTGCTCTGCTGAAAGGTTTCAGCAGAAGCTGAAAATGCTTTGCTTTAAACGTATTTGAACTGTTGTACTTTTACCCATTCTGTAACAGCCCGCAACATTTTAACATGACTAAATAAATAATCGCGTATTCTAATTCCATGCTCGTAGCTTTTCGTTATGCTGTCTTGTGACATATTTAAAGGTATGATGCTGAACTGAACCGCTTATTGACAGTACTTTATAAGGAGTGATTGTTGGTCTTCTAAAATCTGAGCTTTAAATATCCCGGTATAACACTCAATGAGGCAAAGGACGGAAAATCGTTAAAGGGGTTTATTAATGACTGGCTTCCCTGCAGGAAGCCTTCGGTCCCACGCTATTTCCCGCATCGTCCT
This sequence comes from Amblyomma americanum, assembly GCF_052857255.1. NCBI lineage: Eukaryota > Metazoa > Arthropoda > Arachnida > Ixodida > Ixodidae > Amblyomma > Amblyomma americanum. The sequence goes on from NC_135501.1 coordinate 111,382,426, forward strand.
CGTTGTAGTAACTTCCCGAAGTGATAACGCAATCACTAGAGGTACGCGTTTTTGTACACTACTACTCAGTATACAAGTGAAAAAACGATTCATAGCTGGTTAAAAAAAAACACCGTTCAAGATCAGTACACCTTAAATCGAGGCTTTACGCCATCTACAAACCAGTGTCGTTGATAACGTCCCTATTTCAGTTGAATTCTCTTCGAGCGTGCACATCATGCTTCAAAAATGTCTTGCACGTAAGCGAGTGCGATTTGCAGTCCCTCATTTATCTCGCAATAATTCCTGCGTTCCCAGTGCTGTTGGCTACCCGCGTGCGGAGATTGTGCAGCCCAAAATGGGCATTCGTGCAGCTGTACACGGACATTCACTGCTGTCCGGGTTTTATATAAGACGAGACAAACACGTGACGGCTGCAGGGGAGATCTATCTGTTGCGGCGCAGATATTCCCTCCGCACACACTCACTTTGACTACTCCAAACGTTACGATGAATGTAACCTATAGAGCTGAAACAATTCAACTGTCTTTGTTGCTCGAAAGTGCAGGCGTTTACGGCGTAAAAGTGCAATATTTGAATTTTATTGGTACTTTTTTCGGGAGAGACGGCGTTGGCACTTTAGCTTTCTCAGGAAAAGTCTGAGTGCATCTCGGTATGATTTTTTTCCGTAATAAAAACTTTTCGTTGTTGCTGGCTGTGCCTATGCATGTCCGCAGCAAAAGGCGTATTCACTATTGATAAAACTGCGTTAAAAAGAAATTCAGGGGTACACTTTGTTGACCTAAACTGCGGCGAGGCGAAAACCTTTAGCGAGGTGTTGCTGCTTGTCACTGATGTGTGGTTAAGATGTAAATTAAGTACACAACTGTCACTACATATGCATTGGCAGGAAATAGCGTAGTCGTTAGCACGCTTCGCTGCGGTACAGAAGTATGGTGGCTCGAATTCCACCGTGCGCAAGGATTCTTTTCGTATCGAGTTGACGTCATTTGATTGACAGGTATAGTGTCGGATTTCGCGAACGTATGGACGGAACGAAGCATTAAGTCGATGCCGACTCATTCGTTCATTGGGCTTCGGTCGCTGTGTAGCTGGGTAAGTAGTACGCTTGCGTTTGCCTGCATTCCTCGACTCCATTGAAGCGAGCATGCACTAGAAGGGAGGTTGCGCGGACCCGGCTCCGTGGACACCTGCGAGGCGTCTGGCGCGGGCGCAGCGAGCGCGCCGGTGGCGCCACCTCGCGCATCCGCAGTGAACTACCAAAGGCGCAAGAGCGTAACGGACGGAGGGAAAGGGTCATTGCCGTGAGTATGCGCCATAAAGGCTCCCGCCTTAAAACTTCCCAGCCATTTGATTAAAAACTCGTTACGCCAACAGCGAGAATGTATCGACGATCACCGCTTTGAAGTTTAGTGACTGTGCGCCTAGCCTCCAAGATCAGCGCGCACAAAATAGCAGACGCACTGCTATTTGGGTGCAAAATCAGCCGGTGGTGGCAAACTACGTTTCCAGTGGAGTTCTCTGTTGTCACAATGGGGGCAATCTGTCGATACATGCCAACTTCAATTGGTGTTCACTGACCATTTAACGTTGTAAAAGCAGCTATGCTAAATAGCGGCGTAACATAAGCGGTTTGGCCTTACCAATGTGTCGCGAAAACCCTTTCCAAGCATCTGGTTGAGTTTTGTACTCCAACAAAGAGAAATCAAAATCAGAAAATGAACTGTAGTAAAATTGCTTGCGCCTGAGTCATGAAAGACTAGGCTCTCTGAAGGAGATGGAGACCTTTAATTTTACGTCTAAGGGTCAGTTTGGAAGAAGACATTCTGCATGTAAAAACAAAACAAGCACCCGTCAAGTACGTGAACGAAAATTTAAGGTTTACTCGCAGCCGCTTCGACACCGTTATGAGCGCCTTGTGCACATTGAGAGGAAAACAATTTTGCGTTTGCTTGGGATCAGGTTAGACCACATGCAATATCTTGGGCATACGGCCCCTCGTCCGGTTTACCGCTCCGGTCGTCGAATGTATGTGAAGGGACTGCATGAGCTGGCCGTAAGATGAGGTTTTTTATCTATACGAGCGGAATAATAACAATCACGGTTTGTCCTCTGCCAGAGCGTTAGAAGCTACGTTTTCATTTTTCACGATATGTCGGCGTTTTCTTAAACCGAACGTCTCACCTGCGCACTTCACAGCATTTCCTCGCGTTCTCGCGCGCACTTGACGAATACTCTATCTACGCGCATGCTCATGCAGTCCCTTACGAAGCGACCAATCGGACGCGAGGCAAAATGTCCGAGATATAAAAGCACGTCTCATTGTCAACAAGGCACTTAGGGGTGCCAGAACACCTCTTTTTACCCTCATCTTTCCTCTGTGCTCTCTGCGAGTGCTTGTTTTCCCTCACACGAAACGAATTTTCCTCGCCCGACGGATCACCATTAAATCAGAAAAGTCAACAGAACGAAGAGGCGGCACGGTAATGAAGGTAGGTAGGTAGGTCGTAGGTTCGTCCAGCGGGTACCGGGCCTCGCCGAACGTGCCTTTTCGCTCCACACAAAGAACATACTCTGGCCAGGGGAAATGTTGTACCCAGTAGTGCCTACCCGAAGGCATTCCGGAATTAAACCTCGCAGGTCCACATACTATAGGCGGATGCTCAAGCCACTAGGGCTCTGCTCCAGTTTCTAACTGCAGACAACACAATGCACGTGCGTGCGAGTCATAAGGTGCCGTGGGCGGCGAAGTGGGGCACGCCAACGAGTTGGTTTGACGAGAAGTTAAGACTGCTCTCTCTGTAGTAGTAAGCGCAGTCGACTGAGCTGAAAATTCACCTAACTAGTGAAATTTCGTTGAAATCAGAGGTTTCAAGAAATGAGTGTGGCGGATCCACTTGCTTGGTCCGTTTAGTTCCGCCCTCGGTGGTGGATCTCCGCGCAGGAGCCAGCGCGATAGAAAATGTGCCACGTCTGGTCACGTGATCGATGTAAACCTGTGTGGAAGCCGTTGTGGGGCAGCTAGAGTTGAATCTGCCCCAATCATTCGTTGGCCGGTGGGTCGGTTCTTTTTCGTATTCCGTAATGAAACACCGACGAAAACCTGACGCTTCTCTTGACAACATATTAATGCGTTTCAGTAAGTAGGCTACTTTATAAGAACACGCTGTCTTTTTAAGCTACAAAAGGGCAGAAAAATAAAATACGGACGTCGTGGCACCATTCGGCTCCGCAAGCTGCAGTGACCTAAGTACTTTCTACACGGGCGCATATCCCCTGAGTATGGGTAGACCGCGAGTTACTTCCAAGCACAGACCACGGAGCCCTCTTTGGCCGTGACGTCACACGTTTGAGTTCAGTGAAGGCCCTGTAAAATTATTTTTAAGCAACAAGTACATATTATTCTACCGAACAAACGGGAACACGGCCATGGATGAGGTATACAATCTATGTTTGCTACTGAACATTACATTAAGTTGTGTACATATAAAAACAAGCTCTGAAATCAAGCGTGACTGTCAAGCAGAAAAGCATTATATCGCACCTGCAGCGAGGCTCCAAGTTGTTCGTGACGCACTGGTTGGTCGGTGTGCAGTGCGCGACTGCTTGGCAAACCGCCGTCACTGTGGAAACCGGCTCTGGCTAGCTGCACACCGCCGTTCTGGTACCCCCCATTCCTGTGGCGCTCGGCGCTGCCCTGGAACCTGGTCCCGTTCAGGTATGCACCCGGAACGAACTCGGGCGCTCTTGGATTCAGTGTGGAGCACTGCGAAAGAGACCCAAAGGTAGGAGGGCGAATTATTAAGCCCCAGTATCGCTAATGGGTGGTAATCTTCAAAAGCGCCGATTGAGAGGGAAGGTGAATTTTTACTCCATACCGGTAAGCGGAGTGGGGTCCGGATAGCAAAGAATAATTAAGAGAGGCATTCATTAGAACGGAGCCTGCTGCGCCCACATATGATGGCTATACAGAAGCCCATACACTTGTCGGCACGATTCCGGCATCCTCCCTCGCACTGAGTCAGCCACACCTGCCGTGAGGCTGTGCGTTCTGGATAGTAGAGTTACAGCATGCGATCCGCGATCGGCTACCGTGGTCCGCGCCTATTGGTCCAATTGGACCAATGTCGGCTATTTAACCAATAGGCACCACTGCGAACGCACGCGCCTATTGGCCAACTCAAAAGGAGCGCACTCGGCTCACTGGCACATGGCGTCATCTATTGCCGGTAGCGTTTCCCGGGTTTTATAATTGCTCAGTCTTTCTGACCGTGCGCGCGGAGCGCGGTCTTGTTTCCTAGCCGAGTAACCTATTTTTTTTTTTCACCACAATTCTATCGTAGCCAGATGCAACGGATGCACTCTGTAAGCTACGGTCTAAATAGGTGGCACGGCATACCCGTCTCTCACTTGCGTCGTGACAAATCACGCATTGCGCGTAAGCTTATTCGACCACCGTTAAATCCAGCGCCGCCGGCAGTGATGGGGGCGTTTAACGAAAGGTGCCTACACGAATGGAAAACGCTAAAGCAGTGCGCTTGATATCTTTAACACGTATCCATTCTCTTTATGGACCTTTGTTTTCAGCACAAAGGGCGCGCGCAAAATTTTCTTTATCCGGAGCTTTCATCGTAACCGTACAGTGCAGGCCTCTGGCCTAGGTAGTATTTTTTTTCACTCAACCGTTTCGTAGTTTTCGAGATGTATAGAGACCACCAGTGTGAAATATGCCGTTCGGGTGACAGGCTAAATACATTTACTGCCGTTAAAGTTGCGGGCATCTACCTTCTCAGTGAGGTGGCACCCTAAAGGCAAAGGCAGCGAAGTAAAATGTGGAGTCATAATGGATGATGTCACCAAAGCCTGTCGCGTCCGACGCAATCAACGCAGCCTAGCTATGAACTCTGGTAACCAGACTGTTTTCCACTGCGGCAGGTTTTTAGTGCAACCAGCAAATCGGCGCCTTTACAAAGCGTCGATTCACCAGTAAGTTGTCCAGGCATATCAGAATGAGCCAAGAATACCGAACTGACTCAGCGGTTAGGCCCTATAGGATCGCTCATTAGGCACAAGCCGACCGGCACCGTTCGCCATTGTTTTCTTCCTGAATTACAGAGCACGCAGGATACGGTTCCCAACATTTTTAACGTATATAAACCAGTTGTAGACGAAAAATGCGTACCCGAAAGAAAAAACGGTGACATTACACGAATACCCTAAGGACGATGCGCGAGTAGGGAACTTTCAGTGCAGAACTAACTTTTCGCCCAACGTAATACGGGCACGAAGTAGTATCAAAGACCAGCACTAGTGATAGCGTGACTGTCATGTTTTGCAGCCAGCTAGGACGGGCACTCAGCGTCTTTATGCTATAGTCATGCAGCTCAGCAGTTATCAAATCGGGGTGTCTCTTCTCTTAGCTGTTGGCTCTATGCAGTAATTTTCTAATGAGGAAATACTTGCCACGTACGATGTAATCGCCAGTTATGGTGCTGGGATCAAAGTTGTAGTTGTGAATCCCGTCCTCAACAAAACAGCGGAGTGATGCATCGCATTGTGTGCACTGGGGAAAAGGGAGAGAGCGGAAATCATATAATCAATCATTTTTAAACGAAGCCTAGTTCGTGCATGCCGCATTATTGGCCAGAAAATCTAGACGCGATTGAGTCATCAAAGTTAACTTAACAACCTAGGAGCACAGACGGAAAATTATTCATGCAGCATGCGTGGTGTGGGATGCCTGCTGCTTCTCGGCCTGTGCTCACATCTGCGGTGACGATACGTTGCAAGTAATAAAACTCCGAGCGAGGTTTCGCATGAATAACATTTGCAGTTGATAGCAAACTACTAGGCGTTGGGAGTTGAAAGTAAGGCTGAAGAATAACTCATAGCAGGGAACAAACTGGTATCACTTCGCTTTCTTAAATAGAGATAAGTATAGGCTTGATAAATCTTGGTACATCTTGAAGTTTCTCTAAGCGAACGCGCACCAATAAATGCACGAAGCCAAGTTAACACATGCTGGTTTAGAACGGGTGTTGCTTACCTTGATGAAAACTCGCATAGTGCTACGTTAGTTCTGCAGCCGACTGTTCCGTTGTTCACAACTTCCGCGGGCTTCTGAGGAGCCGACTTCACCGTCCGTACAAATCTGAAATTTTGAACCATGTAAGCCGGCCGCTAGTCAGGATGCTGGCTAAGACTTGCAGCAGCGTAGCGAGTAACGTCTGAAAGTATTGCTCGGCTCTGCTCACCTCCAAAATGTCCGCAGTGCAATAATGAGGGTACGCTTGTTTGTAAGAAAGCGACACGAAAAACTGCTACATGCTGCTACATTTCAGTTACATTGCAGTGAGTCCAGTTTAAAGGTGTCTACCGAGCAGGCTAGCTGTAGTCTTGAAGAATTCTTTTCTCGCGTCGAACTAAAATTACTAAAATTAAATTTTCTAGATTGCGAGCGTGAAGTTGGCGTGTATTATGAGCCATCTCACGTGTTTTTCTCAGAAGAGCCTTGATCCTTAATTTAGGTCTGAATAACTGCAAATTTACCTTTAGCGAACTTTGGAAGTAATTTTCTTAACAAGAACTTGGTTTACGGATTTTAATTTATTTTTGCATAAGCTATACAAAACGGGGAAAGCAGAAAAAAGTTGATGCCCAAATGTTAACGACCTTTATGCAAAAAATAAATTCGTTAAAACGAAGCATTGCTTGCTTTTAACTGAACAAAGAAAACGCAGAAAATTCTTGAATGGCTTCATTCATAGTCACAATAAAGAGCTACGTAAGTGAAGTGTTCAAAGATAAGATTCATTATTGTATCCTGTTTAGAGCTTGTTTTTGAAATATCTTAACTCCAACCAACTTTTGCTTCTTCGCGGAAACCTAAAAAAACGCTAATAAACGACTTTTTCAGCCTTGTTCGTTTGGCCCTCTGGGGCGTTTTGTGTGGAATGACCCAATTGAGGAGTTAAACTGGCTGTGTCGCCAGCTAGCGTTCTCGAGCACACACAACTCAAATTTATACTATACCGTGTTTCACATTAGGTTTTACACAATATTTAAAAATAGTCTTTTTGAGTTAGAAGAGCGCTTTATTCGGCATAGCAATGACAGCGGTGTGGTACATCAGAATACAGACCAGACCTGCTAACAAGCCGACTGGTTAAACAGAATTGAACAGTAACTTTTTAATTATTACTGTCGAGCTCCTCACTTTTGTTTTTGAAAACGCTTTTACCCTCAGCGCTCTGGTCCAGCACATTTTTGCTATTTCAAGCGTATGTGTTTTAGCGCGTTGTAGCCAAAAGTTGTCCGACAGCGGCGAAGGTCACCGCGTTTGAGAACTCGTCAAAACAAATATCGATATTATTTACGCTGGGCTACACGCCCTTGAATAATTAAGGAGCCTGCCAGCAATAATAAAAAGTAACCTATTCAACATATGTGAACCAGCCTGCTGGTTAACGTCTTAGCCATATTCTGATGTACTACACCACTGACAATGTTCCCGAAAAAAGCGCTCTTTTGACTCAAAAAGCCTATTTTTATAAATTCAGTTAACGTTAGGTGAAACACCCTGTATGGCATCCATGGTGCGACTCGTAACCGTGCCACCGTTTAAGGACAACATCTGGGCATATCTTGTTGCAGCAGCCACATTCTTAATGCACATTGAAAAAGCGTGAAAACACTAGCAATGGTACCCACAGAGCAACCTAGGATGCTGAGGGGCCACCTAGGTCACGTGACCTTGCGGAGTCATCACCTACCCACCAGATAGAGCAAACTGCCCACTGTGGCGCGTGGTAGTTAAATTAATGATTGGTCGCTCGGGAAAAACAAGGCCAATCGCTGGGAGAATTTGCCACCGCAGGGCAGTGGCGCATCGCTTAATCGCTGCACTGAGGCGTCAGGAGGGGTATGTCCTAGGGTCCCAAGGGATTTGATTAAAGTAGAGAACACATTCTGCACATCTGGGAACCAATTACGGTATCGCTTCATACCCTAAGGCAGAACTGAAGTGCCCCCTGCAATGTTTCCTCATAAGGAACTAACGGTATCCGCATTGACAATATTCGCGCAGTGACCGCGGTGTGCTAACAGCCGCGTAGGTTCAGGGCCTATTTGCCCCGATAAAGCTATACTTGGGCACGGGGTTTCCGCCAACTTTTGAGTACCGTGCCTTAGAAATCATATAACTGCTTTCAAATGAAGGGATATTGAAATCAACGAGCATCAGAAATCTCTGAAGGGCTATTTAATGAGCCCTCATGCCGCGCAAACACTCCGGCGTTTGCTGCAGCAATCACGACAAACAGCGCCGCGCTCTATACCAGATTACACTCAAGCCTGTTTAACATGCAAGCGATAGCGTCCCTGGCTGCTGCCGCTGAGGATGAAAAAACAATTTGAGCCGTCCCGGCAGCTCGAGCGTCGAGGGCGACGAGGTTCCCACAAGTTGGGAAATTTACGGTACGACGCGTCGCTGAACCGCGAAATTCGCTGAGTCGCTTGTAAGTTAACCGGCCTTGCAAGTGGGGGCGGGTGACGTCACGCAATTACCGCCCAAGCCGCTCGCAAATGCACGTTGGTCCCACAACGAGACTTCTCTCCCTAAAATTCGAGGCTCGTAGTTGATACTCCCGAAAATCTACCACTGTGGTAAGTGGCAGCCTGGTGTGGGCCTGGGGCAGGCCTAGACCTCCTAGGCCTACGTCCCTTTCACCGCTTAAATATGCTTAGGGGGAACGGGCCGGTATAACATTCGCAAATTCTTCGCCCTGGCTAATGGGAAGAGGGGCTGCAAAATTCGCATACTCCTCCGTTTCGTCCTGCAACCTGAAGCTACGCCGCACTGCGAGGCACGGGAGGCCGCTCGGCTGCACCGCGAGCGCCGCTCTCGTGCCGCCGTACTGGCTAACAGAACTCGCTGAGCCGCCCTCAAGATATGCGCTGCTGCCACCGAGACAGCGCTTGCGAGCAGTCAGCAGAGGCAAAGTCGGCGAAGGCGGGTGGAGCGCAAACGCAAGCAGAGAGAGGTTACTCACAGGCAGGAGGCAGAGCCGACGCTGTCGCAATGGCGGATCCGAGGGAGCTCGAGCCCACGCGCTGTATGCTTGTCGTTGTCTTTCTCACTGCTGGGTCCCGCGCCAGCGCGCGAGTGTGATCACGCTGCAAGACAACGAAATCTCATTCGTATTTTTTTTAGCCTAAGAGCTCTCCCAAATCCCTTCTCGAATCGATGACAAAGCCGCATTTGCGTGTTTTTTTCGTATACCGCATGGCGCTTGTCCTTGTGTAAAATCTCTCAGAAAATGCACGTAGCCACCACGGTGGCATAACATGGTTTTCGCGCTCGCGTGCTGACTTAAAGGCCCTAAAATTTGGTTGCATAAGTATGTTGCAGCAACATATAAGCGCACTGTCTCACTTGCAAAGGAGGAGTATAATACAAATCATTGACTCCCTTTCGCAATCAGGAAATAAACGAGCTTTGTTTAATTTCGTGAGGCGCAAGAAGGTGATTCCACCGGCTGTCAACATTGCATCCCTCGTTCAGTCCCCTGCTGACATCGCAAAGGCCTTATAGAACATTGCGTGTGGCCTAGAGCTTCGCTTTGCATCTGCGCTATCTTCTCCAGCTATATTCACATATGCACCTCAATTGATTTCACTGAGGTCTCTATCCCTGAGCTGTCGCAAATTATCTTGCGCTTATCCCCGGCGGCTCCTGGTCCCGATGAGGTCACTTCATCTATAATCAAAATTTTGTTAAATAAATCTCCTGAAGACCTATTGGCTCAAGTTGACCATTCCAACAAATGCCTTTGGATGCCTCATGAGTGGCGTCGTGCTTAAATAGTTCCATTGCTTAAAAACCAAGGCAAGGTTTTTACTTTAGACAACATATGCCCTATTTCATTAACATCGAACCTTGTGAAATTCGTGGAAAGGGTTTTTCTCAGACGCGCCATGCCTTCCATTTCTGAAAATGCTCTTTCGAATCCCTGTCAAATTGGTTTCAGGCCATGCTTTTAAATTTGGTGTGCTCATACTTATCTAGAGAGGCGTATTAAATTAGCTCGCAATAGAAAACAGTTTGATGCGCTTGTCACTTTGGATGTCAGTAAAGCGTTGAACACTCGAGCCTGTTAGATTACAGGAACTCAACTTCCCAAGCTAATTTGCAGCCTGAATTCCTGCTTTTTTGTAAAATGGAGAATATTATTGCTGCCAAAATAGTGTATCCTTAAAGAGGTTTCAACAGACAAGATGTGTACCGCAAGGAGCAGTTCTCTCACACGTTCTTTTCAACATTTTTCTAAGCTCAATTCCGTGCATGCAAAATGTGAAAACTTATGTGTACGCCGACGATATTGCATTTTTTGCATCAGCAGGTGACATTAACACTCTTTATTGAACCCTGCAAACTTACCTCAATGCTCTTGACAACTGTATAGGAAGAATTTATCTTCTCTAAATGTGAAGAAATGCGCGTTGTTAGTATTTCCAATATCTGTTCCTATAAATATCTGCCTGGTCTATCGAAATAACATAATTCCTCAAGTTCAGACGGTGAAGTATCTCGGAGTAGTATACGACACTACTCTATCCTGGCGGCCACACATTGAGCAAGTTACTGCAAAAGGACTTCGGACCATTGGCACCATGCGTAGGCTTTGTGCTAGCTCAGGCATGAGAAGGCATACACTTCTGATTTATAAAATGTACGTCCGCCCAATTTTGTAGTTCGGGTGTGTTTTATTCTCGGGAGCTCCTGCCTATAAACTCCGCCTTCTTGTGCTGTTGGAGCGTGAGGCGTTGCGCCTTTGTCTTGGGCTTCCAAAATATGTCGCCAATGCTGTTCTGCACCTTGAGGCACGAATGCCATCGTTATCTGCTAGGTTTCGCCTTTTAACAGTTCAAACATTTTTAAAATTGTGCGACTCACCTCTTCACGCTTCCAGCATAATATTTCTTAGTCAACCTTCCGCCTATTTTAGTGCTGCCTGGTCTCGTTTTCATACCCCGCAGATATGTTACGTGCAGTCCCTCCTTGATCCCATAAATATTCATTTCACAGATGTCCGCCAATTGTATAACAACTCATCACCTGTCCAGATTGAATTCGATGACATTTTCCTATCGAATGCAGAGCTGCAGCCTTTTCCTCTTCTTCAGGGTTTGTTGCATGACCACCTATGGTCCTTTACCTCTCATATTCTTATTGCTGCCGATGCCTCGCTGGATCGTGAGAAGGGAGGTGCGGGAATTTTTTCACCTTCACTGGGTTGGTCTTTTTCTCTCCGTCTTCCTGGCTTCACTCCAGTTTTTCTGGCCAAATTATTAGCAGTAATCTTAGCCTTACGAAAATTAGGAACTACCGTTTCGCAGGTCGTGATTATGAGGACTCTCTGGCCATTTGCTCTTCATTATCCTCACTGACTGCGTCTCGGGCATTACGCCTCTTTAAGTTCCTGACCCCGCTCCATCTAAATTCGGTAAGGCCGCTTTGGGTACCTGGTCACATGGGCTTTCACTTAAATGAGGTTGCAGATTCCTTAGCAAGCGCCTCTCTGCGGCCGAATTATTGCTATCTTGCCAACCTGTGCATATAGAGCTGCGGTGAGGTTTCGCAGCGGCAAAATATTTCAGGAATTTGCTGCCTCGGCTCTTACATCATATCCCAAATATCAGCATCTTCTGCATCTTTATAGCATCAAAGGCTGGCGCTCGCGCAGACTAGAGGTATCTTTCACGCGTTTGTGTTGCCGGGTTCCCTTTCTAAATTTCTACCTTCACAGATTTGGCCTGGCGGTTTCCCCATTGTGACCTTTTTCTGCCGAACCTGAGACAATAATCGCTTCCTGCTGTTCTGCCGCCGCTTCTCCCATTTGAGGAAGCGTCTTTTGCAAATTTAATTTCAACTGGGTTTGTCTGTGTCCTCTGCGGTGTTTCATGACATTGGCGCTTCTTTGCTAGGACGAAGCTACAGGAGCGTGCGCTATGCTGTGCGAAATTTCCTTCAAGAAACGCAGCGACTCCCATTCTAATTTCTTCTTCCCGCTCTCAGTCAGTACGACGTTGAAACATTACAGGCATTGTATACTATTATGCACATTAAGCCATTGTCCTTGGCCACTCACCCGTGGGGGTATGTGCCAGCTTTGTTTGTTGCCTACCTGCCTACCCATTCAGACCGTGGCAGTCCTATTTCTACGGAGGCAGATTGCTAAAGACATGTGTACTGTGCGAGGTTAGTGCACGTTATAGAACATAAGTTCTCGAAATTAATCGGAGCCCTCCACTCCGCCGTTCATCGTAGCATCTCGTAGCTACAGTCACTTCGGTCGTTAAACCCCCATACACAGGAATACCTACACTACGTCACCCCCTCCAGGGGCATCGGAACGGTGAAACTGTCTGGAGGGTTGTGATACTGCGTACGCGTTAACGCATCGGTTTACCCCACTTAGCTCCTCCCTACCAGGAACTGCAGTGCCCGATAGAAGGAAAATGAATCTGTGCTCAAGCCGACGCTGAGGGTTAGGACCTTTATGGCCCCTCGAAGATGGGCTAGTGGGTCTCATTGTGGAAGCTGCTGAGCTGAAAAGGCACAGCCTTTGTCAAGAATTTTGAGCCCAAGGGATTTGCTTATATGCGGTATATTGAGTCTCCAGTAGCATGCGTAGAAGTTTTTCCCATTGGAGGAGAAAGGACGATACCTTCTTACATTGAGATTTTGAACACGGAGTGCACTACCAGCCACACGGTGTGACTCAGAAACAACCCTGGGCTCTAAACGTTTGACCGATACTGTACCTTGGAAAGGGACAACGTGAACAGGATACACCCGCCCTGTGCCAGTGAGTTCCTGTCCAGCTTTTCCCAGCTTGTTCGATTAAACACGTCTTATTTTCACCGCGGCAGCTTCAACAACTGTCGATGAATCGAACATATATACTAGACACCACTTATGGCCAGATAGAGCTTCCGGCTTTGGCCGCGGGGAGAATCCTAAGGCCGCTATACTTTGGTTTGATCTCGAAAAATTTATATACTTGTGGAGGGATTGGTCACACAAGGAAGAATTTAACGCCTAACATATTTGAGGACAGATTTTGGAAAAGCACAAAAAAGAAAATGAAATGAGAAGTGAAATTAACACGGCATTCTATTCTTCCGTACAACTTTTCTGCCTTCCTAAATACTTGTTTCTTCCTCTTTCACGGCAAGGACTGAAACCGTGAATTTTCGTAGAGGAGCCATTCAAAAAACACTGGAGCAAGCAGGTTGGAAGCCATACCTTTTGTGGTTGCGAAGCTTGCTCTGACTCCCTTGGTTGCGGTTAGCCTAACTTAGGGAAAATGGTAGCAGGCGATGACAAATAAGATACCCTAGTATTAAGAGAATAAATATATCAATCTTTATTTGTGCATAAAACATTTACTTGTTCCGATCTGCGAGGATGGACTGAAATTTGGAAACCCATGCTGTAATGGCACCGACAAAAAATTAATTCCACGCAACGTGAAGTCAAAATAGAATAACTCCCCTTGAGAACTTTTTAACTCTAAACGAAGCGTACGAGGATGCCTGAAAGTCCTAGGACATAGCCAAGCGACGACATCTGTGGTAATATAAGTCCAATGGTTCTACAGTAACTAGTTTGCCTTCCAGACTACTCGCGTCGCTGTTCTCGAAGTCGGCGAAGTCTCTACTACGACATCTGCCTGAGCAGCGTTCTTTTTTTGTCGTGTATACGGATTTTTCTATCACTGAGGCAGCACTATCGCGTTCCGTGGTTAAGCGAGCTATTTAGATTGAGATATGAAAGGCGGGAGGCTGGATCCAGTGTGTACTGCTTAGGGTGCTCGTTGGGTGCACGTTAGTTCGGAGGTGGAGCGCACGTATGCGATCTCCATTTTTCGGATATTTCGAATGGTAGCCGAGCTGAAAACAGGAATGTTAGTACAGCGTCCAGTGTACCGCTTTCACCATCGTGCATGTGTGTAGTTATGAGCCTTAGTACAACCACCGTTCCAGTTCCTCTGTCGTTCGAATCCTTTCTGACTCAAGAGTTGAAGTGAGCGTGTCATATGCTTTCTCAGGCCATTCCAAAAAGCCTGACCGTCCTCTCAAAATAAGGCGCATAGATGAAACATTGCATTTCATCCGAATCAAGGCAACTTTCCCCGCGCTACCCAGGTTTATAGAGTAAATAAACGAGCCAGACAACTTTGCCCGTTCTTGGTAGCTATGTAGCTCACAGACACTATCACCGTGGCGTCGAATCGAAATGTTTTCGGGTTCGGTTCGGGTTTGGATTCGCGTAATCTGTGTACTGTTCCTGGTTGAGGTGCAGAGCAACATTATGTTCCAGTTCGAGCCAGTTCAGACGGGTTCGAACGGGTTAAAAAATTTTACACTATAGGCGAGTTTTCTAAGCAACCTTGTTTTTCCTTTGTTTTGTTTGATGCATGCAATACCTTCCGACTTGGCCTGTTGTAATTTACTCTAAGCCACAGATAGTAAACGAATTTACGCCGAAACCTGCAAATTCAAATAAACTCAAATTTATGACTCTCACTATGTTCATATAGTTCTATTTAAGCAGCAGCTTTTTCTTAAGTGTTTCTCCAGCCTCCAGTTTTCACTTTAAAACTGCCTTAGAAAACGCATGGGTGAGTACGACATCCACCACCGTGTTAATTTTCGACACGAGGACAAGGATTCAATGTACGCGCCAGAAGTTTTTTTTTCGGGGGGGGGGGGGGGGGGGAAGAAAATAATGATGGGTACTTTTTCCTTCCGCAAGAACAGGTTTTATTGATGTAATTTGCAAGAATCTTCGCTGAGCTTTATTTGCGTGTGCACAGGTGTAAGTAGGATGGTGTAGAAAATGTGCAATAGGAGTATTGTAAAAAGAAATACTCCTACCAATCTAAGCTCATTTAAGCTAAGTTTGTGCGGAACTTTGCCGAATAGACGAGTAAACTCCAAGTAGTCCACGCTTAGGAAGCGTGACTATTTTTTTACACGCTTATTCTCAGCTTGATGTTTCTCCGCGCTTACATATATCACGCATAGGAGGCGTTATTACCCACTCCACTTCAAACTTTGTAGGCATGATCCCCTGTTCTACTTCACGCTTGACCTGACTTGCAGAAACTTGTTTCCCCTGTATAGTTTATTTAGTCAAGGCATCTGAAATGGGCAGTGATGTTGACACTCCCGAGCACAAGCATCGGGCTTCCTCCGTCCACAGCGATTTCGGTGTGTTGTTTCGTGGTATGAATGGACTCCGGTCTGAAATACGAAGACGAGAGAAATATATATGTCACGACCCGAGGAGCCGTGCACGTAGGCGTCAGAGAGAACCCAAGACTGAGAGTCCAGGTCACAGAGCCAGAGCACCTCGAAGGCCAACCACCGCTTCATCGTTTCGACTAAGCGTGGAGGCCGCGCGGCGCGTTGAGCACGTGGCAATATACATTAAAAGGGGGGTTTCTGCACAAATAAGTCAGGGGACAGAGGTCAAGGCGGGCGACACAAAACGGCGAACAGGACGGCGGGCAGCGCCGACTGCCAGTCTAAAACCAAGCGATCTCGTGCAGCGCGGCGACACTTCGTCTTTCATCGGCGCCTCGTCTTCATCGGCGCTTGGTCAATTATCTGCCTATGCGGCATCAGGCGCGGCCATCACAGTTCGCTGCAATTGCCCCGGGAACGAAGAGGAGCCACCCTGGCGACCTACTGCGAGGACAAGAGGAGCGGGTCGTAGTAGGTCTTCAGGCGGCTGACGTGTACGGTTTCTCGTCCGCGATGGCGCAAGTCCGAAGAGAGGATGAGCGGCTCGACGATGTAATTCACAGGCGACGTTCGCTGGACGACGCGATAAGGGCCGTAGTATTCTGTACGGAATTTTGACGACAATCTTGGTGCTGTGTCTGGAACCCAGAGCCAAACCAGGGATCCTATCGGAAAAACGTGTTGCCTGTTATCGTTATCGTGACGATGCTTTTGGTGTCCTTGGGAGGCCGAGGTGAAAGAGCGCGCCAACTGGCGGCATTCCTCCGCATACTTTGGGATTTCGGAGAGGGGCGTCCACTCGGAGGTGTCAGGAGTATATGGTGGGATGGTATCCATCGTGGACGACGGCTCACGCCCATACAGCAGGAAGAAGGGGGTAAAACCGGTGGTTGACTGGGTGGCGGTGCTGTAGGCGTACGTCGCGAAAGGAAGGACAGCGTCCCAGTTGGTCTGATCCGCTGCGACGTACATCGTGAGCATGTCTCCGAGAGTACGATTGAGTCGTTCAGTCTGCCGGTTAGTTTGGGGATGGTATGCAGTGGTGGTCCGATTTACGATGCGGCATTCGGTAAGCAGCTTCAACGACGTGGGCCACATAAAAAATGTCCCTTGCATTCTCGTATACTAACGGAGAACGTCAATAGCAATTTACATTTGCAATTAACGTGAATAAATTTGTTCGAAATATCGTTTCAGCTTTCAATCATGACGATAGCATCAAGAAAAGCATTACTGCTGATGTGCTAGCTAATACGTCCTCAATATGTGCAGCGTTAATGGAGAGGAATGTGCCAAGTGCGCCAAGGTGATATTCCATAATGCGAAGAAATGCAGCAGTGAAGGTTCTAAGGTGCTTGCACGTAGCATCACAGGTGGAACGTGCCACCACTGATAAATAGCCTAGCAAGATATCGCTAGCTGGACACTGATCTGTTTCAGTTTAAGCTGGCAAGCACAATACAGCACGATGACAATGAAAAAACGATGTACATATGCCTCACCCTCTACACAGCAAGTTGAAAGCAACGGAGTATACCTACTCTTACATTACAGGTTGACGCGGATTCTTGGGCATAACGTCACAAAAGTTCACCCCGGGTCAGAACACATTCTCACCAGATCTATCACAAAGCAAAATGCACCTAGCCTGCGACACCATTGGCTGTGTTGGCCTAACATGGATGGTTCTTGCCCCTAAAGACATCAGGCTTTGTCAACGCAATAAAGTGTTCAGTGGACAGCCACAAAACTGCTTGGTCACTTTGCTGGCAGCCGCAACAGTCTGGGTCTGTTTGCGAAGTAATCGACGGTGCGCGCTGCCACCTCCCAGTGAGGAACTCAGACCTACAGCGCGTGTCGCGGCTTCCCTCCAGGCCCAGCCTGAGCGTGGCAAGCCTTCCTCCAAGTTTTCCCCGAGCTCACACTGGCCCATTGCTTGGTAAAGGGCTCGGAATGCCGCCTCCGAGTCCTTGATAAAGGCCCTGCGTGACCCGTGAACCACAGCAGGAGGTCCGCGAGTGCAGTGGGCTCCGTACATACAGTGGTCGGGCCGGTAGTTCCACCGGCATGAAAATAAGAGTAGTCGCTCGGGGTGTGCGCTGAACAGAATGTTGAGAAGGTCCTGGTCACCCCAGGAGATGGCATGGCTATAGTTGTGCAGCAGCGTCACCAGGCGGCTCTCCCAGCCAAAGTCACGCATGCGCGTCAGGTTCATCAGCATCACACCAGAGTTGACACCGAGTGACTGGTAGAAGGGGGGCCGGGCAAAGCGCCGGTACCAGTTGGTGGCATAGTCTTCACTTTCTGGTGCCAGCGCTGCCAAGTGCGAACCATTCGTGAGTGCAAAATGCCCCCGCAGCTTCTCAATGGGGCTCAAGAAGAGGACATCGGCATCCACACAGATGACTGCATCCACTTCTGGGAGCATACTGGGGAGAAACAGACGCTGAGATGCACATGGCTTGAAGAGGGTCCGCCAGTTTTTGGCATCCGGCTCAGGAAATTGCACAGGTTGTACCTAGTATCGAAACGCATCAAGACGCTTGGGGGCCATGAAGAGATCGCTTTCAATAGAATCTCCCTGTTCTCATCATCGGCAAACAGCAAGAGCTCAATAGGAACCGTCGTGAAAGCCACCGCAGACTTGAGGTTGACAAGAGCCATGTTGAGCAGGCTGTTACATGTGACCACCACTAGCTTGATGGTCTCTGCCAACAGCTACTCCATCATCGAAAACGCCGCTTCCATCTTCCGTCTTCGTGGTAACGTGTCGTCCCGTCGTCCGTGTACTACATCGTGGCCGCTCGTGCCGACCGCGAAAAGCTTGACTCCGCCCCAGCAACCTCTATCAATTAGGAGCTCCCGCGGCGCGCCGTGGCGAAGAACAAAATTATGCAGCAGGAACATCGCAACTTCGCGGGCAGTAGCTGCAGGAAGGGCGGCTGTCTCGGCATACCGGGTGAGGTGGTCGACGCCGACGATAATCCAACGGTTCCCATAAACTGTACAGGGAAGCGGGCCGTAAAGGTCAATGCCAACGCCATCGAAAGGACGTGTCGGGCAAGGGAGTGGTTGCAATGGGCCAGTCACACGAGGAGCGGATGTCTTCCGCTGCTGACAGTCGATGCAAGATCGGACGTATTTACGTACATAGGCCTACATGTTGCGACAATAGTAACGCTGAGAAAGTCTTGTGAATGTTTCAGCACACCAGCGTGCGCACACTGAGGGTCGGTATAGTAAGAGGCGCAAATTTGAGAACGTAAATGGCGGGGAATCGCGAGAAGCCACCGCCGACCATCAGGCATATAGATGCGGCGGTATAGAAGGCCGTCCGGGAGGGCAAAGTGCGGATCTTGACATCGTAATGTCCTTGAAGCCGCTGCGTTTTGTGACGAAGACACGGCGTCTATTAGCGAAGAAAGCCACGGGTCTTTCCGTTGCTCCGCAAGTATATCAGCGATGGTAAGAGGCGAAAGCACGGGATCTGTCGCCGAGGAGCAGGCAGCGTCGCTGGGAATGGGAGACCGAGACAGAGCATCGGCGTCCATGTGCTTACGGCCGGAACGGTACGTGACGCGGATGTCAAACTCTTGAAGGCGAAGAGCCCATCGAGCGAGGTGACCGGATGGATCTTTAGTTGACGACAACCAGCAGAGCGCATGGTGGTCCGTGAAGACGTCAAACCGGCGACCGTGCAGATAGGGCCGGAGTCTCGTTAGGCCGGAACATTCCTTCTCCGGGACGGAATAGTTAGATTCATATTTGATGAGCACGTGACTCGCATACACGACTACGTCATCTTCAAACCCATCTTTTCGCTGATCAAGACAGCTCCGAGGCCAACGCCACTCACATTCGTATGGACCTCGGTAGGTGCTGTTGGGTAGGGGCTGTTCGACCCAGCACCTCCACCAAGTGAAAGGGGGGTTTGTGCACAAATAGATCAGGGGACAGAGTTCACGGCGGGCGGCACAAAACGGCGAGCAGGACGGCGGGCAGCGCCGACGCCCAGCGCAGACGCCCAGTAGTTGTTGTTGTTAGCCTATCAAAGGATGGCATATACCCACACTGGGGGATCGGCCAAGAATCGGGTGCTATTCACCTGAACGCAGTAAATAAAAAGGAAAAGCACGTGGGAGCGCAAGACCGGTGAACTATTCCTCATGACGCCCAGTACAGAACCAAGCGACCTCGTGCAGCGCGGCGACACTTCTTTCACCGGCGCCTCGTCTTCATCGGCGCTTGGTCAATGATCTGCCTATGCGGTATAAGGCGCGGCCGTCATAGTTCGCTATATATATATATATATATATATATATATATATATATATATATATATATATATATATATATATATATAAAATCACCAAAAATTGAAGAAACATAACAGGATTTAATTCACGACGTTTCGGCTGGAGGACCAGCCTTTTTCGACTGTAGTACAGAGTTTGAAACACGCAGTTTTTATAGAGAATGCGCGAGGTACAAAGTTTACAAGTTTACAGCAAAGCATGAGTTCAGAACACTAGGGGAAAATTAGGGGAAAAAAGGAAAGAAGAGCCATTGTACAAGACTTGGAAATATCCATTCAGACAAGGGTTGTGGCAACACGAGAGAAATCAAATACAATTCCTAATCAATCCTTAGAAGGGCACTCCGTACACACGCATACAGATACAGACAAAAGACAAGGCTAACAATGAATCCAACACCAGAAACGAACTGCAATGAGTCGAAGTACAATATACCGCAATACAAATGACCATTCAGAGTAAACAATTCATCAATGTATGAAGCGAAGACCGACATGACAGCAAAAATATGGGGGGGATAACAGCCAATGGGTGACAATATAATACAATGCGCGACAATACAAGATTACAATAATAATAAAAAGGGGAAAGGAAATAGCAGTAAATGTGGGACAATGCAAGTGAAAAAATGAAAACACGTCGGAAGCTATGCTTGTTATGCATGCTGCCGCCCGTTCTACGAGTCTGGGATAATTATTTGTGATAGTCTGGGATAAATATTATTCTAGGAGTCTGGGATAACTATTTGTTACATCTATTGAGTGTGTAAGCATGATAGCCGGCCTACTGTTTCGTTAATGCCGCTCGAGACTGTGTTAAATTTGTGAATCAGGTACGATTCACAGATCTCACGGTCATAATTTGTTTTGAACCCCGATTGGAGTACAATAGCTGTAAAGTTATCGAATGGGTCCGCAAGGTTGATGACGGGTTTTGAAAGTGGGAGATTTGGCTGTGTCCGCACATGTGATCTGTGGTTGTTGATGCGAATTCTGAATGGTGTAACTGTCTGCCCTACGTACTGAGCTTTACAGGTGCCACATTCCAGGAGGTAGACAACATTGGCGCTGTCGCATGAAAAGTTACCTTTTATCTTAAATGAGAAGGATGACGCTGTGCTTTTAGCACTGGTTGTTGTTATCATCGGACAGAGTTTGCACCTAGGTTTATTGCATGGCGCGGATCCTCTGAAGATAGGTTGCCGATTGTAGACGATGTTATCATATCACGGATGTTCCTTGCGCGCCTATACACAACACGTGGGGGATCAGGGATAACTTCTTTAATCTTTTCACTCTGTTGAAGGATGTTGTGGTGTTTTTTAAGAATTGTGCTAACATTGGGCATTGAAGCCGAATGGGTAAGGACCAGATTGACTTGATAGTCCGGGCGTGGCTGCTTTTTGCCATTTATGAGTTCGCGCCGGTCATGCTTTGAAGCTTTCTTGACTGAATCGTCGATGACAGACTATGGGTGCCTCTGTCGTGCTAGGTCCACACGGAGTTGCTCGCAGTTTGATTCAAAGTCTCCTTCTTTAGAGCAAATCCTACGGAAACGAAGGGACTGACTGTAAGCGATGGATGTTTTACAATGGCGAGTGTGACTGCTCTGGTAATGTAGGTACTGGTGACGGTCGGTGGGTTTTCTGTAGACTGTTGTCTCAAGTTTGTTATTCGTGATGGTCACCTGGACGTCAATAAAATTCATTGTTGAGGCTGAATGCGACGAGGAAAACGAGTGTTAGGATGAGTGCAGTTGAAGTCCGAAATAAACTTAGTGAGTTTTTCTTCACCATGTGTCCAGACCATAAATATGTCATCGATGAATCTTCTGTAAAATATTGGTTTAAAGGGAAAGTTGTTGAGGAATTTCGTCTCAAGCACAGCCATGAATATATAAGCGTAATATGGTCCAATTTTGGTTCCCATTGACGTTCCACTTATTTTTATTTTTATTTTTTCTAAGTTATTTAACTCAAGCATCAGTTTTAACATCTCTGCAAGTGTGCTGCCGTCAACCGGTTGTTTAGATTCTAAGCGCTCATAAGCATAGACGACTGCGTAGATGCCATCAGCATGCGGTATATTGGTGTACAGCGAAGCGACATCCAGGGTCACTAGTAGGGAATCATCTGGAATGACTAAGTCGAGAATTTCACTCAAAAAATGGGTGGTGTCCTTAACATAGGAAGGATATAAGGAAGGGATATCCCTGATGAGGCTGTCGACATAACTTGAGTGTTTTCAGTAGCGGTCCCAATTCCAGAGACAATTGGTCTTCCCGGATTATTTTCTTTATGAATATTTGGAAGAAGATAAAAACATCCGGGACTTGAATGTAACAGAATTAGAGCTTTTGCGATCTTGTCCTCAATTTTCTTCTTTTTTGCCAAACCTAAAATACATTCTGAAACTTTCTTATTATACTCTGGCGTAGGATCAGTAGGGAGAGCCTTGTAAAATGAGGAATCACTTAACTGCCTTTGGGCCTCATCAAGGTAATCCTTTTCATTCATAACTACGATGGCGCCACCTTTATCCGCTGGTTTTATAACGATGTCAGATCGGCTGCTTAGAGCCTGCAACGCATTGCGTTCAATCATTGTGAGATTAGGGCGATAAGAGCGTCGTTTTTGAAATTCGGAAAGGATATCTTTTTGCACTGCCTTTATGTATAAATCTAGACACTTATCGCGCTGCGGAGGTGGTGTCCAATGAGTAATAGATCGAAGTTTTGGACCAGGATCTATTGTTTGGAGGCGACCGTGGTAGTATTCTTTCAGTCTAAGGTTTCGGGAGAAATTATCCAGATCTTTGTAAAGTTGAAGTTCATTAATTATACCGCTAGTGGGGCAAAAGTTGAGGCCCTTGGACAGCACCATGCACTCATCGTGTGACAAAGTTACTGACGAGAAATTAACAACATTGTTTGGTGTAGATTTGGTGACTTTTAAGGTTGATTGACATGCGCCTGAATTGGGTGAACTGATTCTTATCTGATGCAGAGGTTGGACTACCCGTTGAAAGGAGCTGACAAATTTCTGATTCTGACGAATGGAGCTGCAGAGGAACCCCATCCCGAAGGAACTTCCTCTCTCTTTGAGTTAGGAGTGAACGCTGTTTCTTGTTTAGAAATAGCTCTAAAAGTGCAGTTTCCTTATCGGTCAGATGAACGTCTTTGCGTAGTTCAGCTTCCTTGAGCCTCATAGCGTCCAGACAAGATTTATCATGTTGGATTACAATATCCATTAGTTCTCTTGATGCCTTCCGAAGTATTTCCTGCCAATGGGTTTTTAGAGGAAGTGATAAGTCTGATGTGGCTGGTTCGAAATATATTCTCATGCCTTTCTGAATGATATTTGCATGGCTGTACAGGTCTAAGGTTTTCACAAGATGTTCGTATCTAGCTCTTTTTTCTACAACCTTTCTTAATGTTAAAAACTTTTTCGATACAGAAGTTTCAGTCAGTTCACCTTGGTTTTTAGCAGATAGTCAGTTCTTGGATGAATTTTCGACGACGTCCTTGTAGCTCCGCAGGGAGTAGCGCGGCTTTGGCTCAGGTGTCCCAGTGGATGGATTCTGCGTCGGTGGCGGTCTGGGCGTTTTGGGAATGCCGTGGGCATGGTCAGACCACGTTGCTTGTGCCCTTCTAGTAGATTTCCGGAGCAGGATCTGCTGGAGGTGACCCGCTATTATGGCCACACCTTCAAAACTGGGATGCAGGCCATCTGGGGCCATTACTCGTGCAGGTGGAAGCCACTCCAGCCCATGGTCCACGTAAAAGACTCCTCTTGTGCGCTGGCAGTGCTTCGCGGCTATGGTATATGTGTATATGTGTATATATATGTATATATAATCAGCACCACTCGTGCGCGCAAAGAGGAATACAGCTGAAGAATGAAATCGTCCGAAAAGCCGTCGAAAAGATACAGCACGCACTCTACACGCCGTGAACACAAGGCTTTAACATTCTGTTTTATGCTCCAGAAATTAGCTATTGTCCTGCTATATATCTTCTGTCCGTGGGCGCTGGCTTTCGCTGAATTCTGATAAGCCCCCAAGTAAAACCAAATACCTACGAGTGTTCATCCAGGCACAATTAATGCAGACATACAGGATCTTCTACAGGACGAGCTTATTGCAAGCATATTTGCCTTCCTCCTGTGCCGGAAAATATTGCTTCGAGAATGGAATTTGCTGATCAGTTCTGGCTGCATTCAAGACGATGCAGAGCTACATTCGAGAAAGCATGCACCACCTCAGTGATGCACCGTCTTTGTCAACATTAACCGAGCAACGGGGTGTTGCTTCTTAGCCCTGTAGCGGCGCACTTGGGTCAGCCCATAAGCTGTGAACCTGGGTGAGGTAAGAAGACTGTTTTTCCCACCTGTCCACACATTTCGGTGTATAGGGACACCGTACCGACTCCACTACAAGGTTAAGAAGCGAAACCCTGCTTCTCTATCACTTTTGACAGAGGGGCACATGGAGCATCATTTTAGAGAGGCTTAGCTGTCGATTTGTTGTGCGTTGCCATTAACGCCTCCCAGAGAGATGCAATAGCCTTTCTAACCCAGATTCGAGCGTATGCTTTATAAAAAGGGTCTGTAGACTTCGTGTAGATTTCTTACTGTTCCCTTCCTATAGGTATTTCCATTTGATAATTCGGACCCTAAGCCAAGTCTACTAAAACTTTATGACCATACATCGATACATAATCCATACACCGTCTATAGCAATTTTTCTGTATAGACTAGTCATTAGGCTTTGTCGATAAAAATTTATACTTTATAGAGAAATCTATGAATAGTTTATACAGTACATAATTTTTTTTTAACATATGCCCGATGAGCGTCATCAGTTCTTGTCATCGGCGACTACAATTTTCATGTGATAACTTAAGTGGTCAGTACATCCCACGGCAGAAGACAATTATGTTTTTTTACACGAGTGCAGAATAGTCGACATGTCGTTATAGAGGTGCCTGCATCATGCAATGTAAAGACCGCAACCAACTTATCAAATCTCTCCTCGGATCATAAGGCGGCTATTACAACTACTGACCATGGATTAGTGGTATCGGTGGAGCATAAATGGGATGGAAACGGGATTGCACCTCCATGGCTAGCACTCGCCATTCTCGTATTACCACGTGTGTAATCGCCAATAATTTTTACTACCACACTAATGCGAATGTTTTGTGAGGCTTCGTATCTTGAATATAATTTACCTGCACGGTACACAGCTGTAATGGCCAGAGAGTTGGTGCTAAGCTTCCGCTAAAAAACCAACTCACGCAGTCGCAGATATACCATAGCAGGCACGCGTGATACAGCGGAAGAATCTACCTCTTTCTAATTGTTGAGGTAACTTCAGAAAAGCTTTTTTTAGCGAATTCCAATGGAAACATCGTGTTGTTTATCAGTTCAGGTCTGAACAGATCGCACACGAAATTCAGTCAAATAATAAAGCCTCTGCGCAGAGCCAAGGGGCAAAGCGGCGTCAAACAATCCGACTATTGTGCCGCCCCAGAACCTAAGTCATGATTTAGACCGCTTGCTCACTCTGTGTCCAAAGAGACCGATGTACGCACTATTGCTTCGCACATAGCCTGAGTCGCTTTGGGACACTAAACACCGTAAAACCAGTCCTTGCAACATGTTTCTTCGGATAGATCGAACATGCATGCATTGGTGGAAGGATTCGTGGCAGGACAGCGAGTAAGCGCATTTCATTTGGAGTCGCACTAAGTCGTTAGTAATATCCATATCAGCTTTAAGAATTTAGAAAATGCGATTACCTTACTACGCGCGGCGTTGGCTAAATGGCTAGCGCGCTCAGCTACAACAGGCGGAGTTCCCCGAGTTCGAACCCGGCCGTGGCGGCCGCATTTTGATAGAGGCGAAACACAAAAGCGCCCGTGTGCTCTGTGGTGTCAGTGCACGTTCAAGATCCCCAGGTATTCCAGAGCGCCTCCACAACAGCACCTTTCTATTTCTTCTTTCACTCCCACCTTCCTCCCTTCCCTTACGGCACGTTTCGCGTTTCCAGCGAGATATGTGACAATTACTGCGCTATTTTCTTCCCTCAAACACAAAAACCGTTTATCACCCTCGCCGCTGAGGCTCAGCTGATTTTGAGTCATTTCATGCACCATTCGAAAACCGCGCTTTTGCGGGAGGGCGCAGAGCGGCTTCGATCAAATCTCTGCATTCCGTGACGAAAGTACCGCGCGACACTCAGCCCTGCCTGTGCTGCAGTGCTCCCCGCTCTGCACCACTTCGTTGCTCCCGCGCAGACGTGGCAGAGGATGTCACGTTGTCGATGAAAAATACTTGGAGTCAATGACTGAATCAAGCAAACATGAAATACGTTTCGGAGCCCGTCCGGGCTCCTTGTTCACAATGAGGCGGACAAATCAAGGAGGCGCATTTTCAGCGGAAAATTTGTGACGTAATGACTGGCAATAGATTAGTTGCATGGAGGAGGACTTTATTGGTAAAGGAGAGGTCTGCGTGGTTGTCTGCCTGGCATGCTACTCCAGGATTAGTGCATGTTTTCTGCATTGTTGTACATGGTCCCGGTTGTTCATTGGATGAAAGATGATTCCAGAAGCCGCGTTGTCAGGTTACGTTCTCTGGCTGCAATTGTTGCGTTGTCCCAGTCACTCTGACGTCCTTATTTATGTCCGTGTTCAGCAAGCGCACTTGATGCGATAGTTTTGTTTCTGGCTGCCGCGGTGGATGAGTGGTTACGGCGCTCGGCTGCTGGCCCGAATACGCGGATTCAATCCTGGCCGCGGCCGTCGAATTTCAGTGGAGGTGAAATTCTAGAGGCCCGTTTACTGTGCGATGTCCGTGCACGTTAAAGAACCCCGGATGGTCGAAATTTCTGGCGCCTTTCACTACAGCGTCTCCCATGGCCTGAGTGGCTTTTAAACCATAAACGAAACCAAACCAGTTTCGTTTTTGACTGCGCGCTGGTTTTCCTTGATTCGCCGTGTGGTAAGTTGGCCGTCTCGCGATGTAGACCTGGTTGCAGCAGCCACAAGGAATCTGGTAAACACCAGAAAAATTTATATACGGTAGCCGGTCCTTAACGTTAACGAGCATGTTGCGTAGCTTGCAGGCTGGTGGGTGTCCAATGTGCAAGTCATACTTGGAAAACACGCCAAGACGAATTTTCTTTAAATCTTTGACCACCTTGTTATTGCGTCACGGAGTTCAGGGATTTAAGAAGAGTTTGGGGAAGATCGATTTAGGGAGCGGACTGAATGTTGTTCTATGGAAGGTAAAATATCCCCTTTCAAGAATCCTGGATAAGGCTGATATCGTAAGGCGAATATACCGGCTTCGGCCACCGTCATAGGGTTTTAGTTTTGGAGAGCCCATGTGAGTGTTAAAGCAAAGCTATTAAAGCAAAGCAGATCTAGAGGTCGGCCAAAATTAATGCTCTTCATTTGCTCTATTACAGTGTACTTAGAAGGGCAAGGAAAGCTCCCTCTAATTGTTGGCTACGGCCTGATATGTAATTAGCGTCTCTACACTGGGGACATCCGGGTCTGAGACCCCCTCCCCGGCTGGGCTGATAAAACCTCAAGCATACTGGTGAGCGGCCTCGTTCCATGGAACACCCGCGTTTGAGGGACGCACACCAGATCTACTTCCTTCAATCTTTTGGCATCGTACGAATAATTTTGTATACAGCGGCGGAGATACGGACCCTCGCGAAGTTTCGAAGGGATCCGTGGATTATTAGATGTCGAGGAATTTTGCTAAAACGTTTATATTTCCAACAAGTTTTTCTTGGAAAAAAAACCTGTCGGTGCGACACTGCCGTCGGCCAGTATCACTTGCGGCAATCGCGCAGTAAGTGCTGTCTATTAAAATTTGTCTCGAAGACCACAATTTTTTTCCATATTCAAAAAATTGGACACTTCATATGTCCTTGGCAGAAGTAGCGAAAAAATTGTCTCAAACTAGGGAAAAAGAGAAAACACTAAAACAGTTATAAAAGGGGTTAAGGAATTGCAAAAGAACATAGAACAGAGCAGGGAAAAAAAGGAGGATGGACCACGTCAGAGGGGTCGGCTTTCGAATACAACACTTCATTTGTTTCGCGCCTGGTGCTGAAATAGCATCAACATAGGCACTGGTTTTCCCACTGCAGCTTTTGCTTGCTGAGAAATTACTTCTACTTATGGCCAATGCCATTCAAAAAGAGTGAAAAGTGTCGCAAGCATACATCACATCATTCATACAAAAGGGGGGGGGGAGTGCGTGAAGAGAAATGGTTATGTATACATCATTCAACCACATGACCTGAGAGAGAGAAAAGGAAAAAAAGATGAGCTGGGTACAAAATGCAGCTAAGTTTTACAAATCACGCAAATCTGCTGATGACTATTAATGTGCCAACGATAGCACGAGTAGTTAACCAAATTAAATCCCTGTCCGATAACCCAATTTCTTTTGCTGCCCTCTTAGTACCCGTACAAAGCAGCCCACGTGCACCAAACGAGAGGCCAAGGACCTTGCAGCGCCTGTTTGGTCTAGCTACAACCTCTGGAAGGGTCCTATACTTGTCTCGCTAGTGCTTGCTCATGCACTCCAATGTCTCGGTGTCGTAACCTCAGGTGACCACCACATCTAGGATGTGCGTGCAGTGGGGCAGCTCAAAAACGATATCGGGCTTGAGCCGAGTCCCCGCACGGTCTGTGATTAGTTCTTCAGTTGACACCAGTACACCGGGATGAATTTCTATCGGTTTAGAAGCAATGGCATTAGTGATGGGCAATTCTGGGGAGGTGAACGGATATACATTTGCCGACGATGTGGGCTGCAGTTTCAGGTTGGTACTTGCAGCATGTGCAAAGCCGACTTGATGGATCTGATGACTTGTTAAATAAGAATCTGGTGGGATACAAATCTCCTCTTATCAGTCTTTTAGGATCTTCTACCCAAGTTTGAGTCTTTTGTTTCCTTATGTGTATACCGGTCTTCCCAGTCTTCTCTTACATCTCACATCTGAAACATCTGAGACATCGTGTGGGACACTAGACGGTACAGGTGGTCCCTCTCGTCCCCCAGGCACTTCTTTACAAAGGTGTCCACCTGATATGACCCCAACCTCTGCAGCCTAGCACAAGCTTTCAAAATGAACTCCGGTCCTAACCGGCCAAGCTGTAAAACGCCAAACCCCCCTGGTTATATGGTAGATGAAGGACTATGTTGGGATAAGACATTGGCAACTACAGTAGCCTTTTAAAGTCCATACGGGTGTGGCGATCCAGATTTCTCCCGCAGGCCTTAGCAGCGAGAATGCTGGATGTTGCATATAACAATTTTGGAACCAGAACACTGGTTAGACAACAAAGCTTTTGAAATGGTTTCAACTTTTTAGAGTTCAAAACAGCCAATTGGTGATTAATGACATCGGGTAAAACCCAGGGTGGCTAGTTGACAAAACGATCAACGCCCAGATAGCAGATGGGCTCATTACAAGCTTTTGGTTTGACCACCGCACCCTCGAGCCGAAGCTAGGGAATGCGGTAGTCAAACCACTTCAGCTAGTGGGCATCGTAACGCCACCCAAAATACTTTGTATTAGATGAATTAAGCGTAAGACCTAGCTTAGAGAAGCACTTAATTGAAACATGCAAGTTTCTCCGGAGCTCGGCGAGGCTGCTGCCGACAAGTACAATGCGGTCAGCATAGGCTAATGCAGGATGGATAGAATCTTTGATGTGAAGCCCCAGACCGGATCCGTTCAGCTCATGCAGCAGCGTATCAAGCGCTAGATTGAATAGGAAGGGAGACAAAGGGTCCGCCTGCTTCTTCCCCTCTGCATGAACACGCGGATCCCATCTGTGACCCCCGCATATAAAAATGTTGTCCTCTGCATTGAGTACATATCTTTAACGGCCTTTAGGTATGTCGGCCATGCACACTTTCCTGCAGGGCTGAAAATAGCGCATGACTAACGCTATCGAATGCTTTGCGCAGATCACGAGAGGCGGCATAGAAATCTTTTTTGTGCGTCTCACTCCATTTCATTAGGCCCTGTAGCAGGAGTAGGTTTAATTGGTTGGAACGATCATCAGAAAACTTCCTCTTCAGAGGACGTAATTTACAAGATGAAGTGAAACGACCCAAAAGTAGCCTTGAAAAAAGACGAACCAGACCGAGCTGATAATTATACGCCTTAAATATGCCGCCAACGCTGGGATGTCACGTTTCGGAATAAATACCGTCCTGGACCTGCGGAGGTTTTCGGCAAGGCAGTGTACTGAGACGTTATTCATAACTAATGTTATTATGTAGATACGTATTTCCCCTAGCTGAGCCACCGTGAGGCTGTCTGGTCCACGAGCAATGTTCTCGCGCATTTCCTGATAGCAAGAAAGCACCTCACCGGAGGATAAGATTGGGGCCTCCGATGGCAACACGCCAGGTTGTACCCCACCCTAGGGACCTCCGGAGATTCAGTCTGAAAGAGGGGATCATATTGGTCGTGAATCTCAGCAAAAGAGATTTTATGGCCATCAACATGGCTCATTTTGAGCTCGTCCAGTAAAATTTTTTGCCCTTGTTAAATAGATGTTGATGGTACTTTTAAAGCCGGCGGTGGAAACTTTTAGCCGACTCATTTGGACGCCGGAAAACCGGCTCTACCTTCTTCTCCAGCGTTCTACAGGGCTTGAGGCTTATTTCAAAACGATCATATAAGATGGAAAAATCGGAGGCAGCGAGAGGACCGGAGCAAAGATTGGTGGCTAAACCTGTTTTGTGGAGATTGTATCGAGCCAAGCAGTCTGACCTCCACAAGATCAAGGGAAGGAGGGTAATCGGCGCATTCCTCTTCGCCTCTTGGTGGTGTCGGAGAGGGACGGGTGATGGGGGCAGGGAGGCAATAGGAAGACGCGCCGCCACGGAGGGGTGAATCCCCGAACGACGACGATGCTCCCGCTCTGCCTCAAGCCTATGCCTATATTTGTCGCTTTTCCTCAGGCCACGAATGACGTCCGCTGACCGAATCTGGCGGAGAGCAGCAATGGCGATGTTTTGAAACGCTCTCCAGGGGGCAAGTCCAACTCCAAGTCAATGATTATGTTGACCGCCGCATCGGTAAAATTAGCGTGTGATGCAGCCTTAATCCTGGGTGGCGCAAGCCCAGCATTAATAGTTGGTTCCTCGACCATTTTAGACACAGGCGCCGTACCAGCCACCCGCCCAAGTCGAGCTGCTAGCGGTCTTTCCTCCCCTGCACAGGACAGGAGTGCGGAGGGTGCCTCCCCAGGTTGGGGCTGTTTTCAGGCGTCCTCAGTTCCGAGCACTGGCTGTCCTTTTCAGGGTGGCCCGTATTCGGTAAGGGAGAATTGTTTCCATCCACCTCCACCCAAGGGCTACAAAGAATACTGTGAAAGGAATCGTCCGGAGAATATAGATCGATCCTACAAGTGCTTACAGAGTGTGCAGACGCGCCAGTAATATCTACACCCGACAGTTGAAATGACGGGGAAGACGATGACGACAGGCTCCCCTGTCTCTCCGGCAAAAATAACGATTTAGGAACAGACTTCTGGGCATCACCTAAAGCACCCCGGGCAGAGTTGGGAAGGGTGTCTGAGATCTTACACATTACGCAGAATTCAATTGGTCGTGCGCAGAAAAAACCGCCTGCATACCCATCTGACTGGCTTGTTATGGACCTGTAGGTAATGATCCTGCAGGCGTTGACAACTTAAATTTATGTGATTGCAAGTCATGCATACAACGGCAGAAGGTGGGTAAAGCACGTCTATTACCCCATGCCTGTGAAGAGGAGGCAAAAGTCCATTATGCGCCTTCGTATGTTCCGAAACCGGAGAGGACCTAATCGCCTCGTCAGCAGAAGAGAAGCCTGCAGCTGGCGGGCGAGTAGTGAGTGGGGAGGGAACAGACAAGTCGCTTCGACCTGAACTTGCCTTTGAACTGGCAGACTCGGGGGCCAACCCGAATGCCTCGCCTTGAGAATGTTTAGCCGACCGCTTGGCGCACTGTATGTAATGTGATGCCAGGCTTGACGCCTGCAGATGGTTCTTGGAGCAGAGTGGACAATTCCACGTCGCGTACAAGTCGCGGTCAGAGTGGTAGTGCTTTGACAAAGAAAGCAGGGCCCTCAAAGCCGCATAAATTGCAAATGTGGGGCTTCGTAGGATAAATTCACTGTAAAACTTTGCTAGTCATTGAACAAGGAGAGGAAGTACCACCCTACAGAGACTCCGAAAAGCCACCACCATCGGTAGCTAAAAGTGAAAAATATGTGAAACTTGTATTAACATGCCTACAATGGAATATAGATTGCCGGGCAGGGCACAGACTCCGCGAACGGCCATGGGGATAAAGAATAAGAGCAGCACCTCAGCTCTAGGCTGCCTCGCGACTATCGCACGGGCAGCAGGGTGACACGGTGCGCGCTGCGGTACCCCTGCAGGAACTCGTGTGGAAGAAAAAAAAGGAAAAAAAGGGGCCGTGCATGTAGCCGAACTCACATCACCGGGACGAGCAAGCACCAGAGATAGCTTAACAGGCAATCGCGCCGTGCCAAATCGGGAAGATATTGGAATACATCCATGGCTTTAGGTGCCACCGTGTTTGCAGCCGCCTCCGCGTGGTTGCCAGTTCGCGGCCGAGCTAAACGTGCGGACGAGGCAGGCTTGCTCTGAGCTCCCTCTAATAGTTGGCTATGTCCTGATATGTAATTAGCGTCTCGCCACTGGGGACAACCGGGTCCTAGACCCCCCCGCTCGACTGACAAAGCCTCAAGCATACTGGTCAGCGGCCTCGTTCCCTGGAACACCTGCGTGGGTGAGACCAACACCAGATCCACTTCCTTCGATCTTTCGGCATCGTACGAATAATTTTGCATACAGTGGCGGAGGTACGGCGCCTCGCGAAGTTGCGAAGGGCCGTTTTTCAAATCACTGAGGATTAGATGACGAGGCATTTGGCTAAGAACTATAGTTTCCCCGCAATTGTGGAGTTAGGTGGCCCCCCTAGGCAGTGTTAGTTATCGTGGCTTGCTGTCACCAAGCAGAATAAGCGTCGAGCCTCGCCGTACTTGGCCACGAAGGCGCCTGACGGCGCAGCAAGTCACGCAAATGTTTGCACACGAATACCTCTTAGTGAGCGCTGCGGTACACTTTGCGTGACTTGCCGCGCCGTCAAGCGACTTCGTGGCCAAACATGGAATGTTGGGGCCTTGGGGGGAAATTCCTTATGAAAAAAACGAAGCAGTGCATGACTAGTTAGTAATAAAGGGGCTAAAATTGAACTAAAATCAATAAAAGCACAAAAAATCTAAAAACTAACTGTAAAAGCTGGCTCAGTAATCGGCCGCAAAAATAAAAGCATGGGTCTGAACAGGAGATTACTGGCTTAGAATCACTAAAAATGACTAAAAATCACTAAAGATTGCTAAATGTCGCAAGAGGTGTCAAGCGACCTTCAGGTCGCCAGCCGCGGGTATCGGCTAAGCATACTAATGCTTTCTACTATAGTCCTTGCAGAGTCCATCCAAGGTCGGCCTTTGTAAGACCAAGGACTTCGCCAACCTTGGCGGTGTCCCTGCAGAGCACTGACGGGGCCCCGAAGGCCTTCCCCCAGAACTTGACCGTCTCACCCGGGAAACGAGGGCGGAGCTTCTAGGCACACATACTCTTTAGGATACCCACATTGGTATCCCAGGTAAAAGCGAAGTCTACTACATGGACAACCCCGCCCTTCCGAACAGTCGTGTCCGGGCGTAGTCGGGAGCCACTCGGGGCTGTGAACGTTTTCCCACGTTCGATAACTGCAGTGGGGTCTTTTCCCAAGATCATCCTCTCGACGTTCTTTGCTATGAAATTATGGCGCTCAGTCCGTGGTAGAGAGATGGACTTCACTCCTGTAAAATATGGTACACTGTTTTAGGAGCGCGCCCGCATAGGCGATCGTCAGGATTTTCCGAATGGTTCTCTTATAAAGTACTAGTTGTGTAAAGGTTGGTAGGCAACCGCAGTGCCTTTATCTTATAATCATTTTTTCATCAAAGCTGAGTCATAGGAAAACCATGAGATTGCAGAAAACTGACCCTTGAAGGCATACAGATCTTTTTTGGAATATTTTGCCTCCAGCTTCTTCCTCAATCGAACTGACCATTTTTTGATGGCCGAACTAAGATCCTTGTGAGATGTGATCCCTTCAGGAACGCCAAGCTGCTGAGCAATTTGGTTAAAGAAAGCCTTTAGGACGTGTTCGACCAGAATGTCTACAAAGTGGTCTCCAAAGTCGCCTTTAATGTTAAAACGTTCCGCATCAGCATACACGGCACTATCGTCCCCTCAATACGTTTTACGTTTTGCTTAACGTCTTCCGCTTTTCCTGACGCTCCACTTGCATGATCTTTGGGGTAGGTTTGACCCGAATGCGTTCCCGCATCTCTGTGTATAATTACCTGGCATTAAGGGTCCTCGCCCTGTATACTCAAGCTTCGAAAATTTTAGAGCCCCGTATCAGTCAGCCTGAGCCGCTGCTCTTGCGAAGTCAGGTGTGCCTCAGTGAGCTCTTCAAGGGTGTTTAATGAGCTCAGACCTGTACATGAAGATTGCACAAGAACCGGCGGCGCCTCGCTGGCCGGCGTAATACCGTCGGGCGGACTCTTGCGTGTCGGCACACCTGATGTAGGCACTCGGTAACTTCGAGCTACTTACTGCGTACGTTTCGGCTAATTGCAAAGTAAGTCTTTCGTCGCTCCGTTTCGCTGGGCTTTCCTTCATCTTCGTCACCACTGACACGGCGCATGCTCACAGCTGTGGCAGCTGTCTCGTCACGCTGTGGCTGCGACGACACCGCCACGCTGAAGGCTTTAAAAGATACCGTAATGTAGCTATCGCTACAAAAACCTGATGCTAATACGCGTCCGTCTGCTGCACTGTTCACTTTCATTTGCTATTACTAGACTCCTTAATATGCTGGGGTACGCAAGTAAACGTACGTGGACGCAGGGTGCATACTCTGGAACTCTACTCGTAACTTGTAGGAATTTGAACTCAAGATTTCTTTGCGATTTCAAACATCTTTTTTTTAATGCTGAAGAATAGTTCTTTGGCTGCTAAAAAAATCGTGGCGTATGGCAGCACAGATGAGAGCATAAGCAGAAAGGTGTGCTGGAGTCTGTCATGAAGCTCAGGAGAGCTCGATCCCGGGTCCCATTTGGCAGCATGTCCGAGTCCTTGGGCTGAAGAAGTACTGAAACATAAATTTGGGAAACGAGAAAAAGCAGGTTCAGCGGCTATTTTACGTAAACTTAATTACATACTGACTAGGTCTGAAGAACAAGAGGTCAAGATTTGGAGTACATTACGACGAGCGTAAGGATGAGCCTTTTTGCTTAGGCCCAACACGTACTTTTCTCTCGACGTCGTCCTTTAAACACCTCAGGTCCGGCCCATCCAACCGAGAGTGGCCAACAAATAGACAGGGCACATCCCTGCCAGGATGAAAGCCAATCACAGAAAAAGCGAAACATGGTATGGCACAGTAATATTCTAGCAGGCGGTACTCATTGCCATGACGTTTACGAGGGAGTTGTTGCGGGCTAGTTGGTATAACTTTGCTGAAAAGGGAACAGCCCGAACACAGGACGAAGAGAGGAACGTACGAAACAGGCGCTTACTTACAACTGAAGTTTATTCGAAAGGTGTACACACATATAAATACTCTCGCGGCAAGCTGTCAGCTGAGTCAACGTCAGGGGCGGTGTAGAGCCGGATAAAAGCGATGAAATCTTAAAAGGTATAAAAGTTACGAACGTTTTGCCAAGAAACGATGCCTGTGGGAAGTGCCACATGAAAGAAAGCAAACAAGATGCAGGTGAAGGATGGAAGATGGGCATGCGGTAAGGTTAAAAACGGGAACGTGGCTAACACTTGGTGTAAAATAGTTAGAAACTTAAAAAGCGAGACAAAATCACTCGTCTAGATAGGCAGTCTCCTTAGACATCAGGTTGATGGATGGACTACACACGTGTCGTCCCGGATTTGAATTAAGCTTCATGTATCTCGCGTGTGAGCTTTTCGTGATCTTTTCAAGATGTTTGTCTTGTCCAGGGCTGGCACGCAAGAGCATTTCTTCCAGTGAATGGGCAAGTTGCTGCCTGTGCCGCTCTTGAGTGAAGTCGAGTGTCCCATCAGACGCTCATTGATACATCTTCCTGTTTGTCCAATGTAAGACGCATCACACGATAGCGGTATCTCGTACACAGTAAGTTACACATGGTTTTAAAAATGGCGTCTTGTGCTTAATCTTTCACGCGCTTTTCGGCAGATCTTCTTAGTTGACTCGTCTATATAGGCCTGCTAGTTTTTTAGGCGCCGAAAAAGCCAAGTGTATTCCGTGCTTCCCGGTTATTTTCGTGAGTCTGTGGCTTGCTTCGTGTACATAGGGAATTACCGCTGCTCTTGACCGGTCCAGGCTGCTGTTAGCTCGATGGGAATGGCGAAGCTCTCGAAGTATTTTTTCTGCCAAGCTTTCAAGGCGCGTGAGTGGGAACCCCCCGTCTGCCAACCGTCCGACTTGCGCCTGGAAACTGATGGAGATGCAGTGAAAGCAAGATCTTTGCAGTGCGTTCCTGAGCGCTGATGTGGCAATGCTGCGCTTCACAAGTTTCGAGTGTGCTGAAGGTTAGGGCAGGAGGCTTTTCATTGAGCGTGGCGCGTATCACCAGCAGATGTAATCTGGTGTGATGTTGAGGATCATATTAAGGAACCTAAGTTCATTGTTTGCCGGAAATACTGAAGTTAAAGTGTTCCGGTGTTGCTAGCTTGTTGGCGGCGTTCGGTTTGAATAGGATCAGGTAATCATCCATGTTCCGCGTTATCTTGATGGCCCCGTAGTTGGTTAGATTAGGCAGTAATCTCGTCTCATATTTAGCCAGTAACAGGTCGCTAAGCACAGGTGCTAAGCAAGACCCTATACACACGCCATCCTTTTGCTTGTAAAGGGTCCCATCAAAGCTTACTGCAGAAGATTGAAGGTAGAGCCGAAGCAGGCCGAGGTACATGCTGGCACTGATGCCACAGCGGTCATCGTGTTCAGTGATAGGAGGTAGGACACAGACAGGGTATTTATAACTTTAGATCACACGGCACTGAAATAC
Source organism: Amblyomma americanum (assembly GCF_052857255.1). Classification (NCBI taxonomy): domain Eukaryota; kingdom Metazoa; phylum Arthropoda; class Arachnida; order Ixodida; family Ixodidae; genus Amblyomma; species Amblyomma americanum. The sequence goes on from NC_135501.1 coordinate 111,419,234, forward strand.
CAATGCACACACAAAACAGAAGACACAAGACAGTACACGAAACCGAGAAAGCTTGTAATACAAGACTTCCTCTCTTGAGGAACCGTGAATCTATATAGAAGTGAAAGAACACTTCAAAAATACACGCAGTCATAACAGCGACAAGAGGGACTGAAATGCAAAGCTCGACTGTGCAGAATAATTCACAATAGCTTCTTGCTCACAAAACAAGACAAACCTTCATGTAACATTTGTGGAAACGAACTAGCATTCAAATTTTATTCTCAGGCACGAATTTTTAACAAAACTAAAACAAAATATTTTATGCTATTTCACATCGAGAACATTCTTTTTCACTCAGTGCTGCTCTTGGCTGAAAATGCTCTTCTTGATTCTTCACATTTTTTCGCATTTTCTTTCTAAACCAAATGTAGCAAATAAACTACACATTTAAGAATGCTTTGCTCATTAACCAGAACGAATATTTAACTGTGATTTATGATGGACTTAGCTGCTTTTGAGCCGTTCGAGCATTTCAGGGCCGTTCGAGCATCCCTCATCTCAAAAGCTACCTACCAGGTGCTCCAGCAAGGTCAATTGAAGGCTGCTTTCCAGCACGGGCACTTGGAGAGAAGCTTTTGCCTCTGATGCGTTTTTCGTTGGTTTCTGAGATCAGCAACCAGCCTCCCATGATTTTTGGAAATTGAACATTACATGTCCAGTGGTTCTAAAACATGAAGGGGGTTTTAATAAAGTGATTGAAAGACCCAGAAGGCCATAAGGAGCAGTAGTAGTGTACAGTGCGATACTGGCAATGCTCTTTTACACATCTGTACAAGCAGGCGAAACATGCTGAGGAATCTGAGTAAAACATGCCAACGATAATGTCGTGGAAAAGTTTACAATATTCGCTGACTCCTGTAGCCTTACCTACAGTTGTAGCAGGCATTTCTTGAAACAAATGTCATGATGAGTCAAGTACACTATTAACTCCAGAATTACATGTATAAAAACATGTAAGTACATGTACTTCTGTTCATTTCAGTGAATGAGGGAAAAAAAGTGGAAACGTCAATAAAATATGCCAAATTCAAAAGACACAACAGGCCTGCATGAAGTGAAGTTTTGCATCAAACATTTTTCGCCAATGGCCACTCATTACCTCTGCAAATTTTCTTGGCTCTCCTTAGACACTTCAGCCTGGCTGATAGCATAATAGCACGGAGAGTTGAGCTGGTTGGTGCAACATTCTCAAACACAGCGCAGCGAACAAAGGACAAGCGAGTTGACGGGAAAGCGCCGACTATCACCTGCTTGATTATTGTAACATTTTTTGTACATACATGCGTTGCTCAGACAACGAAGTGCGCCTGTTCTCAGATAAAAACATTCATAACAACCAGATTCTTCAAGATATGCGTTTTTGAGGAATTAATGATAACCGAAGGGGTGCTGACGCACGTGTCAGAATTGTACAGGCCTACTTCATTTACAAAGACTCTGCTCATTCACATGAATAAGGCTGCAACCTATTAGAGACCAAACGAAGAACGGAAGGCCGGTTGCTCATGAGGAGACAGTACCGAGGATGGGTCCAGGGCCTATTTATTTATATCGTACTTTTGCAGACGCCCGCTGAGGCAATGAGTAAACGGACTAAAAGTCTAAAACACACGAGAAAAGTGCTAATACTAAAGTACGTGTCAAACTGGATTGCAACCATATAACCGTTATCTATACTCACCTCAGAGCAACAGCATACCTCTTCGTCAGAGTACGCCATCAATGATTTCTCAACGTACGACTCAACCTCGGTCTTTTTTTAGTGATGCGAACAGCTCGTCAGAGGTGTTTTTGAACGCGAGTAATCATCGCTGCTCGAGCTGGAACAGGAGCTTTTCTTTGAATTTGAGCTCCTAGTCCAGGTACTCTCAGTGCTATTGTTTTCCTACGACAACGATGGTTGTCAGCTGGGTCAAAGCTCAATGTGGAAATGCACCTCTCTAAAAAATAGATTAAAGGAACACGTGGTATGTAGTGCAAATGATGTTCCTTCATGACAGCTGTTTATAAGTATGGTCGAGTGGTAACTATTTAATGTAACAACCTTGAAGCTGTTGAGTGCTGTTGCTCTGAACCCAAGACAGCGGTGTCGTTGGCAGCACAGGACTCAGAATTGGCAAGCAATGTTGGCGTCCTGCTGACGGGCTGTTGCGACTGGGTGATCCCCAATGCTGCCACCACTGTTGCGAGGTCATTATCGTCGCAGCAGAGGAGCAGTGCTGCCGGCAGTCGGCGACGCATCGACGCAAGGGAGGTTAGTACAAGAAAGTCGGCGCAGGAGCAAATGAAGGGACAATTATATAAACTTTTTACATGGCAGTAAAACGGTGTTCAGCAGTACGACTGACAGCATGACTTTTCGAGGCGGGCTCGCTCGAACGCTGTTGCTTGTCCTGTCCTCTTTCTCTATGCTTGATTCTTGTACCTTCGGTGGTTGACGACGATTGCATCACCCGCTCCGCCAGGAGGGCGACTCATCCGCGGCGGTCCGCGCTGTGCCAGGCAAGCTTGGAGAAGTCTATGCGAATTGCGACAGGGCTGTGGGCAGTGAGGTAAGGTTACACTAGGCCGATCAGCTCGGCGCTTGGAATCAGGATGGTTCCAGTGGAACAACTTGCCGAAATAGCTTTCAAACAAAATAGCACTGAACTTTTTGAAGAGTTCGCAGTCTCAATAAAAGCTTCATTTGAAGCCACCCTTTGTGCGGCTGGAGTTAATGTTACCTCAAAAACAGTATCTTTAAATACTCATTTCTATCTAAGCCCTCACTTTATAATCAACTAAGATCTTCATGAATGTGAAGGGGAACGCCTACCAACGTGCTTGATGTTTCGCTCCCACATCTTAGTGCTGGTAATTCTGTGAGTGCTTGAAGATATGTCTTAGGCAATGGTTATATGCGTTAGGAAGGCAAATGCTTTGCAACTAAGTATATTCTCGGTTGGTTGAATTATCATATTCTAGATATACACTGCTTCGAAGATTTTTGTTATAAAAATGCTTGCACTTCCCCAATCCGTGTCCTGCTTTTCTATAGCAGTATGCTGGCCAAAAGCATTTGACGATACCTCCTAATTCTTAATCTCTTTACGGTGCTGCTCAACCTCTGCAGTTTCCGCTTCCACCCGTATACGCATAGTCGCAGCCTGCGCATGGTGTACTGCAAATTGTCCGGGAATTTTTCTTTCGCCAGGCGCCTTCTCACATTGACTAGGGCTTTGCCGTAACTTTTTCATAATTAAAATGTTCAAATATAAATTCTTTATTCTTGATATCAACACAGTACAGAAGAGCGCAGTACTCTCTTGACCCCTTCGCCGTATTCACTTGGTGTAATTATTTAACGTACAGAATGCTAACTTGGGAACACCAGTGAAACAGCTGGTATGAATACAGCACAAGGAGGCTTGAACAACGCATCTGTGTACGTGCACATCTGTTATGTGCGTGAAGTTGTTTCCTGAAAATGCTGAACATCACTCCTTTCATCCCGGTGCTCGACCTATGCGAGATGGAGTTGCACAATTCACATATGCTGAAAGCAAGCGGTTCTATATCGCTGTCGACCATTGTGTCATTTTCCCCCCACTGTTCAGCCTCAACTTGCTGTACATGCGCAGAACACTTTTGCCAGTTTTAATGCCTCACACACGCAATATGTCTAATGGGAGCATTTGAACTCCCGGCACAATGCAAAAAAAAAAAACTTTTGTTTCGACTTTGAACATATCAGCGACTCTCAATTTTATAGTACGGCACATGTCCTTAACCAGAGCCGAAAATTTCAGATGTAAACTATATGGCAGCCATTTTCAACTCAGATGATTGACCAGTGAACCCACACGCAACAGCCTATTTCCATAGTGTGATATTACATTCCAACATAAACACAAATATGTGTTTTATAGCAAGACATTGGCAATACGCTGCTGGCCATCGAAGCTCGTGGTTTCCTTATCCATGGTAGCCGCCGCGGTGGCTCAGTGGACGTTGCGTTCGGCTGCTGACCCAAAGGACGCGGGTTTGTTCCCGGCAGCGGTGGACTAATTTCGATGGAGGCGAAATTCTAGAGGCCAGTGTACTGTGCGATGTCGGTGCTTGTTAATGAACCCCAGGTGGTCGAATTGTTCTAGATACCGTCACTGAGGCATCCCTTATAGCCCGAGTTTTCTTAGAACGTTAAAACCCCACAAACCATGAACCTTATCAATGGTCTGTGTGTGTGTTCACTCGCCGGCATTCTGTAATTCTCATCTCGTCTACCATGAGAATAGCATGTCTGTCGTTTGTTAGGCATCCCACATATTCCCATGCATTCTGCGTACTATGCCTTTCAGCAGCTTCATCCTGTCTCGGTATATATGGGGCAAACCTGAAGCTCTCTATTGTATTAACAAGAGTTCATTCCCAAAGAATTGAAGCCCCAAGCTCCCATGCCCCATTTTAATCGTGAGACTACAAAGACACAAAATCCGAATTGCATGGTCAGACCAGGCGTTCCCGACAGGCGTATATATATTCGCATTTATATCAGAGAAGCTATTTTGTTGCGTTCAGGACCTCGATGCACAAGGCGTCGTTTGTTGCTGACGCCAAGGGTCAAAGGAGGATTCTTGCCGGTGATGACCAACCTTTTTTAGATCGTCTGGATTGGTCTTCAGCCTGTTATGGACGTTGTACCTTGGTATGTAATAAGGGAGTAATTACTCATTGGCATCCACCCGAACGCAGCCATACGGCTTCAAAGGAAAGCTATACAGCTTTCTCAGAAACTTCGTAGTTCAAGAAAAAATTTGTCCGCTTTCGGGGTTCGAACCCGGGACCGCCACTTCACCGGAGCAGTGGCTCTACCAAATGAGCTAACCGGAACGGCAAGCTAATGGTAGGGCGAGGCGAATTGATCAATAACCCGAAGTGGGAACAGTGTCGGTCTAATACTTAGCGGAATCCCCCAAGGTAGAGTAAATTTGTAATAGGGGAGGAATTGCTCATTGGTATCCATCGCTAAACATTTGCATCTTGTTTTTAAAAATTTCGCTATACATTTGCATGTGGTTACTGCTCACACGATAGCAGTTTCTTCATGAGCCGCTTGTCCTTCCGTGATATCTGGTAAACCAGCGGAAAACGTCGTATATTGTTTCAGTCGCGCCTCAGCAAACAAAACACCACGGACAACGCAAGCCAGTTGTCGTACGAACCGTCGCCACGTGCTTTAATGATCGCAGTAATAGCGTAACAGTCGGGGCCACGAGCGTGTTCTTGACCGCTCAGGGTAAATGAGGCTCGCAATTTACGTGGGGGAGAGGAGGCGAAATGACGGCCCAATCGGCATGTCCTCGTTCATGATATCCGCTGCTTTTTTGAGGTTCGCGGTGTGCATAAATGTGGGACTGTGCTATTTCAGAGCCGGCACTATGTAGAATGCAACCCCTGCCACGGTAATGTCAATGGCAGTTGTAAGAACACGTGTGCCAAAACTGCTAGTGCGCCCATTCCTAGGCAAGGCTCTCTACATCTTCGATAGTCTTTTGCGGTAGAGCCAATTAAGATAACAGCCTAAGGAGGTGATGTTGCCCCCGTGCTTTGGTTGCCGATGACCTTTTGAACTAGAGAGAGAGAGACGGAAAATTTAATGAAAGGAAACATGTAGAGGTCGGCTGGCAGTAAGGTGACCCTGCCCTGCTACTCCACACTGGGGAAAGAGAAAGTAAAAAGAGATTGAAGGTGCGAACGGAGGGTGATGTCATAATACACGTCTAGAACCACTTTTTAACTAGCTTAGCATCTTTTCTTTCGGTCCTCAAATTTTGGGTCGTGTCCTGTGCAGTAAGGAAAATTATGCAATTTTACTCCTGAGCTATGGAGGCCTCGTTTCTCTGTTGCATAATATAAAGGTATAAAAAGATTTTGGTCTTCATAAGGTTGTAGATGACTCGAATTTTAATAAGCTGAGTCATCCTGACCCCGTTCCACAAGACTCCATCTTTGGGCTAGCATGAACCTTGGGACGCATCAATTTACACACACATGGAACACGGAACACACAGCTGAAGTGTCAAGGTAGGTGGGGCTTGATGAAGAGAGAACATAAGATAGAACCAGCTGAATGTTCCGTGTTCCACAAGAGACGTCGAACACAAGTCAAGTAGAGGCGTACAGTAGTGGATGTGGGCACGTTATATTCCAGGTGACGGTTTCAGGGTTTGCAAAGTGTGCTTTGTGCTCCCAGTACATACTGGTTTGATTTTCTCGGCCATCCCGTCGAGTTTCTCCAGAATAACGTTGAAATTTTGGATTTTCTCCGAATCAAGAAGATTGGCTGCTCAAGCCTGGTACCTAGATTAAGTCGCGAGCATTGATGCCGCTTGGCACTATGACGGCAATGCCACCCAGGAGCCTGCTTACCTGTTTCTGGTCGCGGTGGAAAACATTATTTCTGGTTGCCTATATATATTCTTGGGCAAGATACTTTGTTTGTTTCCTCTAAGCACGAAAAGGTGACTTTATTGCATAGATGTCTTTTGTCTTAAAACGTTCACTGCGTCGTGGCCCACCGGTGGGTCGCGCCATGCAGTCCAGCCGTGGTGGCGCGAACAGCGAGCTGTTTCTTGCAGTGCGGCGACGATATGTTTCCACAAATGCATAAAAAACCGTTTCCACTATAATATCACAGATGGCGGTAGAGATATAAAGCGCGCCTGTATTTATTGACATTGGCGCTTGCAATGCGTCTGGTGATAAAGCTGACGGCTATCAGGAAACGGTGCTGAAAAAATTCCAGCTACCCGCTCCAGCCTTTTGTTCGGGCGCTTTCTACACGCGCAACGTACTTTTGAAAAGCACTCACAATGTGTGCAAGAGCTCAGCTGAAGAATGTCTGTCCTATTCGCAATAACTTCGTTCACTCAGTGCCAAGCCTCGTGGTCCTCATACTTGTGCTTTCTATTACGTTGTCATCCACTTCGTGCGGCACAACTTCTGCTCCAGCGAACGTTGAGTGTTCAAGGAGCGACGACGATACCCTCGAAAGTTATTGGAAAGTTCTTCTGAACTGTGGGATGGTGAGTCAAGCGCTTGCGGTGAAGCGGTATCTGAGGATTCGGAAAATGGTGATATTCAGGCTGCATTACCTGCCGAAAGCTAGAACGCGATAACGACTAGTTAGGGCGATGTCGTATTCGAGCCCGCCTGTGCTAATCAGCCTCCCGACTAGCAACGATGCTCTCAGCTTTTCTTTTTTTGACTGATGACATTTGGGACATCATGGTTCATGAGACAAATAGGTATGGGAAGCAGTACATAGACTCGAACGTCCTACAAGAGAAATCGCGTGTGAAAAAATGGACTGAGACAAACGTTCAAGAAATGAAAGGGTTCGTTCGTGTACTGATCTGCATGGGCCTAGTAAGGCTTCCTAATATGCAGCACTACTGGGCAAGAAGCGATCTCTACGGCGTAAACTGCATTCACCAGAACATGGCCCGCGACCGGTTTCTGCTGCTACTCAGGTTCTGGCATTTCGCAGATAACGAGGAACCGAGTGCACAGCTGGATCGTCTCTATCGTATTCGACCCTTGATGGAAAAAATGAATCGCAATTTTTGCTCAGTGTTGGTGCCAGGCAAAAAGATTGCCATCGACGAAACGATGACTCCGTGGCGTGGGCGCTTCGCCTTCAGGCAATGCATTCCTGGTAAAGCCCACAAGCATGTAGTCAAGCTATCAAGGCCTGCAAGAAGGAGGGCTATACATTGAAAGTGAAAATATATGTCGGAAAACCTGGCGCCATAGCGGGCATGGGGCATGCCGAAGGAGTAGTAAATTTGATGGCTGGCTTCACCGGCTGTGGTTGCACACTTTTCGTCGACAACTTCTACGCGAGCATACCGCTTGCGTCACTCCTGTTGAAAGATGACACATTTTTATGTGGCGCTCTCCGATCGAACCGAAAGGGGCTTCCGTAAAAAGTTACACAAGCTACAGTAAAAAAAGGGGAAGTCGTTAGTCTTGAATCCCACAACGGCGTAAAGGTGCTGAAGTGGTTGGATAAATGTCCCGTTCTCATGATGACAATGGTTGCTGAGCATGACGCCAGCCTCTTTGATACCGGAAAAAAACGAAAGGGTGAGCCGATCATGAAACCACGCACAGTCCTTGACTACAACGTGGCGAGAAAGGGCGTAGACTACAGTGACCAAATGACGTCCTACTACTACTACTACCTACTGAAAGGGCTCAAGTGGTATAGGAAAGCCGCGGTCGAGCTCATCTTTGGAACTGCAGTTGTGAACAAATGGGTTGTCCGTTCAATGGTGGACGGTAAAACGTCGCCAATCATCGAATTTCGCGAGGAGTTGGCACGCGTACTCTTCGCCGCAGCTCAGATTGAGTACGAAAGGACACGCGGAACAAAGCGCGCCCATACGCTGGTGTTACAAAATTCGGAGCATTTTCGAAAAAAAGAGTGCGGTAGCTTTGCGCGTACTACTGCAACTCAGCTCGCCGGCGCGGCGCCGCGATAGGCACGGCCGCGCGCGGCGTCGATTGCTCTAGAATGTCTGAGTGGTTCCTACTCATGATCGTTGACCTTGACCGCTCTACAGTGATACCCTCTCCCCTTCGCTCTCGCGCCGGCGTCTTCGCATGCGAGAAGGAACCAGAAATTTCTGGAAGGCGGTTTCCGCGCCCGACCAATGGGGTCGCGCGCCCGGCGAGAGGAGTTTTTACAGTTGATACTGCCTGTATGTGCGGGCCTGCCTTGGCGCGAAGAACAACCAGACGCGGTCTGCGCCCATAAATGAGGAGCTTCAATCCTTCTGTTAGCCCGAGCCGCCGTTTAAGCTTCCGAGAGGCGCGCCCGCTCGACTCCCGGGAGAACACCACTCGACCATCCAAGGCAACGTGCGCCAGCCTGCGGATCGACCCCCGTCGTGCTCAAGTCGTCGGACTGTCGCAGTGCCCGGTGAACAAATTGTGCTTTCATTATTAGTCTCTCTCTGTGTTGGTGCACTATAGGTGCAAAGTTTTTGTTGAATTGTATCTCTCTGTTGTTTCTTCGCACGGGTTGCGTTGTATTTGTAAATCACTTTGTATCGGCTCGTACGAGAGATTGTAAAATCCTCTGTATCGTCTTTGTTGTATAAGCTTTGTTTTCTCTTTCTCCATTTCTCCAAGCTATTCTCTGGCTAGCGACCGGCAAAAGCTGGGCACCAAACGACCAACCCCCTTGTCACTTGGTAGCTGGTCTCCGGCTGAGCTTGCCACGCTTAGTCGAGGGAATCTCCTTTGCGTCCGAGACCGCTGCCCCCACACGCTCTAAGGGTGTCTAGGAGCGCACGCTAAAGTGCGCGAATTGGTGACAGCTGGAAAAGGCCGATGGACCTGCACGGTCTGTCCGAAGGAGATTTACTAGATGCTCCGCATCGCTGAGAGCTCGAAGAAGTCCAGAGCAGACAAGTGTAATGGCGAAGAAAGTTGTTACATTTTGCGCATATTGCGCAGGAAGGCCATTTATGTGTTTGCCATGCTTCAATCATCTGCACGAGTATAACTGCTGAACATCGACTACGTTTTAGACATCGTGAGCTGGTGGCACGTAAGACGTGTAGTTGCAAATGCTGTGATTTGAACTGTTTTTTTCTTGCGAAAATTATTCTGGAAGTACTTCAATAAAATGTCGAGTTTAAGGTCTTGTTCTTGAGTCCTGGTGCTTAGTAAATGCTGAAACGCAGGGTCAAATGTCGTTGCCCATAAAGGGGATGAGCTGGTCGGTGGGTAGTCAACGTAGCAGGCAACGGCTTCAAAACGCAAACTCCTTATTGTGGAAACATGTGCATTCCCAGGAAAAGAACGAAGATTCGAGAGTGCGAGAGCAACAAGCGCCTCTGGCACTTGTTCGGACCAGAACGACCGAAACTCTTGGCCGCGCTCTAGTTACATAAAGCAGAAATTTTGTAGAAAGAAAGGGCGCCGTTTTTTAAGGACATCTTTGAGAACGCGCTTCAGTCACATTCACTGGGGATGAAGCGAGCAGAGGCGTGGTACTAAATGACTCCAATTCTCTAGATGCCGTATGCTACAAGGATGCATTATTCATATTGTTTTTGTGATACATTTCGTCCTTTACGTCAGGTCATTATTGTTAGATGACTTAGCCGTGCCGTTCAAACGTCCGTGGGAAGCTACCTGACTATTTATTGGCACATTGGCGACTGGACCTCACTATTGGATGCACCTTGCAGCCCATATTGAACTACCGCGGGCAACGAATGGCGAAGGCTATAGTCAACGCGGGTATCTGCTACTTTCATTTCTGTGATTGGTCGACTGCTGCTTTCTTCTGATTATTCCGTCAGGCTTACGTCACACGAAATGGAGCGGACAATGGATTCTTATAAAATGCGGCCCCAGGGGAAAAAACCTCCTGGAAATGCACCGGCCAAGTGAAGCACGTGGTTATTTTTTGCGCTAGCATACATGATTGCAGTAGCCCGCGCAAGCTGCAACCGAAAATGCCAGTAGAGCCATATTTCAGCAGGCGGAAAAAACAGCCTCACAAGTGTGCCCCACCGGTGTCACGCTGCACCCTCGGAAAGCATCGGGTGACCCACCGGTGGGCCACGACGCACAGAGATCAAAACTATGATAAGGGGCTACGCAGTCAATGTGTTAAAGAAGTTATTGAGATTACGTGAAGCAGGCGAGAGTTGGGCATTCTATCATTCGGCAGCCCAGCGCAAGAGTATTTGAGCTAGCATCAATAACGCTTCTCCACTCCCCCTCCTCAACTCGTAAACGCGGGGCACCAGAAAAAAATATAAAAGCAGCCCTGGGACGGGGTCCCGCCCATGAATACGTCATTCGCTGATGTTCGATTAGCGCCTTCCGGTTGTCGCACCCAGCATGCCAGAAGCAGCGTCGCCAGCGTCTATCCGGTCTCTTTTCGCCTTCCTGGATCGTGGCGCGCGTCGGATTTCTATGCTTGTCTGTTGCAGTTAGGAGTAATGGGCCCGGACCTCGAGACACGACTGCTCGTTCTTACGGCCGCGATGGGCATCGAGCCCTATGCGTTCACTCAGTACCGGCTGAATGCCAGCGACCACAGTTGCGACTCAGCGGGCTCACGGACTCGCCCGGGAGCGGCGGAGACAACGACATCCTGGGGTGAGTAACGTATGCGTGATTATTTTCATCGCCAGTCATAAACTTCTTGTCCAATTTCTTGCGCCAAGGCAGATAAGATATCCCAGCTCTTTCACGAAGACCTGTTTCATGTCCGCGTAACGCAAACGGTGCTCGTCATATTGTGCCTACGCAGGTGCAGTTGCGGCCGTTGCGAGGAAACGGCAACGCTTGGAGAACGACTGTGCGGCCGTGGCATGCCAGAGGCAATTAGCGAGCAGGAAGACGGCTGCAAAACCGATTCGACAGCCTGTGTTGCACCCAACAGGTGCTACGGGCTGTGTTCTTGGAATTCCTGAAATCTGTTGACGGCGAGAGGGATGGCGATTTGAATAGGTACGTAGCGGTGAAGCGTCACGCGAAGTGTGGCTTGATGTCCTGCTGTAACACTTGTTCTTTTCAGACAATACCACTACGTAGCCTACCGGTTCTTCATGCGCTGGATCTGGGGCACGCTGGGCGTAGGAAACTGAGTTGCTGCCAGCCTGCGTCGTTGCTCGAATTAGACGTCAGTTTTCTATCAGCCTGTTACGTTGGGTTCAGACACCCTCCACTTTAGTTCAGTATGAATGTCACTTCTCTGTATGCTGACCTCTGAATTTTATCACTGTGCCTGCAAAGCAACTCGTTTTAAGCTTCCCCAGAATAGCAAAATTGTGATTTTCATCATCACGATTCTTGACTGTTTTGTGTCATGTCATGAATATAAACATGCGAGGAATGGCATTTCAATAGTATAAAGGGCCGAAAAATTAAGCACCAGACGCAGACGGGTATTCTTTGATTCGTAATCAGGTGTGAGTGTTGACGCTGAGACTTACTTTTCGATTGCAGTTGAGGACACGCATCTTTTTTCTTCGTCTTCGTGAATATGCGGCCAGGATTTGGTTCCGCTTCCTGGGGCGCGATTACGGATCGCTCTCAAAAACTGTCTCAATTTTGAGATCGTGACGTCAAAATGACGACACCGAGTGATGCCGACCGCCGAATCGGCCAATGCGGAGCAAGGTTGCGGTGGCTAGTAGCAGGGCTCCGCCCCGAAACCACTATTCGCACGACAAGGCACCGTAGACTAATGTTTTGCTGTAAAGACGCAGTGAATAAAAACGAGTAATGTTTTATTTTGCAAAGAAACTGTATTTCAAACCCAACAGCGGCAAGCGAAAGAAGCAGTGTTTTCATTTTTGCAATTAAGTTTGCGGTTCAGTCACTTTTTTTGCCGCGAAGGTGTGCTGTCAGCGGTAAAGCGTGAACATATTAGTCTGAAAATGAACAAAAACGCAATGAAGAAAACAAGTAATGTTTTATTTTTGTAGAAAACTGTGTTGTAAAGTTAATAACAGGAAGGAAAATTAGAAGCGTTCTCATTATTTCGAATAATTTTACTGCAGGATAACTTCTTCCGCCATCAGTAGGCGCTGGCTGTGGTATCGCGTGAACATGGCGGCCTGCAAGAAAACAGCTGATTCCACGGCTAGTTCCCGATTTTTGGCGTGTCGTCTAAAATCAAGGTACTTTGCCGATGTCTGAAGTGCGCAGAAAAATCTAAAGGCAGTGAATGCTACGGGCCTGCGGAGATCAACTTTCAAGGAGCGCTGGGCTGGAAAATCAACGAAGACAACATAATGTGGTAAGTGTGTATTTGCTTATTATCGATGACAACAATGGCCCAAAGATGCTCTTCGGTTCACGTTTGGGATGTGTATTTCCGTTTTTTGTTTGCTAAATACAAGACGACGGGGAAGTGTGACATATGGGGCGAAATAAAGTTGTACGGCTGCGTGATCGTCAGTTCATTGCGTGTAGGCGTGTAAGGAACGGGCAGCGATCCGGCTGGCGTAACTTAAATGGCGGCCAGGCCGGGCTGCGGTACCAATGTTGCCAGACTCCACGCTAGACGTCCACAGACGAGTTCGACGGACACAGTGTTGCCACATTCTCTCCATCCTCCTCCTCATACACACGCCCCCCCCCCCCACCCTCTCCATCCCCTTTCAGATACCGTATTTCACGCTACGTAAGGCGCGCGCTGTAGCGTGTTCGCCGCTGGGCTTTCAGATGCCGTGGTTAATTCTAGCACCATTCTCGAAGGGTGCGGTCGCTATAGCCGGCACGCTTCCGACGGTCTCTGGGCAGGCGTTGCATAATTCCTGCACGCTTCCGACGGTCTCGAGAACTCCCAATTTAAGCTCGACTGCTCTGGCGCGACCGAAACTTTCGCTCTGCGCGGCCGCTATAGCCGGCATGCACACGAATCCGGCAGGCGTTGCATAATTCCTGCATGCTTCCGACGGTCTCGAGAACTCCCAATTTAAGCTCGACTGCTCTGGCGCGATCGAAACTTTCGCTCTGCGCGGCCGCTATAGCCGGCATGCACACGAATCAGGCAGGCGTTGCATAATTCCTGCACGCTTCCAACGGTCTCGAGAACTCCCAATTTAAGCTCGACTGCTCTGGCGCGACCGAAACTTTCGCTCGCCGCGACCGCTATAGCCGGCATGCACACGAATCCGGCAGACGTTGCATAATTCCTGCACGCTTCCAACGGTCTCGAGCACTCCCAGTTTAAGCTCGACTGCTCTGGCGCGACCGAAACTTTCGCTCTGCGCGGCCGCTATAGCCAGCATGCACACGAATCCGGCAATCGTTGCATAATTCCTGCAAGCTTCCGACAGTCTCGGGAACTCCCAATTTAAGCCTGAGCCGGTGAGCCGCTAGGCGATGTCCGCATACTGGTGTGGCTTACTTCAAAAAAACTGATATTGGAGCTAGTTGGTGCACACTTCTGGGAATAACAGCGCTGAGACGAGCGACAAAGAAAGAAGACAACAGGACTGGCGCTCAGAAGCTCAATTCCCAGAACCTCAATTACTACAGCATTTTAACCACTTTTTAAAATGCAGGAAATTTTGTATGTGCTAGCTTCTTTCGTGCATGGTTATGAAAGATTGCATACATTAGACGAATCGGTGATCTTATAATGTTTTTGTCCGTGCATACCCACTGCGCTCTAACGAGCCTGCAAGGCACTGAGAGTAAAATGATTGTGTTTTACTCGCCTCTGATGTGAGATTGCATAATTGAGACCGGCAAGAAATTGCCACTGTCGCATGAGAGAGAATTCGGGCGGAGCAGGCAGCAGCGCCTCTGCTTAGACAGGTCTTGGTGGCTCCGAGAGGAGCCGGTAAAAAAAATAGCGACAGCGGGTGCTGTCGCTGAAGTCGGCGTCGCAGAGTCGACTTCAATGGGGAGTGCAGATCGGCGGCTGCGTGGCGATGGTTTAGAGCGGGTAGCGCCGTGCAATCGCCTCCATCAGCCGCAGAAACGGGTCCTGGCACTTGGTGCGACCGTTGATGGATTGCCACCACTGCCAGGATAGGTGCGACTGCAGCAGGGCCCGGGAGGTCTTCTGCCCGTTCCACACAAGCTTACGCTTCACCTTCTGCCACGCACTCTCGATCCTCTGAGTGTTGGCCCCTGTGAGCGGGTCGACGAAATTGGTGGTGTGGTTGACTGTGTGCCAGTCTAAGTTTAAGGGAGCTCCGTTCCTGTCTTGCAGGCTGGGGATGCAGTTGTAGGCGGCCCATTCGTCGCTGTAGACAGTGGTGCCTGGCTGGATGTTGGCAGTGTTCGAGCCTATGTAGTGAACGGATACTTTCTCTGAACGCCCGCTTTTTATGTTCTCAGGTGTTGACAAACGACCGGACAAAACAGCGCGTTTTCAACTAATTCCGGAGTGTAAATTTTCTCATTTTCTGTAATATGTCGTGTGATATGTTGAGCACGCAAAAAGAAAAGAAGAAAGTGCAGAAAAAGCAAAAAAAAAATTCATGCGAAACAGCACCTGTATTACTCTGTAACTGCAACTGTATCAAGCTGTATCCCTCTGTGTCTGCTTTCTCCGAAAACCTCTCAGGTTCTGCAGCACTGAAAGTCTTATCGCACACTACTTTCGCTTTCCACCATTTTAGCTTTGCGAATAACGTTATACATGTTTGTAAAAGCCTAATAACGGCAAAAGCCTAAGAACGGAATCCGCACACGAAATGAAGAAATATTCTTCTATCAGTCCAATATTCTTTCGGACCTGGGAGCCTGTCTGTTGCTGTTTTGGTGCTAAACTTTCGGCTCTGAATGCATCACATTTACCACCAGCATCCTGTACAGCACAGCCTGTGGTCAGCAATTTTCCAGACTCGTTATGAACGAGTGTCACATGTGCTGCCATTCTTATTTCCTCTGTTTCGTAGTGGTACTGCTCCAGGTTTCTAGAAGCATACGGCCGGCTGCGCTTTTTCAGGGGCATCCAAAAAAATCTTAGCGTTGTACGCTTCCCTTTCCGTTTATAAGGCGTCCCTTTTCAGTCCGTCAAGTCCTGTCTCTTATGGCGGTCATATATCGAGGCCCGCCCTAAGCTTCGATTAACCAATTGAGGTAGCCAGAGCCCCTCAAGGTTGGGCCCAACTCTGAGCCCGGGGCTTGGCGAAGAAGAAAAAGAAACACAAAGAAACATTCTGAAAACCCTCTCCCCGCAGGAGTTCTCGCCCTTATCGCTTGGTACTTTCTCTTTCCCTTCCCCGCCGCACCTGCCCGTCGCCCCTTGAAGGATGACAAATTCTTAAGCTAATTGGCGGGACCACTAATCCGCTGGCTATTCGCAGGACGGAATGCAGAGGCCCGCGACGCTTCGGCGAAGTCGAGAATACCAGCGAAAGAAAAAGAAGGCCCACTCGGAATGTGAGTTGGTTGGCATATTTGCCCAGACGCACAGCTTGGGCAGCACGGGGATACTGCCGTGGGAATGCTGCGCACGACCAAGCGGCGCCACGTGCTCGTTGTGTGCGAATCGCATGCCTTCTTGATGCGCTTAACACAGCCGGGATTCTTCGGCCGTCAGTCAAGCGACACACACACACACGCGCCAACACACACGCGCCAACACACACGCGCCAACACACACGCGCCAACACACACGCGCCAACACACACGCGCCAACACACACGCGCCAACACGCGCCAACACGCGCCAACACGCGCCAACACACGCCAACACACGCCAACACACGCCAACACACGCCAACACACGCCAACACACGCCAACACACGCCAACACACACACGCCAACACACACACGCCAACACACACACACGTGTGTGAGAGAATGGTGAGAAAAGGCTGGGTGAAATTCCTTTCAGCAGGTGGTGGGTGGCGCTGCGAGCATCCGAGGCGAGCGGACGTGTGTCATGCGCTCCGCAGTTTTCGGGCCCTGAGACCCGGATAATTCGACTGGCCTACCAAAACTTTGGTTTGAATCGACGCAGCAAGTAACGAGGACCACGAGGACCCAAATTTCAAGCTGGTGGGCCCGATTTTTCGGATTTTATCGGACTTGGAATTTTCCGAGTGGCGGACACTACGCTAAGCCTAATGAGGCCTAGCACGACTACGGGACCCCGTGGCCTCCTCGGTCTCGGCCCGAGGCGAGAAGACCCGGAATGATGTCCCGACCGAACATCCCCAACTACGACTTACCCACGGTGGGAGGACCGACGAG
The DNA here is from genome assembly GCF_052857255.1 of Amblyomma americanum. Taxonomy (NCBI): domain Eukaryota; kingdom Metazoa; phylum Arthropoda; class Arachnida; order Ixodida; family Ixodidae; genus Amblyomma; species Amblyomma americanum. The sequence continues at coordinate 111,436,013 of NC_135501.1, forward strand.
ATTTTCGGCAGAATCTCAAATGGAAGAAGACATCGAGACGACTCCCGTGCAGCAGCAGCGGCAAGTCCCGGGCGGACCGGAGGCAGCGGCGATGGCGACGGGGAACCAAGCCCTCGAAAGCAGCACCCCAACGCAAATTTCACAAGAACCGACACCAACGCAGATTGGGAGACTGCCATGTCGAGACGGCAAAAAAGGCGCCAACAACGCGGCGAGCGGCAAGTTTTGGCGGGAAATTCCGGAAATCCGGCGGGAAAACCCGGGAATCCCCCCGGGGAATCCCCGAAACGAGAGGAAGCGGCACCTAGGCGGAGACTTCCGCTGCTGCCGAGAGAAGACCTCAAAATAGTCCTGCGACCGAGGGGACTCGCAGTCAAGGATCTGCAGACGTACCAAGTGGCGCGGGCGGTGGTCATGGCCACCGGGCACGGATGCAAGGTGGAAGACTTGATCATCCGACTACGCAACGGCTCGAACATCATCATCGTGAGCACGAGTAACGAAGAAGCGGCCCAGAAGATCAGAAGCATAACGCAGTTGAACTTTGGAGGCAAGGACTACGCCATTAGTGCCCACGTGGCGGCACCGGAAGGCACGCTGCGTGGCGTTATCCACGGCGTGGACCAAGGAACCTCGCCAAAAGAACTCAAGACCAACCTCAGAACCCGTACGCAAGGAGTAAAGATCCTGGCGGCCCGCATGCTGGGCAACTCTAGCACGGCCGTCATAACCTTCGACGGACCTACGCTCCCGAAGCAAGTATTGTATTACGGCGGGGAGATGTGATGTTACCTGTACCGGCCCACGAGGCAAGTGTGCTACGCCTGCGGCCAACAGGGGCACCGAATGGACGTCTGCCCGTTCCCGGAATCCAGAACCTGCCTGCAATGCGGTTGCCGAAACCCGGAGGGCATGCACCAGTGCACGCCAAAATGCCTGCTGTGTGGCGGAGACCACGCGGTGGGCACCAAGGACTGCAAACAACGCCTCAAGCCGGCGAGCGAGCTGAGATGGGGCCCCAAACAACAGCAGCGACGCGGACGCAGCCGCAGCCTCGGAAGACGGCCGCGATGGTTCCGGAACGAGAGCCAGGTCCGGAGCGAGTTGCGGAGCCGCAGCCGAAGCCGGAGCCGGGGACCACAAGGCCGGGACGAGTCCTTCCCGCCCCTCGGCAAGCCGGGCCAGAAGAAACAGCAAAAGAGCGGCGGCACTAAGGTGAGCTGGAGAGACGGCCCTCCCAAATCGCTTTATGCTCCGCACTCAAACACAAACACACAAGACAACCAATTTAGGGAAGAGATTAAGAACCTTAAGCGCGAGCTCGAGCAGAGCCGTAGAGAGTCGAACGAGCTGAGAAAACAGCTCAATGAGCTCATTAGAGAGAAACAGGAGGTGAGAACAGGGCGCTCACCACGTAGAACACCAACTCCTCCCCCTGTGGAGACGCAACAAAGCAACAGTGAGGGAAACCTCGACAGCAAAATAGAAAATTTCATGGCTCAAATAATGGAGCAAATGAACCAAATGAAAAACGAAATTCAACAAACTCAACAAAATTTTGCCCTACAGGAGCAAAGCTTTAGGAATTACGTAAAAAAATCAAAACACCCAAAGAGTCAATGACGCTAGAGACAGACTATTTAACGAACGAAGGTTCGGCATAGAAACCCAGAGTACAACCAACTTTAACCAATCATGGCAGAAAACAAACAACAGCAATTAGAAATTTGGCAGTGGAACTGCAAGGGGTACAAACGCAAGCAAGGCCTGCTCCAGCAATTTATCCACACCCAAGCAACCCCACCAGACGTAATCATCCTGCAGGAAACTAACACCCCCGAACTAAGGGGCTATACATGTCAGGAAAACGGCCGTACGGCAACGCTCATAAGCAACAAATTAGTAGCCATAGTGCACGACGAAATTAAAGATACCCAGATAGAACACGTAATTACGGAAATAATACCCAAAAAGAAAAGGAAAGCCAACAGCACCTTTATCGTAAACCTATACAGCCCGCCCAGCCAGACCAAAGGGGACTTTATCAGACTCTTCGGAGGCGAAAAAGAAGGCGGGACAAAACGCACTGGTAATTGCGGGCGATTTTAACGCTAAAAGCCCAAAATGGGGCTACCCCAAAGAGGACAAAAAAGGGCGCGGCATATGCACGGCGGCCGAAAGCGTGGGCTGTGAACTTCTAACCGACGAAAATCAACCGACCAGACAGGGAAACAGCGTGAGTCCAGACACGTGTCCCGACCTAAGCTTCGTAAGGGGTGCCAAGAACGCAGAGTGGGAGAACCTGCTCGAGAACCTTGGCAGCGATCACTACATTCTAAGAATCAGCCTTACGGCGGAACAAGTCAGGAGGAAGATTGGAACCGCTCGGCTAACAGATTGGGACGCCTTTAGAGCGCACTGCAAGCAGCTCGAAGGAGGAACCATCGAATCGGCGGAGAACTGGAGCCAACAGCTAATACAAATCCAGGACCTCTACACCAAAGAGGTAGTTAGAACAGAACAGACCCCCGAGGTGGACAAGCGGCTACTAAGGCTATGGGAGGCAAGACGCGGACTCACCAAGCGGTGGAAGAGACAAACTCAATAGAAAACTCAAAAAGAAAATTGCGGACATTACCAGACAGGCGGAGGAGTACGCGAACCAGCTGGCAAGACAGGGATGGCAACAGTTTAGCAACTCGCTGAACGGCACCCTCAGCACGGCTGGACGTGGCAGATCCTCAAGGCCCTCTTGGATCCGAGCAAAAACAAATCGGAAAGCAGCAAAGCGATACAGCGGCTAACCCATCAATACCAAGGAACAGACGAGCAACTACTAGAGGAAGTCAAGGTCAAATGCTACGGCAAAGACCAAGTCGAAAGTTATAAAGAAGATTACCGCGGAGAAGAGAACCCCACAATGGACAGACCCATCATGAGAGAAGTGATGGAAGCGGTCGCGTCGGCAACTAAAAACACAGCGGCAGGAGCAGACAAGATCCGAAACTCCTTAATTTGCAACCTCAATGACGAGGCAATAGACCAACTGACCAAATATCTAAACACGCTATGGCAGGAAGGAAGAGTCCCGGCGGAATGGAAACACGCCGTCGTCGTGCTGATCCCGAAACCAGGTAAGAAACTACATATAGAGAACCTCAGGCCTATATCACTCACGTCGTGCCTGGGGAAGCTCTATGAGAAAATAACCAGAAGAATCCAAAGTCATCTAGAAAAGGAGCAACTGTACCCGGACAGCATGTTTGGGTTCAGAGCCAACCTATCCACGCAAGACGTGCTACTCCAACTCAAGGAAGAAGTGCTCGAAACGATGCCGAAAGCGGGCGAAAATGTGGTCATGGCCATCGACATAAAGGGGGCCTTTGACAACGTGAGCCACGTGGCCATCATGGAGGCCCTGAACAACGCCAACTGCGGAAAGAGAACCCACGACTGCGTCAGGGACTTTCTCAGCAACAGAACGGCAACGGTAGGGCTCGGCGAGCTAAGAAGCGACGTCTTCCACACCCCGTGTAAAGGCACACCTCAAGGCTCGGTCGTCTCGCACGTCCTCTTCAACGTGGCAATGATTGGACTAGCAAACAAACTAAAGAAGATCGAGGGAATTCAGCACGCGATGTACGCCGACGACATCACGGTCTGGACCACCCGGGGATCCCTAGGCGAAAAACAAGAAAGGCTCCAAGAAGCTGCCACCTGCGTGGAAAATTACACAAAGGAAAGAGGACTGCGGTGCTCGACAGAGAAATCGGAGCTCCTCAGAATCGGCAGACATTCCACCCAAGCAACCCTGGAAGTCACCCTCGAGGGTCAACTCATACCCGAAAAGAACATGATAAGAATCTTGGGCATGTGGCTACAAGGCAGCCGCAAATGCAGTCACACCATTAGCCTGCTAAGCAAAGCGGCAGAGCAGGTGGGCCGCATGATCAACCGCGTCTCTCAAAAGAGATACGGCATGAGAGAGGAAGACACCCTCAAGCTAGTAAACAGCCTCATAGTCAGCCGAGTTACGTACTCCCTGCCGTACCACGCAACCACCAAGGCGGAAAGAGAACAAGCCGACACCATCCTGAGGAAGGCTTACAAGACGGCTCGCCACTTACCCAGAAACACGTCAACCGAGAAACTGCTACAATTAGGCATCAGCAACACCTTCGACGAACTCGCGGAAGCGCTGCTGGGAGCACAAAATGTCAGACTAAGAGGCACTCCTGCGGGACGGGCGCTCCTGTAAAGGCTGGGTCGGGACACTCGCGGACTGACAGACAGATACGCGGAGATGCCAGACCACCTTAGAGAAACCTTTAACGTTAAGCCCATACCGAGAAATATGGACCCTAACCTTCACGCAAACCGACGCAAGGCTAGGGCGGAGTACGTAGAGAAAACGCTAGCCTCGGAAGAAAACACAGTATACATGGACGCTGCCGTCTACCCGTGCGGGTCAGAACACGCAGCCGCACTGGTAGTCGTAGATAGTCGTAGACAGCAAAGGAAGAATGCTAACGAGCGCCGCAGCAAAAGTCGCGGGCGCAGCGGAGGCCGAGGAAATTGCCGTCGCGCTGGCGGCAGAAAAAGGCTACAGAACCGGTCGCCCACTCAACATACTAACAGATTCGAAAGAAACGTGCAAAAACTTTACAAAGGGCAGAGTCAGCAAAACGGCCCTTAGGATAGTCGGCGGGGTAGCCCCTGCAGGGTTGGAAAAACTCAGACATAATTTAATTTGGATCCCAGGCCACGCGGGAATAGAAGGGAACGAAAGGGCAGACAGCTTAGCTCGAGGGGAAGCAATCCGAGCAGGGCAGTCACACGCCCCGGGTCTTCACCTTCAAGCCTGCGAGGGGGGATACACAAAACTTTTAAACCTATGCAGAGGCGTCAGGATTAGATACCCGCCGCCACACAAAGCTCTGACAAAGGAGGAGGCCACTGCTTGGCGCAGATTGCAAACGAACTCCTTCCCCAATTTATATATACTAAGCAAAATGTACCCATCGCAATACAGGGACACCTGTCCGTGGTGCGGAGCCATACCCACAATCTACCACATCACATGGGAATGCGAACGTAACGAGGCATTTCACAAACACAAACACCCGAGTGCGGAGCAATGGGAGAGCCGTCTCACCAGCAGCGAGCTCACGGCCCAGAGGGCCTTTATAGAGCACGCGACCGGTGCAGCACGACTCAGTGGAGCCTTGGAATAGGGGCCCACCCTTGCTGAAAGAAGACTAGTCGCCGGCGCAAGCACGAAGACGACGGAGCCTTCGATCCACGAATCCCTTTGGAAATCAATAAATGTTTTCACTCACTCACTCAGCAGGTGGTGTCAGGTGCGGGAGAAGGCAGCAGGAATTCCTTTCTGCATGTGGGGCCAGGTGCCAACCATAACATATATGAATATATAGCTCAGCCTGCGAGTTTTCAGCGTTCATTCGTGTCATCCTGCACCGCTCCTTTTGGTACTAGCATCAGAGCTATATGGCGAGTGCAAGAATCGACCCATCGGTTGGCGAGGTCCGTCTGGCCATCAGAAGCTTCGATTCGGAGCAAGCGTTCCTCCGGGAACTGAAGCTGACGCCGGAGTCGACCCTTGCTCGACCATCGAACAACCAGCGAGGCCGGCCTGCGACATCGGAGTTTTGGGGTGTCTGCAAGGACCTTGGTTTTAACCCCAAGAGTCCTATCTGCGAAGGCGAAGTGGGGGCTTTTAATAGGAAATCTGCGAAAGGGAAGCGGCCCAGCTTCCGCTGCAACAAGTGTAGAAGGCAGCTATCCCAGCTGAACGGCACCACCGTTTTGCAAGGCGCGCAAGGCGACGGCTCTTTTTTTGCATGCAAAGACCGCCTCGGACGCCCCAAGTCAAGTTGGCAACGAGGGAAATAATATGGATAACATATTTTATGGCGAAGGGCCTCACTTCTACCCAGACACGGGAGCTCGTGTTGAAGGATTTCAAGCTGAGGAACGACGCCAGGAGCGACTGGCGGAACTACATCCGAGAAGTTCTCGAGCAAGAGCTCCAAGCGCGGCCCCCCATGGGAGGAGTCGGCCAGGAGGTGCAGATAGACGAGACACGTTTGCGGGGGAAGCGAAAGGCGAACAGAGGTCGGCTCCTGACCGGCGATGCAATACCCCCGAGGCACCGCAACAATTACGGTGGTGTGGCCCACAAGGGCCCGTGGGTGTTCGGGATGGTGTGGTCACAGACTGGAGAGCTAAGACTTTTCCAAGTGGAGAAAAGGGACGCCGCAACATTGGGCCCAATCATCGCCGCCAACATCATGCCAGGCACCACTGTCTACAGCGACGAATGGGCCGCCTACAACTGCATCCCCAGCCTGCAAGACAGGAACGGAGCTCCCTTAAACTTAGACTGGCACACAATCAACCACACCACCAATTTCGTCGACCCGCTCACAGGGGCCAACACTCAGAGGATCGAGAGTGCGTGGCAGAAGGTGAAGCGTAAGCTTGTGTGGAACGGGCAGAAGACCTCCCGGGCCCTGCTGCAGTCGCACCTATCCTGGCAGTGGTGGCAATCCATCAACGGTCGCACCAAGTGCCAGGACCCGTTTCTGCGGCTGATGGAGGCGATTGCACGGCGCTACCCGCTCTAAACCATCGCCACGCAGCCGCCGATCTGCACTCCCCATTGAAGTCGACTCTGCGACGCCGACTTCAGCGACAGCACCCGCTGTCGCTATTTTTTTTACCGGCTCCGAGAGGAGCCACCAAGACCTGTCTAGGCAGAGGCGCTGCTGCCTGCTCCGCCCGAATTCTCTCTCATGCGACAGTGGCAATTTCTTGCCGGTCTCAATTATGCAATCTCACATCAGAGGAGAGTAAAACACAATCATTTTACTCTCAGTGCCTTGCAGGCTCGTTAGAGCGCAGTGGGTATGCACGGACAAAAACATAAGATCAACGATTCGTCTAATGTATGCAATCTTTCATAACCATGCACGAAAGAAGCTAGCACATACAAAATTTCCTGCATTTTAAAAAGTGGTTAAAATGCTGTAGTAATTGAGGTTCTGGGAATTGAGCTTCTGAGCGCCAGTCCTGTTGTCTTCTTTCTTTGTCGCTCGTCTCAGCGCTGTTATTCCCAGAAGTGTGCACCAACTAGCTCAAATGTCAGTTTTTTTTAAGTAAGCCACACCAGTATGCGTACACCGCCTAGCGGCTCACCGGCTCAGGCTTAAATTGGTAGTTCCCGAGACTGTCGGAAGCGTGCAGGAATTATGCAACGCCTGCCGGATTCGTGTGCACGCCGGCTATTGCGGCCGCGGCGAGCGAAAGTTTCGGTCGCGTCAGAGCAGTGGAGCTTAAATTCGGAGTTCTAGAGACCGTCGGAAGCGTGCAGGAATTATGCAACGCCTGCCGGATTCGTGTGCATGCCGGCTATAGCGGCCGCGCAGAGCGAAAGTTTCGGTCGTGTCAGAGCAGTGGAGCTTAAATTGGGAGTTCTCGAGACCGTCGGAAGCCTGCAGGAATTATGCAACGCCTGCCGGATTCGTGTGCATTCCGGCTATTGCGGCCGCGGCGAGCGAAAGTTTCGGTCGCGTCAGAGCAGTGGAGCTTAAATTGGGAGTTCTCGAGACCGTCGGAAGCCTGCAGGAATTATGCAACGCCTGCCGGATTCGTGTGCATGCCGGCTATAGCGGCCGCGCAGAGCGAAAGTTTCGGTCGTGTCAGAGCAGTGGAGCTTAAATTGAGTTCCCGAGACCGTCGGAAGCGTGCAGGAAATATGCAACGCCTGCCGGATTCGTGAGCATGCCGGCTATAGCGGCCGCGCAGAGCGAAAGTTTCGGTCGCGCCAGAGCAGTGCAGCTTAAATTGGGAGTTCCCGAGACCGTCGGAAGCGTGCAGGAATTATGCAACGCCTGCCCAGAGACCGTCGGAAGCGTGCCGGCTATAGCGACGGCACCCTTCGCGAAGTGTGCTAGAATTATCCACGGCATCTGAAAGCCCAGCGGCGAACACGCTACAGCGCGCGCCTTACGTAGCGTGAAATACGGTATCTGAAAGGGGATGGAGAGGGTGTGGGGGGGGGGGCGTGTGTATGAGGAGGAGGATGGAGAGAAAGTGGCAACACTGTGTCCGTCGAACTCGTCTGTAGACGTCTAGTGTGCAGTCTGGCAACATTGGTACCGCAGCCTGGCCGCCATTTAAGGTACGCCAGCCGGATCGCTGCCGCCAAGTTGTACATTCCCCATTATTCCCTATTTCATTCCCTGACCGATACCTTGAAATGCTGTAGGAATTGGCATGACATACCGTTATCATCTGAAACGGCCATTCACCATGTCTGAGAAGACGAGCGCACGTGTCTCGAAAGAATACCTGATAATGGTGGAGTTCATGGAGGAGCACCCGGCTCTCGCCCACGCTGCCTCACCCCTTTCCGGGGGCTACACGGCGGCTTGCAGGCGCGAGCTGTGGCAGCAGCTTGCGGCCCTGCTGAACGCCGCGGGCCCCGTTGCCAAAAGTGTGCTCCGCTGGCGCCACACTTGGCAAGTGTGGTGCACCCGCTGCAAGAAGCAGGAGGCGCAGTTTTTGGCAGCGGGAAGGTGAGCGTGTCAACAACGGTCTGTCGAATGGCCCTTGAATATGTCTCTCCGCATCCTGTCGCAGGGACACTAAAGGCGGCAGGCTGCAGGGGCTGGCAGGCCGGTTGTGTAAGCTGCGGTCGCCGGGCCTCGTGCAAGGCGTCGCAGCTCCTATGTATTCTTCGTCCAGCCAGGTATGTGGTATGTCACGGTGACGTTACTAATAATGAAGGGGGAATGAGAGGGGAGGATAATGAAGAATAATGAATGTCAACCTCGGGGCCATGTACAGTGAGCAATGCACAAAGAGAATGAACTTCGAGACACTCGTGCATGAACGTGGGGCGCTCTGCCTCTTGCAGAACCAGCCCCGTGTGTCCGTGTGGGAGATGCCAGGGACGAGCGGCCTGCAGCAGGCAGAGGCGCGCTCTCCATCAGGTAAGTGAATTTTTAGTCATTTGGTATGTACACCTAACAACTTGTGCACATTGTTGACCTCGTTGTGGTTTTTCTTTTAGTTAGGGAGGGATGCGGATGCTGAGCTAACAAATGCAACCTCGACTTATGTACCTTCTACTATCTTGCCCTCTTGGTACTGCTATGTTCCTTATTGTGTCTCAGCACCTAGTAACTGTGTGGTTTGCACCAATACATGTTCTGCTGAAACTGTCCACTAAGCAGTGCTGTCTTGTGGAATGAATTCACATAGATGCCACCCCCTCGGAAGAAGAGCTGGAGGAGGAGGGCGCACCTTGTGACACAGCCTGTGAGTTGGTATTCCAATATCAGGCTGCACATTATCCATTTCGCAAGCTACCTAACATTAATACCATTTGCAGGAGCAGTCTATCAGTATCACTTTAGAATACCCACACAAGTTTGGTTTGGTTTATGGGGCTTTAACGTCCCAAAGCGACTCCAGCTATGACAGACGCCGTAGTGAAGGGCTCCAGGAATTTGGACTGCCTGGTGTTCTTTAATGTGCACTGACATCGCACAGTACACGGGCCTCTAGAATTTCGCCTCCATCGAAATTCGACCGCCGCGTGTTTCGGGCCAGCAGCTGAGCGCCATAACCACTCAGCCACCATGGCGGCCACCCACAGAAGTCTTTCATATGCACCACTGGTACCTTGTGCAAGCTTTTTTCCTCTTACAACGGAAACTGTGGTGTCTGCGATGGTTACACAAATGTACACATTGAAACAATACTGTTTTTGTCATACCGCTGATTATGAATGCTTTTATGTACTGCTCCCCAGTATGCATGTCAACAGCCCTCAGAGATATTGCACCAAACAGTCAGGTTATTTCAAATCGTGCTCCACTATATGACAAGTGTACAATCAGTCACTTTCTCCTTTTGACAGCTACACAGGAGCAGCCAGGTGTGGTGACGGGCCGTCCGTGTCACCAGCAGCAGAGCACGCGGGTGGAGGAGGTCCACCAGCTCCTAGCAGAGACGCGGCGCACCAACGACCTCCTCGAAGCCCACAGTGCTGAGGACGTCACATTTCATGCGCGCCTCCTGGAGGTATGTGCAGACAACACCCACCACATTTAGTGAAGGAGAAGCATCTGCATGCAACATGTTGTATCTACATTCACAGTTCGAATCCAATGCCTGACCTCTAGAGACATTTCAGTAGGTCATCTTTATGTGAAACGAGCCCTCCATGTCTGTGAAGTGTGCAAATGAAGCTCCTTTTATGTGCAGGAACAGAGGCAAACATCAGCAGCAGTGCGCAGCCTGACGGCGGCAGTGACACAATTGACTGCTGCCGTCAGGCCCACATGGTGCGCACTGCTGATGCGGCAAGGGCCGACACAGTGCGCCTCACCGAGCAAGTAGTACTTGCGATGGCCTTGATTTTACGTGTCTTGAACAATCAGGTACAGCCACCGCAGTAACTTGTTCGGTGGGGCTTTTTTTTCTTTTTTACCTGTTTTTTCTTTCATTTTTTGCCTTCTGCAAGGTGCAGAATATTTTATTTCCCTGCCAGGTGCAGGCGTTATGTATATATTTATTTTCCTTCTGGAGGGTGCAGAGTATATTTTTATTTCCCTGCCGGGTGCATGTGTTATGTATATATTTATTTTCCTTCCGCAAGGTGCAGAATATTTTTTTATTTCCCTGCCGGGTGCAGGCGTTATGTATATAATAATTTTCCTTCTGCAAGGTGCAGAATATTTTTTTATTTCCCTGCCAGTTGCATGGGGCTTATGTATGAATGTTTTTTTTCCTTTTGTACTTTTTAACTTGTGTGAAGTGTACAGGCTGTGCAATATTCGTTGTCCACTTTGGTTTTGTGTTTCAATGTGGAAGCATTGCTAGTCCCATTACGAGAAAACCTGACGGCATGTATGAGCACTCGCAGATGGTATAGAAAATCCCAGTCATGTCAGGATAAATTTGCCATCATCACATGGTCGCATGACGCACATGGCAAGCCGAGGGCCGCCTTTCCTGACTGTCATATACATGACATTCGCCTTATACACCCCCCACAGGCTGAGTTCAATATGGCGCAACTTTTCCCTGCTACATTCGTGTCATAATTGCAACTAACCATTTCTCGTGCAGCGTTCCAGGTGGTGTCATACGCACGTGCTTTCACATTCCTGCACATAACCAGTCTGAAGTGTGTGTGCAAATTTTTTGTGATGGTGCCTTGCAACATTTTGCAAGACACACACAAGGTGTGATATGTACTGTCTACTTTGATTTTGTTTTTAGATGTTACCTTTTTACCTTCTGCAAGACATGCAAGGTATGCTATATCTAGTCAGTGTTTGGTTTTTCATATGTTCATTATTTTCCTCCTTTGCACATTCATTTAATTGTATGCTTTAACGACACGTTGTGACACGTGCTTATAGGAACAATGTTGTAGAGGGCTCCGGGTTAATTTACACCACGGGGTTCTTGAACGTGTCTACACATTTCGTAGGGCACGCACACTATTTGTCCATCGCAATGTGACCGCCATGGCTGATAGTTAACCTGCTCCACATCGGTAGCAGAATACTTCAAACAAACACTGGGGTGCCACGACGGGGCTTACCATGCCTTGTGCCAAAATATTGGAAGATATATATAGGAACTGTAGAGCTATCATAGTCCTCTATAAAGTCAGCATTAAAATTCCAATAAGGAAGGACGTCAGGCAAGGAGACACGATCTCTCCAATGCTATTCACCGCCTGTTTACAGGAGGTATTCCGAGGTCTGAATAGAGAACAGTTCGGAATAAGAGTAAATGGAGAGTACCTAAATAATCTGCGATTCGCTGATGACATTGCCTTGCTGAGTCACTCAGGTGATGAACGAGTTAGGCAGAGCAGAACGGTGGGTCTAAAAATTAACATGCAGCAAGCCAAAGTAATGTTCTACAGTCTAGCAAGGGAACAGTAGTTCACAATTGGCAATGACAGCTGATCGTGAGATGGAAAAAAACTAGACTGATAAGAATGGGGTGGAGCGGATATGGCCAGTTCTCTCAGATCATGAATGGCAGTTTACCAATATCCCTTGGGCAGGGCATGTAAATGGAAGGCAAGATAACCGCTGCTCCTTCAGGATAACGGAGTGTATTCCAAGTGAAAGAAAGCATAGCAAGGGGGGTGGAACAAAGTTAGGTGGGCGGATGAGAGAAGTTTGCGGGCACAGTGGACGCAGCTGGCAAAGGACAGGGTTAATTGGGGAGACATGGAAGGACGCCTTTGCCCTGCAATGGGCGTAGTCAGGCTGATGATGATGATGCATGAGAATTTTGTCATGTTAGTCATTGTGACTGCACAACTTGCCATATTCATGATGCATTCCGTTGAGGCGTCATTCTTCTCGGAACTGCTAGGGTTTGCGATTGAGCAGAATTTCATCACACGTTGTCGTATTGATATTCATACATTTTGTGGGTGATACACATTTTCTAGTCAGGCGAAATGTATTACACACGTACAGCGCATTGCTTTAGATGTGTACCATGGTTTAATATGGGCTGAAGTGTGTTTTATGTTTACATAACTCACGTAGAAGCTGTGGTAACACGTAGGCTGCTAGTCTTGTCATATTTATCATGTTTGTATGTTGCAATTTGTGTACCACACGTGAAGATGTCACTTGTTCATGGTATTGCAAGCAGTGCATTTTGCACCTATCTGTTCAAATAAAAACACTTGTGATAAATGCTGTTAAAAAAAAATAAAAGTGCATGCTGAAAGGAACCCTGAAATTATTTCGATGGACATATTATAGTGCAAGAGGTGTGATGTCAAGTGCTCTTTGTTGGTATTTCAGTTAAATTTGAAAGGTGTGCTTGCACCCTGTAATTTAGGCTCGTATCTCCCACGCTCAGCCGCATTAACTGTCGCCACAAAACGGGGACCTGTGGGAGTTACGGGAAAAATGTCCCCTCTCCTTCCCTCTAGCTTTGCCGTCGCCTTGGCCCACCTGCCTCAGCCTGCATGCACGCTTCTTCCCGACACACCGACGGGGATTAACAAGGAAATCGCCGCTTCTGGACGCGGGGGCCGTCAGAAAAAGACGGATGGTCCGAACAAATCCGCGGGCATCCACCGATCCCGTACAGCGAACAATGCAAAACGCTCAGAAAGTAACCTCTGCACAGGGACTTGGTCGGCAGTTTGCAGAACCAAAAGCAACAGCATGCTGCAGTAATCCCTGCATAGCTCTCAGAAGCCGGTTGAATCACAATCGCAGGAATTAAGTCCATACCCTTTTCCTACCCTTGGTATCAGTATCACCGCTCTCCGTCCCGAAGCTTCTTCTCCCCACTGGGCCTTTAAATTTAAGCTGCAAACCAAACTGCCCGCTGTCGCCCTTGAAGCAGCGGAGCCGGGTTCAAATGTCAGGATACCCATGCACGAACTTCAAGCATTCGAGACTCTTTTGTGCGCAAGTGAACGGCCAGCAAGCATGGACAGCCAGCCAGCAAACAAACGCATGAAAAGTACACACTGGTCAGAAGATGAGAAATTGGACTTAGTTCGTCTCGTCGGTGAGCAAAGAACGCCACTATTCGCCAAATTTAATTCCTCCATCACTCGAAAAAAACGCGAACAGGCATGGGCAGGCATAACTTATATACTGAATTGCAGGCATCGAGTCCGAAGAGGCGTTAAAGAATGTAAAAAACAATGGCAAAACCTGAAGCAGCAATTGAAGACTGCACTGCAGTGGGCCCGCCAGCACGACCGGCAATCTGGTAAGTAAAAAGTTTACCTACTCATTTCTTTGATAGAATAATCGGACTGTGCACTCAGGTGGTTATCAGTTTTGTCCACCTCAGAATATCTCGATGGCAACCGTGAACAGGCGCAATATTTTTTTGGCGCAGCGGCATTTATAGACAGCGCTCAACTAAGTAGATCAAATGCTCGATGCTTTCTTTGATCATCACGTCCTTTGTAGCACGCACCTTCACCCGTGTCGGTCGTCACTCGTGCCACGAGAACATGCACTGTTAACCGCGACAAAATTGGTTTCAGCGCGTCAATCGCCAGCGCCGTAAATATGCGCGATGCTTGGACAAGGCATGAAAGAGGGTGGTGTGTCCGGCTGTCGAGCATACAACGTTTTAGCGGAATGTGCAGCAAAAAAAGGCAGTAAAACTTCAGCGAAAAGCATGGTTGCTACCATTTCGTATTTTGTTATGTTGCTGTTTTCTATTCAAATGCTTACGCTGCACGCGGGCAGCCAGTGATGTATACAGATAGCAACTTGATTGCGTTTTATTTGCCTTGTTCTGCAAGCACATGTACAGTAGCACATGCGAAGCAAGAACAGGGAAGGGAAAATTTATTTTGCGCGGTAGCAAGTCCATCAAGCATTCAGTGCCAAATATGCCGGTAAGAAAACATTAGAAAACAGTAATACAATGTTTGTATCTGCAATGAATGCAAGAGCAACATGAAGCATCTGATAATTCACAGAAAATCAATATTTGCAATTTTGACATAGCAGGCACATCACAGAGACAATCAATTACATGGCGAACAGACTATACTGATAAGAGTACATACTGAATTAACTTTTCGTGACAGTGTTTCAGCTGCATACAAAGTAATGCATTTTTTATAAAGGTGCATTCATATGCATGTTCTATAATGAATCTCACTGCAGTATTTTGTGATGCAAAAAGATATTACAGCAACTATGCACTGCTTTTCTTGGTGGAAAAGGACTGATGACTGTCTCATGAATGTTTGCAGGTGCCGGCCGGAATGAGCACGAGATTCCAGCCCAGCTGGAAGCAGTCAGGGATGTCCTCGGACCTCAGAACCCCGTGCTTGTGGGCCTGTCAGGTGGCATAGACCTGAGCGAGTAAGAATTCTTTTTTTATTCCAAGCAGCAGTGGACATGGGTGTATTGTTATAATCAAGCAATCACTGTAGCGCACAAAATTCCAGGAGTCATGATAGCAGTCTTCGCAGTTTGCTTGCAAAGAACATTAGGTGGAAGAAACATTCGAGGCCCACATGCTTCAATGTGATGCCTTACGAAACCACAAGCAGTACACTTGCAAGCTAAGTCTCTGCAAAGTACACAGCCACTGCTTCTGTTAATTAGTGACACAAACATGTTGTGATCTCAACGATACTGCCATGCTCTTGTAGAGGTGATGTCATCCGGATGCTGATTATGCTAGGCTCCAGTAGAGGCGACACTACAGTGCAGCTAGCAGGCTCCATTTCACAATCTCTAGCTTCGCAGTGAACAAGAGCAAAATCAGCACTGGGAGAACGGTTTACTTGGCTCAGCCGCAGCTGCAGTGCCCCAGGCACTTGTGAGGAAGGGTGTACATCACACTACGTACATACTAATGCTTTGAAAGCTCGATATTTCGAACGGAAGTAATTCAAACTTTTGGATAATTTGAACCATACTGCTTGACCCTTCCTGGCCCTCCATCATGTTTGATTACAACAAAATGTAATGGCTGTTGCCTTCTGGAAAGAGAAGCAAAAGGTGAACATTCAACTGGAACTTGTTTTATAAAAAAGCTGAAGTTCCTTCATTTTGCTATGTCACACAGTTCAGTAAACAAAGCATTTTGTTAGGCTAGTTGGCTAATGGCAGAGAATGACGAAGAGTGCAACAACAATCAGCAAACAAGAAGTGGAAAGATGAGGAAACTGCTCTCTCCTGACTGTTATTGCATTGTTTACCATTTCCTGCTCTGCAAACAGACGGGCAGCTTTCTCTAATGACAGAAATATACTGACAACTTAGTCAGCTGGAATTCATATTAGTGAACGTCACTACTAAGAAAGCTTGTCTTATCTGCACAGGGGCACCACAGGCGACCAGCAGGTGCTGTCATGTGATGCAGCTGTGCCAGGGCCATCTGGACAGCAGACCGCAAACACTGGCACAGACTCCACAGAGTACTACACCAATTATGACTTATGTTCCTGATGCTGTTGACGAGGACACATTTTACGCTGCTGCTGAGGTACCAGCAGAAGACCTAGGCACTGTCGTCACAGCTGCTTATGTTCTAGTAAGCCCACTATCCTTCAACAGCACACAGTCAGATGCAGAGGATTGCCAGACAGCCACAGCAGCAGGTGAAGAAGCTTCTACACACAACGGCCACCACCTTCAGGACCAGCCGACGGAGAACGAGGCTGCACCCATCAGCAGTAGCAGCCACTAGCATCAACACACCACACCAGTCACCAGCACACGGCGGCCATCAGCAGCAGAGGGACAGCCTGCAGCCCTGCCGGCGGCAGTCACGGTCAATGCAGCAGGCTGGGCACCTACAGGAGGTCATCCAACTTAATCGTGAGAATGTTGAGCTGGAGACAGCTTCTCTACAGGCACAAAAAAGGGCAGCTGAGACTGTTCAGGCAACAGCACAGACTGCAGCAGATGCAGTAACTAAGATGGTGCATGCAGCCGAACATTTCATTAAGTTTAACGACGCAGCTGTTAAAACAATTGAAAAGTATGGCTGCCTCGCTGATGCACTAACAGAACCGACACAGGTCCAGACAGAACGTGCGAAGATAGATTTAGAAAACGGCAAACAAAAGCACAGGGAGCACCAGAGCTCACAAACTTTCTGTATTTAGAAACTTGTCACTGGGTGTCTTGGCGAGCATCATTACATTTGAAGTGTTTAGCTATAATGTTTTACTTGTACCTCTCCTATGCATGTCCTTGTTTATATGCGTGCAGCACCCTCTGTTCATCATGACTGACCGACTCGCCCAACAATGCATTCTCTTAAGTACTGCATAATGTTTATTGTACAGCATGTGCAACCGAAGCGGTGGCCTTGTGGAAGAGTATCCGCCTCACATTTGGGAGGTGGTGGGTACAAGATTTTCCCCGGCCTGCTGCTCGGCTCTTCAGGGGTAAGATGCTTGGGAAAAAGGTCCTGGACGAAACCGTTGCCTTGACGTATCAGAGATAAGTTCCGTCGTCAAGCAACCCTTAATCCACCTCGTGCGGTAAAAGCCCACTTGTGGCCCTTTTTTTACGGTTCGGTCCAGGACCCTTTTCCCAAGCATCTCACCCCAAAGGAGCCGAGTGGCAGGCCGGGGGAAATCTTATACTTATTAGAAAACCGGTGGGTACCCTGCGGCACTGGGGATCGAACCCAGCACCGCCCGAATGCGTGGTAAATGCTCTACCACAAGGCCACCGCTTCGGTTTTACTTGTACCTCTCCTA
Organism: Amblyomma americanum; assembly: GCF_052857255.1. Lineage (NCBI taxonomy): Eukaryota > Metazoa > Arthropoda > Arachnida > Ixodida > Ixodidae > Amblyomma > Amblyomma americanum. Next base: position 111,453,297 of record NC_135501.1, read on the forward strand.
TGCATGTCCTTGTTTATATGTATTGCACACATAAAAAAGGACGCGAAGGTTACACATCAAGCGCTTGTTGTATATCCTTCTCGTACTTGTTTACATGTGTGCAGCACCCTTTGTTCATCATGACTGACAGACTCTCCCAACAATGCATTCTGTTAAGTACTGCATAATGTTTATTGTACAGCATGTGCAACCTCAGGAGATATTTTCACCCGTAGTTGCTCTGTGATTTAAGTAGAGAAGTTTCCACTGTGCATTTCATGCACAGTATGTGTGATGCATTTTGACAGCGCTATACCGTTTCTGGTGATACGTTTTTACTGATATTTTTGAATGTGATGCATTTTGACTGTGATGCGTTCTGACTGATATGTTTTCGTTTGGCTTGTGGGGGTTTAACGTCCCAAAGCGACCTAGGTTGTGAGAGATGCTGCAGCGAAAGGCGACGGAAATTTCGACCGTCTGGGGTTCTTTAACGTGCACTGACATCGCAGAGTACATGGGCCTCTAGATTTTCGCTTCCATTGAAATTCAGCTGCCGCCGCCGGGATTGAACCTGCGTCTTTCGGGTCAGCAGCCGAGCGCTATAACCACTGAGCCACCGCAGTAGCTTGTGATATGTTTTGAGAGTAAAATAAGTTACTTACGTGCAATAGGGATCACAGCTTGCTTAGCCCAGCATTCCCATGAAATATGCTTCCTTTAAAGAAAAGAGATGCAGTGAGTTGGGCGGGAAGCATGTGTCAATACTAGAATATTTAATGACCATTACTGCTAGTGTGCATACATAAAATATTTCACTGAAAGATAGTTCTAAGTTTTTTGTTTGCTCCCATGTATTCATTGCCGCCCGAGAAATTATTCTCCTCCCGTAACGGCGTATAGTAAATTTAGAATCAGTATAGTATCAGCGTTCGTGATAATGATGGCAAGGGCAATAGACTGCTTGTTCTGCCGTTTCTGAGGCTCATTTTAGTAGTGCCGGAGACTGTCAGTCTGGGGGGCCTTGCGTGTTCACTGCCGATGGTGCGAACGCTTGTTTCTGTGGGTTTTCTGCGGCATCGGCATATAGCACTTGTTCATGTTAGCTGTACATTCTGTGTAGAGCTTTTGCCGTAGCTTTCCTTCTCTCATCGTGGTGAGCAGATATTCTTAGGTAGTGGCGCAACTAGTATTGCCTGAGCGATGCGTTTAGTCATTTGTGTCCTGATGTCTACTGGTGGCAGCTTGATGCCTATTCTTAGGCGATGAAATATGGCCCTTCCTGCTTTGGTGTGGGAAAGCTGACCTCATTGCATTGTTAAGTATGCTTCCTTAATTTCATCTAGGGTGTTGTGTACTCCTAGGCCCTGCAGCCTGTTGGTGGAGGTATACTTCGGTAGCCTTAACACAACCTTGTATGCGTGTCTAATTATACCCTCTAGTTTGGCTTTATCAGGCTTTATCAGTGCTACTACAAGTATGGGGGTGCGCACAGAAGCCTGCTTAGTACAAATGCTTGTACTGTTCGGCACAGTTTTCTCCTTCCCTCGTGTCCTATTGTTAGCAATTTGTCTTATTAGTCTTACTGTCATGTTGGCGGTTGTCTTTATTCTTTATAATGTCTCTTGTCCTTCCTGTTTGACTGAAGGAAGAGTCCAAGGATTCTTATAGTTTGAACTTGCTTCACAGGAAGCCCTTCCTCCCAGATGTTGAATGAAACGGATGTTTGTAATTTCTGTAATTTCTGGCTCGACGGCCTCGTGGTGTGTCTCTGATTCGCTACTTTACCAGTCAGGTCTTCTATTATTTGAGGACAACGTTACCTAATGCACCAAAACACACCGAAACAAACTAAGCTATTAGTGTACAAATCCTTAATTCGTCCCGCAACTGAATATGCATCTTCCGTCTCGAATAATCATTAACAATGTGAAATTATTCAAATTGAGACCGTCCACAGGAAAGCCATCAGGTTCATATACCGTCAATATGATCGGCATTTTTCACCTTCTTGTGCCTTGTCTGCTTTTGATATAACCCCCTTGTCCGTTCACCGTCATGTGGATTCACTGCAGTTCTTGCACTGCATCGTCAATTCACTTTATCAAGTCACAACTAGCGTTTATCTTACCCGATATTGTCCGGTCACCCAGAGGAGTCATGACAGCCTTAATGTTGAGCCATGCTTTGCCGGTACTAATAATTTCAAACACAGCTTTTCACCTGGTACCATTGAACATTGGACTTAATTCCTGGCATAACGCGGTCTCTTCCATTGAAGCAATTTTTAACAGTGATCGGTGCCACATGACGTTTCCTTTTGTGTTGTGTTCATTGTATCAATTTATTAGTTACAGCCTATCACATTGTTTGCACTATGTATTCAAACATGTTAGGTGCAATCTTTTGTGTGAGTGTGCGCGTGTGTACGTTTTTGATGTATGTTGCCGTTTTTACACGAGTTGTTAACCCCACTCCTGCAATAGCCCCAATAAAGGTTGCACTATGTTAACATAAATAAATTTCTACAGCTTGTTGCAGTGTGTCCTCTATCTGACCACTGCTGCCAGTTTTCATTCATAAAATGATACCATCTGCATAGAATATGAGTTGCAGCCCCGGGAAAGCAGCTAATTTAGGAGGAATTTAGATTAGGTAGCATTGTCAGTTTGCCTAGATATGCATGTTGAGATACTTTCACCACACATTTAACCTCAGGATTTCAATGAATTGAGTTCCACTCACAGTGAGAAATGTGCTGTTGCACAAGAGCACTGCGGACTGCACTGCCATCGTCGTTTCCACAGTTTTGCACAGCCGCAACTTCTGGTGGCACCTGGCACGCTTCAACACAGTGGCATGCATACTTTTTAGCCACATTGTGCAGCACACAGCACGCCACAATGATGGCAGGGCATCGGTCTGGAGCCATCTGCAGCTCTGCATGCAGGCAGTGGAATCTTCTTTTCAGCTGCCCTATGGTCCTGTAACAGAAGATTGTGGCAGTGCTCTTGTACCACCGCTAATTGAGCGACATGTCCTGAGACACTACATAAATCTAGCCACTACGGTAATTGAATGGAAGCCCTATGAAGGACATCAAGTGCAATTATCTGTTGTGCAGATCAAGGTATACAGTTTTATTTTTCCTTGTTTATATCACGGCAGAAAATGAGGGCACTCTTAGAGGTCTGGTGACTGATTGGGCAGGCTCGTGCAGAATCACGACAGAGAGCCCGAGGATGGAACAGGCAAAAAATGATGGGTCTGTGCTCATTCTCTTGTTCACCTGTCCCATCCTTTGTGTTGGTTGCCATGAGTTTGATTGAGGACAACACTGGAATGAACACATACAGCAAGTAGGAGGAACACAGCCTTAGTGCTGACTGCACAGTTTTCATGTTCATGAAAAGATGTACTAATATGAAGCCTTTGTGAATGCTTCGGGCTATAATTTCACGCCGTACTTTACTGATTCATGTTTTATTATGTGCAATTATAATGTCATGTGAATCAACAAATGACTAAACAAAAGCCTTAGAAAATGTGGCAGTACAGTTACACCAATTCAAAAGTCGCCACTTGCTTGCACTGTGACAAAATGGTAAATGTCAACCGCTGGAGATAAACAGCAGAAAAATAACTTGGAAGGTAACTGAAGGCTATGAGCAATTGACCTGTACAAATGACTGTGCGGACATTTTTTTCTGGTGAATATTCCAACGCACTCATACCATTGCATGATTTTAACATAACGATATAATCATAGAATGCCTAGCAACGTCTAAGCACGGGCTTCTCATTATTTCGCTCGTGCGCACGGTGCACTGGGAAAGGCAAAACCGACAAGCAAGACTTTCTCGTATGCTGACTGCGCGTTGACGAAACATTCCACCACTGCCCTCGTAGTGCCGTGCGCTGGATTGTAGCGCCTCTTCCTAGGAGTGTCTGGCGTCCTGAATGGGGTCATCAGCCATGGCTTGCACGGGTACCCGCTGTCTCCCAACAGCAGGCCGGTGTACAATCCCCTGTCAAAGCGTTCCGCAAGGGTGCTGTTGGCAAGCACCCGCGCGTCGTGCGTTCCACCTGCCCACTTGGCGACGACGTCGAGGATACGGCAGTTAGCGTCGTCTACGAGCTGAACGTTGATGGAGTGGTAAAAATGCCTGTTGACGTACGCCTCCTCGTTCAGCCCGGGTGCCTGGATCCTCACGTGCGTGCCGTCTATTGCGCCCACCCCGCAGGGGAGGCCGCCCAGAGCGTAGAAGCTGCCCTGCAGCTCAGCCAGTTCGTTCGCCGAGGGCTAGCTGGAAAATACAGAACACAAATAACTTTTGTTCCATATCGATGTCATGCGGGATCACACTGTCACACTTGAGGGCACTTCCGAGCCTTCCTACACAAAAACTTCTAGCTCTAGCGCGCAAATCTCACGACACCGCAGGCGAAAAGTAGCCCACTGCTGGGAACACGATAAACTGCGCAGTTGCTGCCCAAAACGCGATTTTTGCACCTCCGTCTTGCGATCGCAACATTAACAATTTTATGCAGCACGTGATAATGCTCTGTGCAAGTGGTCATGTTACACCGTTTCTTTACACTGTGCGCTGCTTGTTTTCTTGCAACCAAAAGCGATAACTGCTATCGAGCGTTTCTTCCGTACTTTTCCGTGCCCCAAATTCCTTGCGAAAGCGCCTGCATAGGGGCGCCTGCATGGAGGCGCCTGCCTGGCTCGGAAGCAGAGGCAGCCGCTGCACACGGCGTCGTAGAAGCAGGCTGCAGGGAGCCGAAACGTCCGCAATAAAGCTAGGAAAAATCGCGAAGGGTTAAAGCGCGGCTTACTGTATCCAAGCGGCGCTGTGGTGGACGAGGGCAAGAGCAACTCGCCGAACGGTGCGGCTGGCAGTCGACTCGTGCACGTTGAGCGTATCTCCGGCCGTGATCAGAAAGCCGCCGGTGGCGAAGAACTTCAGCGCGACCAACACTTGCTGCTCAACACTCAAAGCGTAGCTCCGGCAGGTTGGATGCTCGAGGTCGTCGCGCAGCAGCTCGGCGGGGTATGTACGCGATGCCAGCGTGTCCAAACCGAAATCGCCTTCGAAGCTCGCCCTCGTCGAAAATTTCGAAAATGTTGGTCCGGTCCCAGAACACACGTTCACGACGCAACAGGCGCTCGGCGAGCATCTCGAGGCGGACCAAACGCAAGACTGACATGTTGGATATGGCTGGAGAAGATTGAGACTAGACATGCTCGACTGCAGCTTGGGTTCCAGCCTTTTTCCAAACTTCATTCTTGTCTACTTCCAGTCTTTCTTTCGTGCCAGCGACTTGTCGTCTAGGGAAGATTAAGCCTCCAATGAGTTACGATTTAGCATGAAGACTAGATTAAGCCTGGTCTAAAAAGTTTTGTGCAAGTGGCCCCTGTGGCAGAAGTGTTGTTGGAGGTCTCAGTCTAGGTGCAGGCTCATTACGCGCGTTCACTTAGCAATACAATATACAGTGAAATGCGCTGAGAACTAATGGCTATTGTGCTGCTCTATTGAAAGTAGTGCGCCTGTATGCTAACTACGAGCATATACTAGACTATCTGAGCAGGCGATATATTTTGAGTAGCAGCGGCACTTTTTCTATACCTACTGAAGGTGTCATTAAATGATGGTATGCACGTCGTGCCCTGCTCTGCCGAAAGTTCTTTCTTATCTTCCTGCCAGTCGCTGAAAGATTCCTCAAGCTGGGATGGCAAAGCCACCAAGGCGATTGGGGACCGCGGTGCCAATTCAATAGCTGAGGCAATGGTCGGCAGCGGGATTCAGGCCCCACGAGACCTGAAGCTGGTAGCCGGTAGTAAGAGTGCCCCAGTGTGCTTATTCGCTTGCTTCCACACACATTTTTTCGCTGGAGCCTCCAGGAGCGGATACGTATCATTCTGAGTCCGGGCCAAAACCAGCACTTCCAGGCCCAGGGATACCTGTGTAGCTACGACAGTGTAAAACAATCATTACTCCATACATTTGTGCAGTTTTACAAATGAAACGCGTTGTTGGGCTAGTTGGTGGATTGTGCCAAGGAAGTTAACACCATCCAAAAGCAAAGGCACACAGGAAACTGCGAAGATGACAAAAGAAGCCCAACCTCTTTAGTGTCATTATCCTGTTCTCTTGTGTGCATCTTTTTTTGGCTGGTGTTATCTTTCTTAATGTTGTACATACATGTATAAAGTACAGGAATACTTTAACTCAACACAGCTGCTTGCTTACCAACAGACTGGCACTCCTTTGTTCTCTCGCTTGCATGCAGGCTCTCCTTCGTGGTCTGAGTTGCAATTGTGAGTTTGGCAGCAGTGCATGTGCAAGTGTGCGCCGGTTCCTAAAGGAAGGCACGTGCAAACAAAGAATATTTGTACTCTAGCGAAGCAAGCACAGGTAAAATGAAGCACACATCCTTCACCACCAGGTGGTTGCAAAACAATTAGACTCAAAATATTTAGCAGCCACTCTGAATACCTACTTAACACTGCCCCAGACAAAGACCAGTTCTCCTGTCGAAAATGTGGCAGAACATAACGCTTCCCCACAACCTTCTCTTCGTTTTGTGTTTAATGAATTCGATATTTAAGCCCTTTCACTACTTTTAACATAAGAGTCTGTGTGCTTGAAAGTAAACTTAGTTGGAAAAATCAAATGATAGCTCATAAAGGTTAAATTAGCCACAGGCACAAGACACATTTCTTAAAATCTTAATTACCATGTGCAATAAGAGGTCTCACCAGGCTAGTGCGAGTTGGAGCAAGAGTAGTGAACTGCACTCCACCACAATACTGTTGAATGCTGCGGAGATGGAAAACAAAGCATGACTTTTCAAACCACAACTAATTTCAAGATGGTTCTTTCTCTTTCTTTGGAGCGGATCAGGAGCCGCTCTAAAGATGAATTCGGCGGTGTTGAAGGAGGCGATTGATGAATGCAGAAGTTGAAACGAGGAAATAAATTTACTTACATGTACAAGCTCAAACTGAGTTACAGAAGCTGAGTCGCACAGGCAGTGCAACTAACAAAAGGAATTCTCGCAAACAGAACACTCTACAAGACCTTACTTATTGAACCATTGGTTAAAGCCTAGGTACTTGTAGAATTATGCGCCTCTGCACGGAGCCTCTAGCTAAACTAGACAAGACTGACTTCCAATGGATTTCCTTGCATTTTTGTAAGTTTCGCAAACAGAAGTTAAGAAGAGCATATTTCGAGGCATCGAAACCAATGGAGTTCACTACAGCCCCTGATTTTTGGGCACAACCTCGAGAAGAAGGCATGGCTAAAAGAAAAAGAAACGTATAACGAAAAGATTCTGAAAACCCTCTTCCCGCGGGATTTCTTGCCTTTCTCTCGTGATGTTTTTTCTTTCTTGCCGCACGTGCCCGTCGCCTCTGGCCTTTCGCGGAGATATCAGATGGCGGAGGCCTGGAACGCTTCGTCGCCATCAAGAATGTCAGCGGAAGAAAGGGCTCTTCGCAGAACACAAGGCAGTTCGCATATATCCGTAGAACAGCCTGTTCCCGGCTCACACACTGTTTTCTTGGTGCGCTGGTTCGGCCGTCACTGCGATGTTGTCAAGCAGGCAGTGACTCCTGTGCCTTTTTTATTGTTTGCGCGGGACACGTGGGTGGAGATCTCGGTGCTTTGCTGGGAACTTTCCGCGTACACCAGAGGCCCGCAGGGGCCTCGAGCTAAAGAAATAAAAAAAACACGTTGATGAAGCGCGGCCTTACAAAACCCAACATGTGCATCACACTGACAGCATACACTCCTCTCAATAATTAATGTTAGTCAACTATGCAGGCTGCTAGATAACACGGTTTAGCGGTAGGGCATCGCGAGATGTATACGACGTCTGCTATTCCAGTGTTTCTGTACTACAATGTTGCCAGACTACCGAATTCTCAGTGTTTCCAGCTTGTAGTGTTGCCAGACTATAAGGTCCAATCTAGTCTAACCAGACTGAATCATACCCCCCTCTCTCTCTTTCGTTCTTGCCTCGCTCTCGTGCCATCACGCCGGAACCGCCGAGCGCGTTAGAGCAGTGCAGTTTGGAGCTGCCGTCACCTGTTCGCCAAGCGAGAGAGCACGTCCGTTGCGTTTGTCTAATTGGTTTCTTCTGAGGAAAGGAATTCGTGCAACTCAGTTTTCATGTAAGAAAATGATGTCTCGCGCAGGCTGGTACACCTGGCGTAATCTGTCGGTGCATGTCCCTATAGCGAGCTTATTACGACGTGCTATACTTGAAATACACATGTTAAAATGATGTCTCTCGCAGGAGGATACACCTGGCGTAACCTGCCGGTACATGGCCCTAGTGAGCACACCGGACGGCTGGACAACAAAGCTGCATGAATTGGGCTAAGGAACACTTAGGAGGGGAGGAAAAACACTATGGTAAACTGTAACAATGCACCAGAACTTATTTGCTGCGCAGGCCACCTGCCAAGGCTGCCGTTATCAGACAAGGAAAGAAAACAAGAAAACTGGCGATTTTCTCTAAAGTACTCCCTTGCTGTGATGGAAACCTATATAAGCATTTCTGTGGTTTGTAACGGGCAGCTTCTCTGTTGTTCTGGGAAATATCTAGTATATTATTAAAGTAATGGTTTTTATAGACCTCTCTTGGTCTTCGTCACATATGAACTTTCAAAGAAGCGAAGAGCGTGGCTGGACGTGGTTGCACCATTCCGCTGCTGGCTGTGTGATTTCGTTGATTTCGTCTCGTGTAGCGGCAATTTGATGATTTTCTGTGTGGTGTCAAGCTGTCGCGCAATGGAATGCACTAATCAATTGATGAATACCACCCCTGTATATTCTTACTGTTTTTCGAATAGCGAAAACCGGCGAAAAATTGGTTTTGGAGCCGTGAAAAGAGCAACATAACACTTATAAAGCTTTGCCAGGGTCAACGGCTTGCACTTGATTGCAAGCAGATTTACCCAATTGCTCGCGTGCGCGTGTGCGTTTGGGCGAAAAACAAGCACTTAGTTTGCTTTATTAATCATCCGAGCGAATCTCATTGAGATCATGACCGAGCCAGCACTCAAAGGTGCGGAACGCATATTCGATCAATGGAAGTACTCCTGGTTCTAGGTAGGCATGCGTAGTTTATTCAAATGCGGCAAAACATGTTCAAGAAGCAAGCTTCGGTCACGAGACGGTTCGCAGTGAGGTGCCAGTACCTTCGCCTCTCAAGTACTCTGAGTCACCGTTGAGTAGAGCATTCAAGTGGTGCACTGCCCTGCAAACAAGACACCCCCTTAAGGCGGATTTGGTTGTAAATGACATTCTCGAACATAAACAGGCATGAAAACTGATTCAGAAATGTACGGCTCGTTATATAATTTCGGTTTTTACTGTGTGGTGCGCAGGGATCGAGCGCTGTACACAATGGTGACACAGACTGTACAGCCGCGTTCCAGCCCGGAATCTTTGATTACCACGCTCGATCCAGCGCTGCAGTGCCTGTGAGGAACTGGCGCCACACAGCGGTGGGCGAAGACGCTCGAGAAAAAAAAGTGGAAGTGGAACGTGGCGAAGAGCGCGTGCGGGGGGAGGACAGGAGGAATGAGAAGTGTTGCCTTTGCGGTGGTGCTCACTGTGCAAACTACTCATATTGTCCCTCTCGAACTCAGGAAATCCAAATTCTGGAGATAATTGACAGGAAACGCTGTTCGCGCCGTGACGCTATTTCAGAGGTCAAAGAACGTGCCCACGGTTATGCCGGTGTGATCGCTCGGCAAGGTGTCATGTTAGACTGAACGCTGTCCCAGGCAATTGCGGCTGCTGTGGAGGCTTCCATGTCTAAAATGGTAGAGAAGATTGTCGCAAGTGTGTCGGAGTGCCTTACAAACGTTCTAGCGACTCAGCTTACACATGCGGTGCAGGCCGGTTTGGCACCTCTTTCGACAGCAATTACCTCTCCTCTTATCCCGTCTCCATTTCCAGTAGCATCACAACCCCAGGAACAAACTTCTGTCCCTTCCGCTGTACCTATCTCTGGTACTTCGAGGGATGTTGATATAATGTATGATTCCGAGATGGTGGAGCCTGATGCGCGGCCTCTTAAGCGCAGTGGGTCCCCCATGTCTCATTCGTTGTCTTCTCTGGGTACCCAGCCCAAATCAAAGAAGCAGAAGCCTGGCACTAAACCCAAGGATACCATTTTGGAGCAGGCAGTTGCTGCTGCTAGACTTTCGCAACCATAGCGTCGTTACGAGTTCTGCAGTGGAACTGTCGCTCTATTCTTTCCGCTTCCACAGATTTACACTGCATTTCTACCCAGCTTAATCCGGATGTCATAATTCTGCAAGAAACGTGGCTTTCAACCGACAAACATTTTCATATCAAAAATTACCGTTCATTTCGCCTAGACCGCCAGTCAAGAGGCGGGGGTTTACTAACTTCAGTCTCTTCAAAATTTTGCCACAGGGCTGTGGTATCTTTTCAACAAATGTCTCCTGACTGTGAGATTTTGGCACTAGACTTTGTACTTCCTGGGTGCTCTCCATTTTCAATAGCAAATTATTATTTCCTCACTGGAGTCCAGGATGTTAGACCTTTGGGCTTTTTACTCGTTAACTGTAAAAACCCAGTTCTCGTGGCTGGGGACTTCAATTCTCACCATGTGTCGTGGGGTTTTAGGACTAATACATGCGGCAAGCGCCTTTGGGACTGGGTTTCTGATCACAACCTGATGTGCTTAAATACAGGATCGGCCACTTATCTTCGCTCACACACTCAATCTGTTTCAGATCTCACGTTCATTAGTCCTGGAATTGGCGTAACGAATTGATCGACTGTTGATAGCGGCACCTCAAGTGACCATATACCTATTCATTTTGATATCATATGTCGTGTTTCTCCGGCGTCTTCTCAGTTGCGGTCACATGTAAATTATGACAGATTTCAGACGGCGTTGCGCTCCGCCCTTGCTTCAGTGTCTAACATCGCCGAGGTCCACCAGTCAGCAAGCATATGTCTGGCTATAAAGGAAAGCCGTAAAAAGTCGGGGTCCTGGTGAGGCCAACAAAAGGGAATTCTTCTAACTGGTGGAATGCGGACTGTACAAGAGATTACAGGCGGAGGAAGGCAGCATGGAAAAAGCTTCTTCATAACCAATGTCCGAATAACTGGAGTGATTATAAATTTATTGCAGCCACCTTTAAACGCACAGTTTCTCGCGCGAAGAAAAAATATGACGCAGAACACTTCGATTATCTTTCAAAGGCGGTCAACCGACGGGCACTATTCGGTTTTCTACGGTCTAGGAAACAGCTCATGTCCTCTCATAATTTTCAGTCATTAGTTATGTCACCTGTAGAAGCTATCCAGGCGGTTGAATTAATAGCCACAGGCCTGCAAAAGCGGTTCTCGTCTTTACTACCTTTGCGGCCATTGTTGTTTGCACCAGTCGTGCCAAATGATAATGCCTCACAAGTAAATCTATCAGAGCTTTCACAAGTTGCCCAGAGATTGCCAGCTGCTGCTCCTGGTCCTGATGGTGTTACTACAAAGATGCTCAAGATTCTATTTGAAGAGTCTCCCAACTCCTTATTGCACCTAATAAACTACTCTCTCAAACACGCTTGGATACCTTCTGAGTGGAAGCTGTCCAAGGTGATCCCTTTACTTAAAAATCAGGGTGGATGGCTATGAATTGGATTATATTAGGCCAATTTCTTTAACATCAAACGTGGTAAAGTTGATAGAAAGGGCGTTACTAATTCGGGTGTCAGCCATTGTGGACTGCAAAACTATACTCAGCCCGTGCCAACTCGGTTTCCTGCCACGGTGTTCGATATCGAATGTACATGCTGATCTTGAGAGCAGAATTCTCCTTGCTCGTCGTCAACGCCTGGTCGCGGCTTTGGTTACGTTAGACGTCGCCAAAGCTTACGACAGCGTAGAACACTCCATCCTGATACATAGGCTACAGTCTGTTCAATTTCCAGATTATATAGTTGCATGGATATCTGCATTTCTTTATAACAGGGAATTCTTTTGCGTACATAATGGTGTTCATTCAGAGAGGTCCAGACAAACGCGAGGTGTACCGCAAGGAGCTGTTCTTTCTCCTGTGCTCTTTAATATTCTGTTCAGCTCAATTCCTCTCCACCGCCATGTACGCACTTACGCGAACGACATTGCGTTTTTTGCTGCTGCGCCGGATATACATTTTCTGCATGGTCTGTTGCAGTCATATTTGAATACACTTGAGCACTGGTTGAGCGCATTACACCTGAAGTTGAATGTTGGCAAGTGCGCCACTCTTGTTTTCCCTCTATTCACTCCTGTAGTGGTCTCTCTCACTTGCCAGTTAAAAATAATACCGCAGGTTCAATCCCTAAAATACCTAGGGGTCATTTATGACAACAAACTCACCTGGCGACCTCACATTGAACATGTCGCGGCGAAAGGGGCTCGTGCCGTGGGCATGTTATGGAGATTATGTCATCACCGGTACGGCATGCGCAGAGATGCGCTATTAATGATCTACATAATGTATGTCAGGCCAATTTTAGAATTTGCATCAGTGTTGTTTTCAGGCTCGGCTACATATAAACTTCGCCCTTTCGTCCTTTTAGAGAGGGAAGCACTTCGCATGTGCCTCGGCCTTCCAAAATTTGTGGCTATCAATATGCTGTACCTTGAAGCCCGCATTCCGTCTCTCTTATCACGACTTCAATTTTTAACTGTGCAAACTTACCTCAAGATCTATGAATCCCATTTCCACCGTTCCCAAAGCATTTTTCTGTTCTCAGCCGACCTCCTTTTTTGGTGTCCCCTGGTCTCGTTTCAATTCCCCTCAGGTAGTGTTTGTGCAAAGATTACTTCAGCCTTCAGATGTAAACATTTATGATATCCTTCCTGCGCTTCGCAATGGGCCCGCTATCCACATTGTTTTCGACGACATATTCTCAAAAAATGCAAAATTTTTGCCACCGAGTATTCTAAATGGTCTTCTAGAATATCATCTGAGGACCCTACCTACAGATATAGCAATAGCCACTGATGCATCGCAATGCAATGAAAAAGCAGGTGTGGGAATATTTTGCTCGCATTTAGACTGATCCTTTTCACTGCGCCTTCCAGATTTAACCCCTATTTTTCAAGCAGAGTTTCTAGCAGTTGTACTTGCTCTACGCAAGCTAGGCCCCTCTATTACAGCAGTTGCAGTAATTACTGATTCTTTATCTTTGTGTTCGTCCCTCGCTGCACATGTTGACGGTCCCATTTTAACAACTTTCTTATCCCTACTTCCTCCGCATTTGAGCCTTGTTAATTTAGTATGGGTTCCCGGTCACAGCAGTGTGACAGTAAATGAGATTGCTGATAATCTCGCAAAGGCTTCCCTCAGCAGCCCCGTGTTGCCAATCATCCCGGCTACAGCCTATATTACAGCATCTAGATTTCGGCGACGAGCGTTTTTAAGCACGCAAGACAAATCACTTTTAACATCGGCGGATTATGAGCACCTTAAATATTATTGGAACAGGAAAATTTGTTCCTCTCGGCAGCTTGAAGTTTCACTGACGAGGCTGCGCTGCCGCATCCCCCCTCTAAATTTCTATTTACACAAGTCGGGTTTGGCGCTCTTTCCCCTTTGTGCATTTTGCCGTGAGCCTGAATCTATAGAACATTTTTGGCTGTATTGTCGCCGATTCAACACTCTGAGAAAAAGGTTGCTGGAGGAGCCCTTGCAGCATCTTGGCCTTAGTTTGAGCAGCCCGCTCTTGCTATCATTTGGCGCCACCACATTTGGGTTCAGCCACAGATCTGTTTGTACCGCTGTTCTAAATTTCCTGATAGAATCTCACCGACTGTCTTGCTAAGTGTTCCAAACTTTTCTTTTCTATCAGTTATTACATTTTGACTAAATAATTAATATTTAATCCCGCTCTTTATTACTATTCTTAAAATTTTAAACTCAAAACACTCATCCCTTTCCTGTTTATGACGAAAAATTCACCGGTGTTGCGCTCCCACGTGCTTTTCCTTTTTGTTAACTGCGTTCAGGTGAATAGACACCCGATTCTTGGCCGATCCCCCAGTGTGGGTATGTGCCATCTTTTGATAGGCTAACAACAACAACAACAACAACAACAACAACAACAACAACAACAACAACAACAACAACAACAACAACAACAACAACAACAACAACAACAACAACAACAACACGGTCGGCGATGGACGTGTTCGAGATCTGCTGGCTCCCCGAGTTTCCAGGCTTGGGCCTCAGCCGCAGCCGTCCGCGCTACCAGACCTGGACAGCCGTCGTCGAGTGCCTGAGCCACCAGACGCAGGCGCCGCTGTTTCCTTCCTCTCCGGCAGGCTCAGAGCACGGGTCGCCTCTGTCTCCACCGCTGCTTACCCGGGCTACCTGACCTGGGGGCCGCGCCTGTGTTCCACAGGGCATCGACCGGAGCCCATAGACTGCGCCGACGCCCTGCCACACCTCCTTGCCCGACGCACCCTCTACCAAGCTCACACGTCGAACGCTGAACACTTCGCCGAACATAGAACGTCAAGTGAACCTTTTTTTTTCCTCAAGCTCTCCTTTGTCTTGCGCGAGTGTTGTCTTTGTTCGTTTTCTTTGCTGTTCATGTGTTCGTGAAACCTTTCCTCTTAAGGCTTACATTTGTTTCTTTTTTGCACATGCCGCCTGATCTATTTCTTCTTCCGTTTAACGTGCGGTGATCTATCCTGCAGTCATTCCCCTCACAGCGTCAGTCGATAAGCAGTCTTGCTTGAGTCATTTAGGTTCCCTTTAAAATATTAGTATACCTGGCAAGATTATTATTCAGTGGTGTACGAAACGCGCTAATTACCGCATTATTTTGCATACAGCTGGCTCTACTGATTCGCATCGCATAAGTTGTCCGACATTGCACTTACCGTGAATGGTTTAAGTTCTAGCAATGATTACTGTATATCAGGCAGGGCGTAATCCAAGCAAGACAAATTAGAAATCTCCATAGGGGAGAGAAAAATTTGCCACCCAAGCAAGCGCTCTTGCGTACCCTGCAATCTTCGTTCACAAGCGTCTATATGCACTTCGTCCGGCTCAGAAATCTAGATGGAAGGTGTGTCGTAAATGCATTGTTATGTGTAGAACAAAATAAGCATACACGTGACAAGACTGCACAGGCACAAATATTGAAAAACAAAGCCGATGACAAGCATCTAGTAGTATAGAAAGCATCACTCAACATTTAGCCTCTGCCAGTGTAGTTACATTTATTGTGCAGAGCGGTTCAAAAGGTAATGCCATCACCATTAACCCCAAAGGAAGTGTGCACTCTGTTGAATTATATAGCACATTAATGGCGCTGTAAATTACAAGAAATAAAAATACAAAGGCGGTAATATTCGCCGAATCGAGGAGTTCAAAAGTAGCATTAATAAAAAGAAAAATAAATTCTTCTTTTCACTGTACACTCTTCAATTTCCTGAAGTTCCGATTTGCGGTTACAGCCTACACTTCTGCTGTGTCCCAAGCCATGTTGGTATTGCAGGGAATCAGCTTGCTGACCCCATGACTGGAATCTAAACGATGAGCAATACGTGCAAAATGAAAATTTCTTCACAGGACTAACCAGAGTTATTAAACAAGAGCTGATGTTGAATTGGCAGGCCGAATAGAACGACGAAAAAAATTAATTTATGTAGTTAAACAAATTATGAACAAATGTGAGGACTGCCATCACAGTAACAAATGTTACAAACTCATATATTCATGATTACTGATCTGACACAAACACCTAACAGTTTTTCTTCTGGGGGGGGGGGGGGGGGGAGCACAGCCGCCTGAATGCGAGAACTCTAGCGGCCCGCTTTCAGTTGAGCGCATTCTTTTAACCTGTCCATTTTATGAAACTCGTAGTCGTACGCATTATCGAAAATTTATGAAGACCACCAGGCGGTTGTAATTACTGCGGAGCCTTCCATTACGGCACCTCTTTCTTCTCTCAGTAGTTCCTTGATCCCTTCCCTTACGGCGCTGTTTAAGTGTCCGCCCAGATGTGAGACATATACTGCGCCATTTCCTTTCCCCAACAACCACATACCATTTCATTTGTCTTCTACTGCGGATGGCTTCATTGTATTATTTTACGACATCAGGCATTATTTAAAAATAATCTTAATTTTAATCAGCATACAAAGCCTTAATTTTTTTACATAACTATTTTAAAATGTTTGGGACTGAAAAGAGGGCTCCGTAGACAAGCACGGTGGAAGGGAACTCCTCGACTTCTTGCTCGTGACAAAACCCAGCCATTAACTATATACCACACAAATGTTATTTTTTGTATTTTAGTGCAGCTCACAACTCTCTTTGTCATTTTAAATTCCAATTTTTAATCCTGCCATTTGCACCGAATTTTTGCTAAGGTTTTTAATACAAAGTGTATAATTATCGCATAGCATTTTACTTGACATAAGAAGCTTAAACATTTCTCTGGCGCTCTTTGACATTAGTCGCGTTAGCATAGAGTTGGCACAGGGTGAGATCAGGGGCAGGATGGCTGCCCTTGCTCCCGACTTGATCAAAGAGAAAAGTTTGATCACTTGATCCTCTCTTGGTTTCCGTGCTTTTACACTCGTGCCTTCATTGCTAATTTGCGCCCGTGGCAATGCGGCGCAGTACGGAAGCGTTTTTTCAGGCTCAGTAACGCAAATTGTATTTCCGCTGCTGGGTGACATTCGCGGTCGGTTAGATGCGGTGGAAGGGAAGCATTTGCTCTGTCTTTGCATGAGCGGTCGTCCCTGAGAATGACTGCAGCCTCCAAACGAAAAAAGAGCTCAGATCTAATGTGGGAACAGGCTTCGCCGACTTCGGCCGTATACGCGTACCATTCGGGGCAAAATTAACCGACCCTTGCCATTCTGGCCCTTACCACTCTCCATAGGGGCGTCACCTGAAAAATACTTCTAGTGCCCCGACCCGCGCAGTGAGCCGGTTTTGACGCCAGAAATGCTTTGCCTGATGGCGCCCCTACGAAGAGTGGCACGGCTCGGAAGTTTAACGGGGTATATTACTTTTTCCACCGACGGTACAGTGGGCGTACAGCACTTCGCCATTAGGCCTGAGGAGCAACCATGACACTGGCGGTTATCTCTGAACGACTGGCAGTCCCAGATCTGCAGCATGATAAAAATGATCGAGCTTAGCTTGAGAAAGGGCAAATTATTTTAAAGACATAATTTAAACCAGCTGCCCCCATCCCCCTCTCGTTATTGGGAATGCAAGTAGCGCGAGATAAAAGAGAATTGACAGCAGGTGAATGGGGCAAGCGCTACTTGCTACTGGTTTTATTGGTGGATGAAACGCACATATTTGAATATTCAATTTCTTTGTCCAAAATACCGCAGGCAGTCTTGCAAATGACCTAGCAAACATTAATACCCACCCCAGATAATTCAATAAAAAAATTGCACTCAGAGTAGAGCTTCACCGAAGCAGTGATGACGCAAGCTTACCCCAGCTTTATTATCAAAAACACCTCTTTCAAGTCATGCGGTAGTGCTTCATTGCCTCTTGCAGTCACAGGTCTTTTCAGAATTGCTAAGCATTTTCTATGCCAATTTGCACAATTGCAGTGAGCTACTATATGCAAAGTGGCACTTAACGGGGAGCCTTAGTGGGTCCCGCATTGGCAAAGACGTCTGGGGCAACCGCTAAAGCACTTAGGTCGGGCAACAGTGGGGACTAGGTGGTTCAGTCCAAATTGGGCTTGCCCCTGTTGGTCTGCATGGATCCCATATCAGTGTTGCTAGGGCTACCACAAGCCACATTCCTACGTCTAGCCCACATCGTTCCCTTGCCCGGTACTTGAGGGCGGGTGAAACATCAGTGTGGGCACTGAGCTCAAAAAACCTCTGCTAGCCGAAATGAGGCTGCCCACATGAAACCGCTGCAGGTCTCAAATCGCCCTTGGCGGGCGGGAAAAAAGGCGCGCCCACATGGTCCCTGCATTGGTCCCTGATAAGGCACTTAAAAGCAGATAGAACATAAATGTGGGCTCTGTGCGGGATAAACCTTACTTTCTCACATCAGCCGTGCAGGGATGAAAAGCGGGCGTGCCCAGATCGGTACTTTGTCGGGGTTTTGGGCAGATGCGACACAAATGCGGGCGCTATGCGAAAAAAAAAACGCTGCAAGCCCACATGGAGCAGCCGATTCTTCGCCACAGGCGGTCCTGCATTGGCTACGGCGGAGTTTAACGCCCCCGACGTGGGTCCATTGTGTTATTTATGCACTTTTTTATTCACAATTTTTTTTTTGCTTGTTTCGAGTTTTTGCAAATACAATTGTATGTCACCTTTCGCCTTGGTTCTAGGGTAAACAAGTCACCTGACTGGGGCCTTCGGCACCAGATATAATACGTGCAGCATAACAAAGCAATTTGCGTTATGCTCGCTCATAACTTACTCTTATATAGATTATTTCTAATATAATTCTCAGCATCTCACTCGATTACTTCTAATTACATACTTTGGGCTCTCGCAACGAAATAAACTGTGAAAAATAATCAGACAAGCACGGGAATGGCTGTACCCGATTACCAGAATGCATTGGGCTTCCTGACACTTTCCAAACATCCTTATATTTCTGAACATGTGCTGTACGCGCAACGCGCAAGTGTAACACGGGCTCACTGTGGGCAACCTGTATAGCCCATTTGCCCTCGTCTTTAGAAAGAAAATATCAGTATGTAGCTTAGGTCAGGCTGACATAAAAAACGTTGCATATTAAGCCTTGAGGGTACAATAAGTGCGTTTGAGGAGGACTAGCCCCTAAAGAATCTACATCAGACTCCTATGGGGACCAAGTGGGCTGGCCCAAATTGGGCTTGCTACTTTAGAACACGCATGTGTCCTATACTGTAGTCTTCAGCTATGCCCTGGCTTTTGCAGCATTGGTTGTGAAGTAAGCTATCGTTCTAAAACTGGGTTAATTGGTCGTGAGTCGAACCCTCACCAATAAGTTCCAAATGAGACCCGATGCAACTAGGCCCCACAGGTGCATTCGAAAGGCACGTTTAAAGCGGAGCTTGGAAACAGTGTTCTTGCCTGCCAGCGAAAGAGGAAACGCTGACCGGACCTGTTAATATTGTCGTGTCATACACTTAAAGGCGGAGCTTAACTGTCCGCGAAATGTTTGTTTTGACCATGCTCAAAAAAATTATCACTGCATGTGGCTAATGCAAACTCGCAGTGACCATAAACAAGATGAGAAGGGAAAGTAATGAAACACAGCCACGAAAAGCTTCAGGAAGAGAGATAACCTTTCCACTACCATTGAGCGCGTGTTAAACGGTAAGAAGTATTTATAAAAAGTAGTATACATGAATGTTTCAGGTAACATTTAATACGGAATGTCTTAGAAATTATTTTATTGTGTTTAACATCTCAAAGTGACTAAAGCTATGAGGGACACCGTAGTGGAAGGCTTCGGAAAATTTTGCACGCCTTGAATTTTTTAAGGTGCACTTACATCACACAGTACACGGGCCTTTTGATTTTGTTTCTATAGAAACGCGACCGCCACGGGCTGGATCGAACCAGCGTATTTCGTGCCTGCAGCCGAGCACCATGAATGAGCCGTCGCGCCGGCTGAATAACATAGAACTGTCCGATCAGCTGATGGTATGTTGCATGTTGGAATTTTGCAGTGTTATGCATGTTGAGGCATTAATAACACTTTGCACTTGGCTCCAACAGGAGGCCCTCTTGAAAATCTTGGCCAGAGTTGGCGCACTGGAGAATGTGTTAAGTGATCGAGGATAGAACTTCGCATCAGAACTCATGGTGGAAATGAGGTGTCTCTTGTCTCTTCGCCTTCAGACTACCTCGCCTTACCACCTAATGGCCAACGTCCTTGTTGAAAAGCATAATGAGGTGCTGAAGAATATGATCCGCCGCGAGTGAACAAAATAGCCCAAGGACTAGGGCCGGTTTATAGAGCCTATCTTGTTCGTCTGCAGGGCGGTTCCCTAGGAAAGCATGGCGTTCTCTACGTTCGAACTTCCCTACGGCCGAAACGTGTCTACCCCTCGTGAATCTGGTAAACAGCTAACCAGGCGTGGGCCCTAACGCCGGTCACCAGTCCGAATCTGTTCTTTTGCACGTGGGGCGGAAACGTTTGTGACTGCGCCCCTTCCAAAATTAGAGTCTGCAATGGTGGGCAGGTTGGCCAGACTAATTGTACTTTCTGTGCCAATCAACCGAAAAGTTTCTGAAATATCTTGACAAACTGCGCGACAGGCCCCTGCAACCGGATCTTACCACTACGTAGATAAACCAAAGTTTGTTCCCGCTTTCTCGAGCGCTTTTCTGTTTTTTGCTCGCACGTTCTGTTTACCATCGTGTAATATTTGTCTACCTTCATCACTCTTGTGTTTCCTTTCTCATTGTATCTGTTTTGTAACCGTCATCATAATGTTCCTGTTTTTTGCATTGCAGCTCAGTAATGTTGTTTCTTGTCAGGATTTGCGGTTTTTTTTTTTATATACAGGGTGTGTAAGGCCGCCGCTATTATCCAGCTGCGTCCCTTTGCAGGACGCTGGCACACGCGGAAGCGGCTCCCCAGTACAAGCGAGAGCTACCGAGTGAATACGGGAAATGAATAGGGTCGTTTGACGCATTTGACGCGTATTTCCAGGCTGGTAATGACTGACACCTGTCAAGGCAAATATGACGTACTCACCCAAACCGTGGGAAAACAGGGCCGTTACTTATATCGTTTGCCGAAGCGGCAAAGAGCACTCAAAAGGGCAACTGCGGCGCTTTTCTGGCAACAAGCGGCAAACAAGCCCATTCCTTCTTATTAGCCGTGTCTCGCCGTCGGTAGTGCGGCGGCTTCGTGGCCCTTTCGCTCCCTCTTCTGTTGCTCACGGGCGACGCGGACTGATGGGTGGGAGCACATCAGTGTCAAGAACTTGATGAGCAACGTTAGCGCAAAAAAAAGGGGGCGGGTGGCGGTGTGCCTGAGGAAAGTCGGAAAAATAGCTTCTAAGGGAGAGCGTGTGGATACTCTTACTTGAGAGGGAGTGGTGGCGTATTTGTTTTTGATTTGGTTTGTGTCGTTAACGAGACCCTGGGTTCGAGACTAAGCCCAACCCACGGGGTAGTCCCCATCACGAATGTTATTTTTGATTAGAGAATTAATGCTTAGGGCAGGCCACTGAAAATGACCGCCCTGAGTCTTTTGTTAATTGTTTAAAAGCGCATGAGAACGGATGGAGGGCAGTCCAGTCCAGTCTGAGCTCGGGCTCCATGCTTAGCATGTAACGTGGTGCTACTTAGGCTCTAACCCGCCGGGTCGATGAGTAAAGTAGCGCAAAGTTTGTTCTTTTTAAATTCACTTCTGCTTCTTCCAGTGTAACTCTCTGTATAAGTATGCTGTAAATATATGCTCTGCTGTCATCATCTACAAGCACGCCTCCTGTCCGTCTTCCAAGCCGAACGACACAAGAGGAAGGGTTCGTAAACCTTCCTCGAAGAAATGAACGACTAGAAATTCTACTGGGTGTTTCACCTACGATTTTACAAAATTTTTAAAACTGGAATTTTTTAGTCAAATGAGCGCTTTCGTCGGCATAGCATTACCAGCGGTGTAGTACGCTAGAATACAGCTATGACGCGATACTGGCAGACCGATTAACTAATATTGAATGCCTAACTTTTTAACCATTACTATTAGACTCCCTGAATAGAGATAGGCGTGTAGCCGACCATAAGTGATATACATAACAGTTTATAGAATTTCTAATATACGGTTGCCCTCAGCGCTGTGGCCCTACAAATATACGTTATTTCGAAGAATTAAAAGTTCCCTAGCCGGGAAGCATCTCGAAAGCACCTGTATTTTCGCCCGACGTAGCCAAAATTTCAAAATCCTAAAAACTAATATGGATATTACGATGGGCTAGACGATTCTCTGTATTTGAGAAGCCTAACAGTAATGGTTAGCTAGTTAACTATTCAATATAAGTTGACCAGCCTGCCAGTTAACACACCTTAGCTGTATTCTGATGTACTACTCAGTGGCAATGCTATGCTGAAAAAAGCGCTTCTGTAACTCAAAAGCCTATATTTAAAATTATGTAGAGTCTTAGTGAAGATAGATAGATACAGAGTGGAAGGAAAGGCAGGGATGTTAACCAGAAAGGTTTCCAGTCGGCTACCCTTAATTGGGGAAGAGAATGTGGGTATTAAAGAGGGAAGAGAGAAGGAACGGGAAACAGTCACAATCTGTCAATCAAGGCAGTCGTTCGTAAAAAAGAAAACAGTGCCTTGTAAGCCTTGATGGCAGTAGCCTGTTGTGGCCACGGACCGAGGATCTTGTTCTCTGTGAAAGGGCGAGGATCAAGGCGTTCCAGAGCACAACGCAGCTTAAGTCTTTCGTTCACAAAGACAGGGCACTCATACAGGATATGACTGATTGTCTCTTCGCAGACAGTTTACACAAGAAGTGCTGTCGGCCATCACGATCCGGGAAGCATATTCATTTGTGAAGGCAACGCTGAGCCATAGACGGCACCGTAATTTTGCTTCGGGATGCGCTATATCACATGGAAGACGGAGGCGCAATCCAGGGTCCAATGCCCTGGGGCGACGGTTGCAGAACTCTCCAGTGTTCCACGCTTAACGTGTGAGCTCCAGCTTCAAATAACGAAGGCCACACGCTGCGCTAGCCCTCGTTATAGGGATATTGTCGGGATTCCGTCATTGTGGGCAGGACGGGCAACTCCGTCTGCCTGGTGATTTTCATTAACACCGCAGTGTCCTGGCAGGCGCTAGAAAATTATTTCATGTACTTTCAAAGTGGCGCCGAGGTACAGCTTGCGGATTTCTGCAATGAGTTTTTCGTGTATAGCATATGGTTGCGGCATGAAGTAAACTGTTTATTCTTGAACTTTTCTACGCCTCATGCAGGCGGTTAACGGCTGATCAGGCGTGACCCCAATCGCCGATTAGCAATATCAATCTTTTTTTTTTTGCGCGTGGGGTGAAGTTTTCCACTCCTTCCTCTTCAAGCTTCCGTGAAGTGCAGGGGTCGGCCGGTCTTCCCGGTTAATTGCACTTTCGGTGCAAATGAACCATCTAGACCTCAGTATCACATATCACGTTTTGTTCTTGCAGCTGGAAGAGAAAATGATGTACTACAATATAAATGTTTGTGGTTTCTTTTCGCTCTTAATTTACTTCGGTCTTAATTGCTCAGCAATTATCAGAAAATGCATGACTCAAAGTAATGTGGCACTTTCCGCCGCATATAATGATGTAAAAATTGCGGTGGTCGTGCATTCGTGACGTATACTTACCTAATTTTGTATTTTCTCGTCATCCATGTAACACGTTGTAATGGTACCGAGTTCTTCGAAATATATGCATGCATGTCAGAAATAACAGATCGGCGCATCACCTAAATTTATGCAATAAACACAACAATAATATCTCTCTTCAGCCTCATTATTCCTTTGCTTGCAGCGGTTGATTGTGCAATTATATTTCGCCTAAGAGATTTTATTGTCTTGCAGGTAATTGGCAACATTCGTGATAAATTGCCTTTAATTCGGATAATCGTGACTCATTGACTTCTAAGAACCCCTTATTAAGAATCCTTACTGGCATCTTTCATCATGTGAGACATATTTCCGACCCGATATAACTGTGCATTATACGAATGATTAACGCTCAGCAGTCATGAACTCCCGTCGAAGAAAATTTCTGCTTTTCCTGTTTATCCTAGCGGCAGTGCTGGTTATTATCGTCGAGTAAGTGCTCCTACTTCTGCGAAGAATGCATGTTGCTCATGCTTTTTTCTAAAATAACATTTAAAACATTGCAAAAAATCTCCAACATATTTGTTCTCAGCCAGTGAGTTACAAGTTTAGGACAAAACCTTAGGGCGAGGGATACGTAGCACACTATACATAACGCGTTTTTCGTGTTCTGTGATTTTGATGTACTGCTTTAGTCGGATACAACTTAAGCCTGGCCACCGCGATGGCTCAGTGGTTATAGCACTCGGCTGCAGGCCCGAAAGACGCGGCTTCAGTCCCGGCCACGGCGGTAAATGGAGGCGAAATTCTAAAAGCCCGTGTACTGAGCGATGTCAGTGCACGTTAACAAGCCCCAGGTGGTCGAAATTTTCGCAGCCCTTCATTACGACGCCTCTTATAGCCTGAGTCGCTTTGGGACGTTAAACTCCAGTAAACCATACCAACAACTTAAGTCTGCAGAGAAGCTCCGCCTACATTCTGGACGGCCGCGCAGAATTCCTCTACGACAAAAAAGTATTCCGGCGTAACTTTTCCTATGACTAGCTTCATATTTAAGTAACAAAAAAAAAGTGCGAGGTTTTGAACTCTGATCCTTCGTTTGTTTAATACAGTAATGTACCTGATTTCGCAGATTGACCCGCAGGAACAGCGGATCGATATAAAAAGCCGATTTCTTTTGCTTTTGTGATTGGCCAGCGGAGTAATACAGAACTCAGAGGACCCTGGCTAAGTGTTACCAGCTGCTTTTTTTTAAAGCTGTCTCCTACTATATATGGTTTCCGCAGGTTTCCGATCAAAGTGGATTTTGATTGTGATGGTTTTTGTTCTTAGAATGTTTCTTGAAATATGCTGGATTCTAAATTACTGTAATGCCATTCAAAGGAAGCCCTACAAAATTCACTGAACTTTATCAATCTTATTTCAGCTTTGGTACTTGCAGATAATAAGCAACTGTCCCACACGGACACGAGATGAAATTTTGCCATTTCAATTTTTTACTATAGCTGAACAGGGAACGTACGTGCACGGTATTACGCATTATTTTCGCTAAATAGAACATTTTGCAATTTTTTTGCACAGTCAGTGGGAGACTCATTACGTCTGGAGTTCGTAATAAAAACAAACCATTGAAAACACTAGCTGCTTGCCAACTCAGAAAGAAACAGCGAGAAAAGAGATATAATTTCTGCAACGCAAGGAATTGCAATCTTGGCGCAAATAGCCTATAAAGCGACATTATTAGGTTTCAGGCAAAGAGTGAGCCTAATGCTTGTAGCTGTGCTAAATATATTTTGATGGACACCTTTTCTTTACTGAGATCTGTTGACAATATCGCTAAGATAGTGATACCTCTGAGCGGAATCATGACTTTAGCACGTCACAATGCACTCCCATAAATTCTGCTTCAAAGAAAAACTACCAGTTACATAGCGGCCCGCTTATGTGCGCTCTGTGAATCTTCGTATTTTTTTGGTGTGGTTCTGCGCACGTAGTATGCGCATACTGTGGATTGCCACAAGCGATCACCGCTTTCCTTTGTAACGTGCAGGGTCTCCGATTGTTGTTCTTTTTATATAATATTGCTTTTTGATATTTTATTCGCATCTATATTTAGAGTAGAAAACTTATTAGCAATGTAAGTGTAATATTTTATTTACTTTATTTAGAAAAGAGAACTAAAAATTAACAGAAAGCAAACAATCATAAAACAGAAAAATATTAGCACTGCTTGCCTTAGAAGTACGAATGTCCACGCCGTAGTTCTGCTCTTTCCGAGTAGGCTTGGTAAAACCGCCGACTTCTAATTTGTGCACTGGAATCCAATCCATGTTATATTATATATTACGTGGCAAATATACACCCAGGCAATAAAAGAACGTGTGATAAATTTTATAACTTATAAATTTTCCATTCATCTTTGCATTTACCTCAATTGCGAGGGGTATTGCCGCGTAATCGGGCTAACGTCCTGATAAACCTCGCCACTCTTCACCCCCCACCCTAGCTGCACATCGCCATGTATATTTCGCCGCTTGTTACCAGAATGCCTCTGCACTAGATGTGGCGGCCAAGTGTGAGCTTGACGGTTCAGAACTGAGTACAATCAAGTTTTTCAGGAGGCCTACACAGGCGCTGTGCTTGCTGAGTTTGGTGTGCGTTTTGGTCAGGCATGAAGCAATCGATACCATGCAGACAGACAGAAGATTGCGTTGCTTCCCAGTGAGATTGGTTTTGCTTAAGCTGTGGTTGGTTTTTAATTACTGTACTTCAATTTTATTTCCGCGATGCATTACCTGCCGAGAGCAGATTGGTTTGTGCAAACAAAAACAGACGCCAAGCATAGATGCGGCAAACATATAAAGTGACGTGGCAGATAGTAGCAATGATGCGGGAATGAAAAATCTGTTATAAGGGGTAAAATGTAGCGTTATTGCGATTTCATAAGTGTTTTCTTGTATAAAGCATTATAGAGAGCACACAATGTAACCTTTCTACTTGTAATTTCACTATGGTTCGCAGCCTTTGCTGGAATTTTGGTAGGCGCAAAACCGCACTTCCAAAGAACTTATTGTGCTTCGGCCCATGCTTTCCTCAGTGAACGAAGCGTAATTTTGCTGGTGTGCGCCTTCGTTATTTTTTAGCATATTTGAGCATTATGCAATCAAAATAGGCCCTTGATAAATTGGCTTCATGCACAAAACAAGTCAGTACAGTCCAAAGCAGTATAGCAGTAATTAGGCAAATGCTGTACAGAAATAATGCTACTTGATTAATAAAGGACTAGGAAGGAGAAGGAACACAATTGGCTTGACACAGGTGATGACCTTGAGTTTAGAAATTGCTCATTATTGGATAACTATTGCGATGCATAAACGAAAGAGCAATAGATTATGGAAGACGCCTCTTGCATTGCACTGCTGCGTTGTTTTGAGTAAATAATGCAAAGTTCATAATCGTAAGGTAAAAACTCAGAAGGTCTCAATTCATGCAGCCAGTTAGGCCAACCATGGGTCCTTCCATTGTCCTAAGGGCGCGTCCTCGATAGACATTAAAAAACACGAGGATGGAGATACGTGCAAGAGCGGAACATCAATTGGCATCGCCGAGTGCGATGAACAGTCTGCATCTGAGTGCGCACAAAGCAAGGGGATATCATATTCTTGGAGGGTGACCGCAGCGGTGGCCTTGTAGTAGGAACACCTGTCTTGTATTCGTTCGATCCCCGAAGCCGCCAAGTACCCGACCGTTTTCATTAGCTTCAACTAACTCAAGACCCGGAGCTAGCCTTCGTTTGGGGGAAATGGTTAGGAAATAGTTTTCCTCCCACGTGGTGCAGCCAAGACAGCTTATGCTATAGCCCTCTACGACCAAACGTGCCCTTGCGCTTTTAAATTTCATTCACACATCCTTAGCAAAATGTTCCCAAACCAATACAGGGATATCTGCCCATGGTGCGTTACAGTACCCACCCTATTCCATATTATTTGGGAGCTTGAGAAACATAAAGCATTCCATGGCTCAGAAACTCCGAGTTCGGAGCAGTGTGAGAGTGTGCTCTCCAGCAGCAACCCAATCCTCCAAAGAGGAGTGGTCATTCATGCCCAGCGAGCGGCCAAACTCAGCGGTGCTCTGGAATAGGGGCGCCGACCTCTGCAAGATGGAGGGAGACATCTGCTTGAAGATGAAGACCTTCGTCTGACCGAAAGACCTTGATAGAGCAATAAAGCGTATCCTAAGCTATCCTATCACAATCCCTATCAGAGGCGTAGCCATCAGCACCTGATGCGTCCGGAAGAATCTTGCAAGAAAGATAGCGAGAAAAAAACATGGGTGTAGGTCACGTCTATTGTTTGGGCATAGAAATGCCGGTGAAATATCTCTGGACGCTGATCAAATGTTCAATTTCAGTGGCTGAAAATCTAGAAGGGTTATATGCGCTGCTGCGTAATGGATTAAACTCAGAGAAATATCTCGCCCCGCAAGGGGACCTTGAGTCTCAAGGTGATGGTGCTTGGCGCCACCACGGACACTTAACCCTCATACCGAATCTGTAATCCGCACCGTGGCGACAGGTTGTAAGGTGAAGGGTAGAAAACATGAACGGTGGCGGTTGGGGCCATGGTCAAGCCCCGACCGGCGGGCTCCCCATCCGTATACCAGGTGGGGGGCTCGAGACCTTCTTGTGTCTATAAGGGCCGAATAGGAACCCTTAATCCATACATGCCGCATGGATTCTCGATTTCCCCCTGTCAAAAAAAAAAAAACGATCGGAACCGAAAATGGTATCGCACCGAAGGAAATAAAGTTCCAACTCCAAAATCTGCTGAAAATTTCCTCACAGTTTCTGATAGTCCACGCTGTTGAGCAAAACGCTCCAGTTGCCACGCAATTATTCAGTGTTTGTATTACAAAAGTGTCTAGTGGCTAACTTAGGCGAGGAATATGAAGCAAAAAAACTAACCTCAGGAGATCTTGTACAGTTCTAGTATAAAAAGCAGAGCGACGAATTACTCAAACAAGAGACACTTGCCGACATTGACATTACTGTAACATCTCGCAGAAGCCTGAACAGCGTTCAGAAAGTAATTTCTCACTTCTGCAGAATTTTGGGGAGCCGTCTTGCTCGCCAGTCCCCGCATGCTGTCGTGTCTGCAGCGGCAGCCTCCCCTTAAACGGCACGACACACTATGCCATTCCGATCTTTAAATCTCGTTAACCACCCTTCGCTGTACGAGAAACCTTCGATGCCGAGCTGCAGAACAAATTCTGCTTGCGCGTGAATGAGTGACCCGCTGATCGGAATGTTTTCACTGCGGGCTCTCCGCAGCCAAACCACCAGGCACTTCTCCATATCTTCGTAGTTAGCCATCCGCAGTCGTTTTCTTTGAGGGCCATAGCGTGACGTCCCGAAAGCCTGCCGCTGCTCATCCTTGTCCTGAAGTATCCTCGTGAGGCTGCTCTTGGGGACAGTGTAGTTCGTCGCAAGCGCTGTTTTTGTGAAGCGACCACTCTCGAAGTCGTTGATTATCTCCACCTCTCTTTCTAACGTATGGGCATTGTGAGGTCCCTTCTGCGCTGCCATCGGATGCTGACTTCGCGACTAAATGTCGCAGACGACGCTCAACAGCGGATGTAAGGCTTAAGCCTAGGTTAACACAACTGCAAACACACCGTGACAGCAGGCAAGCGATGCGGTTGCAGTGTGCGAGAAAACCGGGAACGTCCAAAGACGGAAATGGTAAAGAGGGAGTGAGGGGGGGGGGGGGGGGGGAGTGATGCTTACCGCGGTGGGGCTGCGCGTTCACGTCAAGTTGCGGTTTCGAGCCTATTTTCGGTTCCGTTATACGGTAGTCGGAAAATTTTTGTTCTGATTAACGGGATTTTTTTTTACATTGCCATAGTAAAAACCAACCAACTGCGAGGCGTTTGTACATTTAAGGGTTGGTTCCGTTTAACCGACTTCAGTTTATCGAGATTCTACTGTATTTCAAGTGCAAAAAATATGGCCATGGCAGCAAGACATGTAGAGGCAAGGAGACCTGTGGCAAATGTGCCGAAACCGAACACTATACAGACAGCTGCCAAGTAACAAACAAAATGTGCAAATTGCAAAGGTCCACACGCAGCCTACCCGCGAACCTGTCCGATATTCAAAAAAGAAAACCAAACCATCAATCTGAAAGTGCGAGAAAAATATCTTACCCTGAGGCAAAAAAAAAACTTTAATGAAGAGACATCCAGGTCATGTGTTGACGCCGTGGGGCCGAGCGGCGTCTGGTGACAGTGGGCACACAGTACAGCATTGTTGATGTGTGCCTGCCTCGTCCCCCACCCGTACGGCACTCCGGTGTCGGCACCATTGATATCCCAGAGGTGCACCTGACGGCGGCCACTGGCGGAACCAACTTTAGCAGGAGTGGTGATTCTCCACTCCAACTTAAGGCCACTGCCCAGACAGGGCCATCCACATCTCTGACAGGTGCAGCTAAGGCGGTCCTACCATCACAAAAGAAAGGTCAGCTGGCCCTGAGCCACCAGGCCGCACGCTTCCCCCCATCGGCAGAAGCCACAAACTCTTACCCCCGCGGGTTGCCCGCGGAAATCCATCGTCTCGCAGGAGGCGATGGATATAAGCAGTAGCCCGCCTCCGCAGCAGTGGCAGCGCAACTCCCTTGAAAACAAATAGGCAGGGAAAATTCCAATAACAGGCCCCACAAAACCGGGAACATAGGTATTTAATTACATCACCAAAAGGCACCAGATATGGCATTCTTAATTCACTGGAACTGTCGAGGCGTATCAAAAAAAGTACAGTGACGTAAAAGATATTGCGTTATGTTCCCCGGTTGTTTTTTGTCTCCAAGACACAAACTTGAGATCAAAACATAAAATATTTTAAGTAAATAGAAAGTCTTTCGCCACGACCGAGAGCACGCAAATAGACTCTCTGGAGGTACTGCTATAGTTGTTCAAAGTGGTGTTCCCACTCGTGAAGTCAAGCTTCAGACTACTTTTGAAGCCGTTGCAGTATCTGTAGTACATTTAGAACCATTTCAGTATGTTCTATATATCTCCAACCACACATGACAGTAACACTCCATGACTTAGACCTTTTAAAACAGTTACCAGAGCCATATCTGTTAGTCGGCGATTTTAATGCTCCTTCCTATTTGTGGGGAAGCGAAAAAATGGACACTAGAGGCCGTATTTTAGATTTTATTCTGGGTAATTATATATGCATGCTCAACCGGGGCAAACACACATACTGCTCTCCAAGGTCAAGAAAATGGAGCTGCCTATATGTCTCTAACATCGCCTTCTCTTTTTACTGCTTTTAAATGGGATGGCTTGGACAACCCGTATGGTATCGATCATCTACCCATTCTTATCAACCTAACATCTCCGCAAATCATTCCTACACCACGACGTTTGAAGCTCCATTTGGCAGACTAGGTGCTGTTTCACGAAAACGCCAGCCTAGAAAAAATATATCCACACAACTTAAGTATAGATGAACTTAATGAAGTTGTCACAGACTGCATTATTTCCGCTGCGCGCCTGGCTATACCTCAAGCTTCTGGAGTGGTGAAACAAAACCACAAAACATGGTACACAAAAGAAAGTAGTTGTAGCAAAAAAGAAACAGAACAAAGCATGGGGAAACTTTCGGAAGTACACCACGCAGGCAAATTTCATAAACTTTAAAAAGGCAAGAGCAGAAACCCGAGATATCCGCCGCAGTGCCGAACAGACTTCGCGGCAGAGTTACGTGGCATCCATAAATAGCTCAACCACATCAAAACAAATGTGGGAGAAGGTACGAAAGCTGAATGGTAAATACTCCCCATTCACGCTTCCCTTTCTAACAGCCCCTGATATACAGACAAACATCGATGAACAGGCAGACATTCTAGGTGAATATTTTTCGGCAATTTCCAGCTCACTACATTACACAGAATGTGTTCTAAAGTACAAAAAAACAAAGCCGAGAAACAAAGACCCTCTACAAGTGGATATACAAATCAGCCATATAATAATGTTTTTACAGTTGAAGAGATCAACACAGTCTTGTTTGTTGGTAAACAGACTGCAACCGGCCCTGACAGAATACACTATCAGATGCAGTCCCACCTCTCTCAACCTGCCGCAGGGGCACTTTGAAGTTTTTTAATAAGGTTTGGGTATCCGGTAAACTACCCGAAGCTTGGTAGAAGGCCATCATTGTTCCATTTTTAAAACCAGGAAAACCACCAACCTCTTCAAGTAGTTATAGGCCCATAGCTCTCACCAGCTGCTTTACAAATCCTTTGAAAGTATCGTCAATATTAGATTAGGCTTCGTCCTAGAAGTCCGTGAGCTTCTCGATGTCCATCAGTACGGTTTCAAAAAGGCATGCCCCACAATAGACCACCTAATTCGTCTTGAAAATACTGCCCGTGAGGCTTTTGTACACAAACAACAATTTGTTGTTTTTTCGATTTAGAGAAAGCATATGATACAACCTGGAGGTACGGGATTCTCTACGACTTGGCTGAACTTGGCATTCGTTGCAGGATAATCAACTGCCTAAGAGACTTCCTCTTAAACCGTTCATTTCATGTACGCCTCGTTTCAACCCTCTCGAGAATTTTCATTCAGGAAAATGGAGTGCCTCAAGGGAGTGTTTTAAGCACGATCCTCTTAGCTGTTAAAATGAATTCAATTAGTAAAATAATTCCAAGGCACATTATGTATTCAGTCTCAGTCGACGATCTTCAGATAGCTTGAACGTCCTCAAACATATCAACATGTGAAAGACAAGTGCAATTAACAATAAATAAACTTTCAACATGAGCTGCCCAAAATGGTTTCCGGTTCTCCCCACAGAAAACAGTAGCCATTCTTTTCTCACTCAAATGTGGCATACAGACAGATCCTAGACTACACCACAATGAAACCGAATTACCGATAAAGAGTGACCACAAATTTCTGGGCATAGCGTTTGACAAAAAAACTGACCTTCTTGCCCAACATGAAGAGCCTGAAGAACAAAACTTATCGACCATTAAATGTCTTAAAGGTGCTTTCACTTAAACGCTGGAGATAAGATAGGACCTTCCTTTCACACATCTACCGCAGCATAGTTCGCTCTAGCCTAGATTATGGGTGAATAGTGCACAATTCCGCTCGACCGTCCTACCTGAAGCAATCAGATCCAGTACATAACTCAAGTCTACGCCTTGCAAGTGGGGCATACAGGACATCACCCAAAAACAGTCTATATGTAGAATGTAACGAACCAGCCCTCGCAGATAGAAGAGCCATGATCACATGTGCATACGCCCTAAAAATCCATTAACTACCAAAACATCTCTGCTACTCCATAGTTAAGAAGTGCCTATCTAAGCAGCTTTTTATTAACAAACCCAATGCAACGAGACCCCTTATCCTTCGTTTTGAAGACATTTGCCAGGAATTAGGTATTCTGGACGTGATGTGATAGGGCTTAGCGAAGTTAGGAGGACAAGTGAGGCGTATGCAGTACTAAAGGACGGACACATACTGTGCTATCGCGGGTTAGAGGATAGACGAGAACTAGGTGTGGGATTCCTCATTATTAAGGATATAGCTGGCAACGTAGAGGAGTTCTACAGTATTAACGAGAGGGTAGCAGCTATAGTAATTAGGCTGAATAGGAGGTACAAGCTGAAAGTGGTGCAGGCCTACGCACCCACATCCAGCCATGATGACCAGACCGTTGAAAGTTTCTATGAGGACGTAGAATCGGCAATGAATAAAGCAAAATCGCAGTACACTGTACTAATGGGCGACTTCAATGCGAAGGTGGGCAAAAAGCAGGCTGACGACCACGCGGTAGGTGACTATGGGATAGGCTCTAGAAATATCAGGGGAGAGTTATTAGTCGAATTCGCGGATAGAAATAATTTACGGATCATGAATACCTTCTTCCGCAAACGAGAAAACAGGAAGTGGACCTGGAAGAGCCCCAATGGTGAGATTAAAAATGAAATCGACTTCATACTATGCGCTAAACCTGGCATCATTCAGGATGTGGCCGTCCTCGGAAAGGTGCGTTGTAGCGACCACAGAATGGTAAGGTCTAGAATTAGCTTAGACTTGAAGAGGGAACGGAAGAAGCTAGTGAAGAAGATCATTAACGAGTTAGCCGTAAGAGGGAAAGCACAGGAGTTTAGGATAGCGCTGCAAAACAGATATTTGGCTTTAACTGAGGAAGACGATCTTGATGTTCATTCAATGCACGATAATCTGACATCAATAATTACGGAGTGCGCAGTAGAAGTAGGCGGTAGGACAGTTCGAAAGGATACCGGGAAGCTATCTCAGGTGACGAAAGATCTGATTAAGAAGCGCCAAAGCGTGAGGGAGTCTAACCCTACCGATAGAATAGAACTAACGGAGCTATCAAAGTTAATAAATAAGCGCAAGGTAGCCAACATAAGGAAGTTTAATATGGAGAGAATCGAGCATGCTCTAAAGAACGGAGGTAGCCTAAAAACAGTGAAGAGGAAACTAGGCATAGGTAAAAACCAGATGTATGCATTAAGAGACAAGCAGGGCAATGTCATTAGCAATATGGATAAGATAGTTAAGGTAGCCGAAGAGTTCTACACAGACCTGTACAATAGCCAATGTAATCAGAGCGTTAATGAGAAAGACAACAGTGCACAGCAATGCGTCATCCCGCCAGTAACGAAAGATGAAGTAAAGAAAGCCTTAGAAGCAATGAAAAGGGGAAAAGCAGCTGGGGAGGATCAGGTAACAGCAGACCTGTTGAAGGATGGAGGAGACATCGTGCTAGAAAAACTAGCCACCCTGTATATGCAATGCCTTATGACCTCGACTGTACCAGAAGCTTGGAAGAATGCAAACATTATCTTAATTCATAAGAAGGGAGACGCCAAGGACTTGAAAAATTACAGGCCGATAAGCTTACTATCCGTTGCCTAAAAGTATTTACTAAGGTAATCGCTAATAGAGTCAGGGAAACGTTAGACTTTCATCAACCAAATGATCAGGCAGGCTTTCGTAAAGGGTATTCCACAATAGATCATATTCACACTATCAATCAGGTGATAGAGAAATGCGCAGAACATAACCAACCTCTATACATAGCTTTCATTGATTACGAGAAAGCATTCGACTCAGTGGAAACCTCAGCAGTCATACAGGCATTGCGTAATCAGGGGGTAGAAGAGCCTTATGTCAAAATACTGGAAGATATATATAGCAACTGCACAGCTACTATAGTCCTCCACAAAGTCAGCAATAAAATTCCAGTAAGGAAGGGCGTCAGGCAAGGAGACACGATCTCGCCAATGCTGTTCACCGCATGTTTACAGGAGGTATTTCGAGGCCTGAATTGGGAACAGTTGGGAATAAGAATAAATGGAGAACACCTAAATAATCTGCGATTTGCTGATGACATTGCCTTGCTGAGTCACTCAGGAGGTGAACTGCAAATCATGATCAATGAGTTAGACAGGCAGAGCAGATCGATGGGTCTAAAAATCAACATGCAGAAAACCAAGGTAATGTTCAACAGCCTAGCAAGGGAACAACAGTTGACAATTGGCAGCGAGAGCCTAGAAATTGTGACGGAATACGTCTAGTTAGGGCAGGTAGTGACAGCTGATCCGGATCATGAGAGGGAGATAACTAGAAGGATAAGAATGGGATGGAGCGCATATGGCAAATTCTCGCAGATCATGAGTGGCAGTTTACCAATTTCCCTCAAGAGGAAAGTGTACAGCAGCGTAATCTTACCGGTACTCACCTACGGGGCAGACACGTGGAGGCTAACGAAAAGAGTTCAGCTTAAGTTAAGGACAACGCAGCGAGCCATGGAAAGAAAAATGATAGGTGTAACGTTAAGAGATCGGAAGCGGGCAGAATGGGTGAGGGAACAAACACGGGTTAATGACATCCTAGTCGAAATCAAGAGAAAGAAATGGGCTTGGGCAGGGCATGTAATGCGAAGGCAAGATAACCGCTGGTCCTTAAGGGTAACGGAGTGGATTCCAAGAGAAAGTAAGCGTAGCAGGGGGCGGCAGAAGGTTAGGTGGGCGGATGAGATTAAGATGTTTGCAGGCAAAGGGTGGATGCAGCTGGCAAAGGATAGGGTTAATTGGAGAGGCCTTTGCCCTGCAGTGGGTGTAGTAAGGCTGATGATGATGATGATGATGATGATGATGTTGAGGTATTCTGGACACAATACCTGTTGTTGCCCAGAGACCCGAACCACTGCCACCTTGGTACACATTTGCTGCTGTAGAGGACTCCACACTGACACAATATCAGAAAAAGCACTCTCCACGCGAACACATATTACAAGAATTTTTCGCACTAGACGAAAAGTACAAAAGTACACAGCACTTTATACAGGCGGTTCTAAAACAGAACTTTACGTTGGAAGTGCTGTAGTGCAAGATAAAT
Source organism: Amblyomma americanum (assembly GCF_052857255.1). Lineage (NCBI taxonomy): Eukaryota > Metazoa > Arthropoda > Arachnida > Ixodida > Ixodidae > Amblyomma > Amblyomma americanum. The sequence goes on from NC_135501.1 coordinate 111,489,064, forward strand.
GGAAAAAGGTAGTTAGGTTGCCTCAGTGCGCGTCAATTTTCTAGCAGAATGTTATGCCATGTCGATGGCTGTATCAAAAATAGTCAAAAAACGCATTCAAAACAGCATTACCCACATGAACTCGCTCAGTGTAATCACAGCACTGAATGCCAGAAATGTAAGAGGAACTTTAATAGGAGACATAATACATAACATAACTGCTGACACACAATGACATGAAATTAAGCCCTGTTGGATACGAAGCCATCTCGGAATTCTTGGCAACGAGAGAGCTGACACGTGCGCTGATCAAGCTCGTCATAAGGAAGTCCGGACTGTAAATATACCCTATGAAGATTGCATAAATTTAGTAAAAAATAAACTTAAAGAAAAATGGCAGTCTTCATAAAATACTGAAGAAAATAATCTACATTTAGTGAAGCCTATTAGAATGGAGGTCATGCACGCGTCAGGAACGTTTTATAGAAGCAATTTTATGCCGCCTGCGCAGCGGACACACACACCTAACACAACTTTCTACTGACAAAACAAGATAAAACTTTACGTGAGAAATGTGGAGATGAGCTCACAGTAAATCACATCTAATTCTCGTGCACAGAACTCGAAAGGCTAAGGGAAAAATATTTCACTGTCTTTTACAATGAGCGCATTCCCTTCCACACCAATTTTATTTTAGGAAATAAGCCACTCATGGGGGGGGGGGGGGGGTGCGTAATCTGCTTTTAGTTTCCTGAAAGAAGCGGCGATCTTTCTAAAAATTCTTACCCTGTGCTTTTACGCATTTTGTGATGCACCTCATCCGTTTTCTCTGGCCTGGGAGGACGGCTGAGGTCTACATTTCATTTGTTGGGCTCCTCAGAGTCCTTCTCCGGACAAGGACTTTCGCTGAGGGCACCCAATTTTTGAAATAAATTATACCATGTGTTTGGCGCGCGATAGCCTAAGTTGCTTATGCGCCATAAAACCCAATACAATACAATACAATAAAGCCGAGCTGAAGTACTTCCTGCAATTTTACAGCGATGGGCACCCGCCCCTGGCTTCCTCGCCTCGTCGCCATCTGCGTAACCAGAAGGTGTGTTAATGTTATGGTCACGTGACATTAGCGCACCTACTGTGACCTTAATATCACGTGGCCTTATGTAACGGTCAACCTCGGCTGTATAAACCTACGCGTGGCTCTGCTTCGAACCGCCGCCTGGCCAGGTCAGGGGTTATTCACTTGAACACTACACCAGTCCGCCAGAAATATATCCCCTAAACTAAACACCTAAACAGCGACCGGTGAACATCGACCGGTGAGCAGTCGTAACAGTCCTGTGAGTTTTTCCGCTGACGGAGCCTAGTAAAAGTAGTAAAATAGTGTAATACGGGAGGCTAGGCATGCGCGTGGCGTAATTTCCTTACCTACTTCATGGAAATTGGATTCTTGGGCAAAAGGCTGAGTCCCTCAACGTTAAATTAATCATCGGCGAAGAAGCGGTTGTCTCAAGATGCGTTCAGGGGGAAGTCAATGTAAATGAGGAAAAGCGAAGGAGCTAGAATGAGCCCTGCAGTGCTCCAGAGGTCATAGGAGGCGGGGTGGACGGTTGGTTGTTAAAAAAGGCACTGATAGCGATGCGCGAATATGTCATTAATGCACGCTGTGTTGCTTGAATCTAGACTAAACTGAAAAACCTTAAGGCGGAAGCTTTGATGAGGTACCCTCTTGAATGCCTTACTAAAGTTTAGAATAATGCCAGAAGTTTGTACGTTACGACCAATGTTGGTGTTAATATCAGGAAGTAAAATGGGTGGTTGAGTTGCGCAGAAAAAAATTCGTTGCGAAGTCTATATTGCAATGTATAGAAGCTATTAGAATCTAAAAATTTCGTGTCTTTGCAGTAAGTAACATGTCCAATGCGTTAGCGGCGTACACTTGTAAATGACCAGAGGATAAGAGGCGAAATTTCAGAGCCGGATCAGTAGTGCCTTTTTGTGCACGGGAACAACGTTCCCCACTTTGCAGTCGTATGGTATGTTTCACAATTTTTGATTTGGTATCATCTATGCCGGTGCAAAAATAAAGTACATTTGTCGATTGTGTATGAAACTGCACTACTGCGGGAGGTTACGGCTGTGATGGCTGTAGTAAAGCGGTAATTTAAAGCAGCTTCCTTCAGTTCCGTCAGTAAAAACGGATGTATGTGTAGTATTAAATTAGCTTGTACATGAGGTATGGCTCATGATTTAACAATTTTTAGTGAGGGTGACAGCGCTCATTTTCTTTTAGCTTATCAGCTTCCGCAACTTTTGTAGTAATAGCTACATTACGGTAGCATTTCGAGCCTTCAGCGTGGCGGCGCCGCCACGCTGTCACATGGTTGGTCACGTGGTGCTGAGCAGCTGCCGGCGGCGCCGTTGCTGCTCACGTTTCATCGCGTGTTGGCCACGTGACCAGCCACGTGGTGCAGGGCAGCTGCTGCTGCTAGCGGCGCGGCGCGCCGGCGAAACCTAGCTGCAACAGCTCTGCGCATGAGCCGTGTCATGTGGGACAGAGGTGCAGGGAGCCCAGCGAAACGGAGCGGCGAAAGACGCACGTTGGAGTTCAACTGAGCAAGCTCCACCCAGCCAGCTGTAGTTGTCGCGTCACTCCAGGCTTATTAGAGCTAAACCACTGGCAATTTTTTTTGTGTCAGCTCGTGTCCTTTTCTCTGCTTTCAATTTCATTTTCTGTTTTCATTCTAGAGCTGGTGGCCCTCTTAATGGACGGCAAGCACTTCAGCCTCATCGACGCTGCCTGAGACAGGTAAGAATGTTGATTGGTATTAAAGTTACTGACGTCAGCATTATCCGAAGCTTTCATTTCAAAATGACGCAACGCGGCCGGTTACGCGACAAATTTGAATGCACATCGGTATTGGTGTAAAGGAGCTGAAGGTATTAGATGCTTACGCGCCAATATTTAGTTACGGCGTCGAGATTAGAGAAACCTTCAAGACCTAGAAGCGACAACGAGTACAGTAAACCGCACTGCAGTGTGCTAACAAGCGGCTTCGACGGCAATGTAAGGAAAAAGCAGACAAGAGACCAGGCAGTTTGGGACGATGGGACAGGTTTTGGGAGTAGCGAGGGGGAGTTATGAGAGGAATTCGCAGAACGAAATAGATCATGAATGCCGTCTGCAGCAAGTAAGAGAACCGGAAATCCTTAGGTGACAGTCAACAACAGGACCGGGCTGGCAGTGTAAAATATTTATTTTAGGTGATTTACTGGAAAGAGTAGGGACTGGCCTTAAGAGCCACCCTTTTAGAAATTCTATCAGTACTTGGACGAAATTTTTGTTGTCTAACTTGTGAGCCTTAAAAAAGCCAGCGAAAATGACCATGATTGAAACCTCATACTCCATATATTAGGTGCCCTGTTTACAGTTTTTGTGATAAATTGGTGCACAATGCTATTCACCAGCTTTCATGCCGTGAAGACGTCCTTTGAAGCCTTATCACCCTCGCCGTTCTGAATGAGCGTGAATCAAACGGAGCGCTCCGGATGATTATGGCGAAAGCCTCATATGTCCGATTGGCCGCCGCGGTGGCTGAGTGATTATGGAACTCGGCTGCCGGCCCGAAAGACGCGCGTTCGACCCCGGCCGCGGCGGTCGAATTTCGATGGAGGCGAAATTCTAGACGCCCGTGTGCGGTGCGATGTCAGTGCACGTAAAAGAACCCCAGGTGGTCGAAATTTCCGGAGCCCTTCACTGCGGCGTCCCTCATAGCCAGAGTCGATTTTGGGCCTTTAAAACCTCATAAACCATAAACCATCATATGTCAGATTAGCAACGAAACGCGGCGTCGTTGTCGGAGTCTTGGAAAACCACTAATGACGTCATAAGCGCAGAAAAAATTCTTCCCAAACTCCGGAAATTGCACCAAGGATGTTCAAGTTGCGAGGCGAGCACGCAACCCATAAGCCATAAATTCCCGTTGCTTATTTTCGAATAAAGGTGAGCAGATTTTGTGCGTTGCCTTACGGCTGCCTGCTAATCAGAAGATTCGTCATTCGAAAGGAAAGAAAAATATAAAAAAATTAATGTTTTGGCTTTCAAAGTATGTTAGTAGACTTAAGTGCCCACAGTAATTTTGTTGCGCTTTCAGGATTACCGCGTATGATGTCTTAACGCACAATGACTTGGGGAAGTGGAAGCCAGTGACGATTCACATTCGCGTTTCGGGGCAGCATTCGCCGCGGTCTTGTCTTCTTTCTTGGGGAGACTGACTGGTTGAAACAGTGTTGCATAGCAAATCAGTGCACGCATCCAGGTTGGCGAAAGACTTCACCTGACCGGGCACAGCTACCGAAATTGTGGAAAAAATCAGTGCATGTATTTCTCTTTTAGCTTATGTTTTCCTTATGCATGCCCTTTTTTGGATAAAAATAACATGCTTTTGGCTTCCGAACGATTATCTTGCAATGAAGGCGACCTTGTGGTTTTTTCTTGTCCTTTCATGACCAACATGTTTGGACAAATTTATTGACCATCACAAAATTTTAAGGCACTGCTAAGGGATTATTAAAATTATTGGCTTATTCCTCTGATGTCTAACAAAAATTTTCTTTGAAAGATTTTCTATTGCTCGCATGGAGCAGTAAGACTGCTATAGAAAACTAATGGCGAATGCTTTTGACGACTCCAAACACGTTAATAACAAAAAATGCAAACCTGTCTACGGGAGATCTGCAGATATATTGAGTCTTATGATGAAATCTAACAATACATGAAAAAATTGCCTTTTAAAAACTTTTTTTTTCCAGGATTGTTGAGTATGTGTTCGCTTTCATCCTACTTGCATACTTGGTTCCTTAGACAGATCAGTGCTTCGTTTTTTGAGAGGTAGAGCTGCAATTACGATGGAGTGAAGATGATTAGAAGATAGCGCGTGCTGCTGCATCTGTTCGCATGGCACGGTAAGAAAGGCCACCACTTGAACTTGAGGACGTACTCTGGACTTGTTTTTCCGAGACTGCCAGTCTTGAAAATGCGCTCTTTTGAGTCATGCAATCCATGTTTACTTGGCCATTGAGCATTAAGGGGAGAGAGTGGGTTGTCTTGTAGGGGCCGATGAGTGGATAACAGGCAGCTCTCTCTGCCATTCGTTCACATAGAAAAAAAAGATGAAAAGTGAGGGGGATTTTTAAAGTTTTTTTTTGGTAATGGCGCTCCCTGATTCATTTTCGTCGGAAAATACGGAACAACGCGTCTGCTGCGAAATCATAACTCAATAAATGAATAATTATGCTGATTTATTTCAGTGTAACCCAGATGGACATCCGCTACAGTGCCCTCCACGATGTATATGCTGCCGTATGAATCTGCAGCGCAACATGGGAATGTGTCTGGAATCCGGCATTCCGCTACCAGCCGGGTTCGAGCGGCCGCGAAGGGGCGCACCTGGAGTCGTTGTTGGATAAAAATAAACGACGACTGGCAAATTAGCCTTTCTGTCCACTGGTCGGGGTCTCTTGATATAAAAGGCTTGGACAAGCTGACGTTCTGTTTTGTTCTGTTCTGTTTTGTGAAGAGTTTTCATTAGGACTTTAAATCCAAAAAGGCGAGGCTTGCGCCCGATTATTCGTCGAGCGGGCTGAGCAGTAATCTGGAAGAAGGGAATGTTTTTTTTCTTATAATGAACGCCTGTGTACGCGCAGGTACTCAATGGGACAACGTCCGGTTTGCCCAACGTAGATTTCGCCCCATGCATGCGGGAACTCGTATATTTTTTTGCAGTTGGCGTGGGGTGTTCAGTGTCTTACGGCGCACTCTCGCACTTTTCTTCCTGCAGTGAGTGATCACGCGCCACCGTGCTATCTTGGACAAAACACCGCGGCTACCGCATACTTATTGGCCGCCATCTTCAGGTTGTGGGATGATAGGTGTATGTGAGGTACGGCCTCCAGCCTTGAAAGCTTCTTTGCATCATTGTGGAAGGTTGTTTTTGAGCTTCCGGCCCTTCAACGTTTCCAGCAAGGACTGCGTCACGGCGAGAACGAGTCAAGCGGAGAACCCTGGCTTCTACAGCCTGAACACCTGTGACGTAAAGCTTGCGTGCCTTTCACAGTGACAAGACTTTAGTGCGGACCAGATTAGCTGAGATGTTATAGCCCTCTTGAAAGTCACAGAATGATTAGAAATGATAGCGTAGGTAATCGTTCCTTGCTGTGGAACGTATCTCCAGCAAACGAAAAAAATCTCCAGCAAACATGTAAAGGGCGAAAGGTTATGATGACATGTAAACACTGAAGCTGTTATCCCAGCTGGATAGTTCATGAGTAAAGCTACGACCCATGCCATTTCGTCCCAAGTATTCTTGGAGATGAGTTAGAGCTTCGCCATAACTAATATCACTTCTCCTTAACCGAACGAGGCAATCATTTTCATATCTGAGCATGGGTAGGCATGGTACCTGTATTTTCGGCTACACGAGAGCTCGCCGGCCTGTGTTCACGCACTGGCGGAAGAAAACTGCAAGAGTCTGCCGGGAGACGCCAAATCCACGTGGACTGAAAAAAAATGCGTTTCCGTTTACGTTTGAGGGCCTACGTTGGGCAAACCGGGCGATGTCTCAATGAGCGCCAACGCGAAAGCAAGCGTTCGTTATAAAAAGAAAAGGTTGCCTTCTTCCAGACCACTGCGAAGTATCCTCAGTGAAGAATCGTGTCGCCGGTGAGCCTCGCCTGTCGGAATATAAAGCCTTAATGAAAAGTCGTGACAAAAAAGAACTAACTTGTAGAAGCCTTTTATTACTATAAACGAGGAGATGATTTCATTAGTGACACCTCAGTGCTTCTTCGCCGGTATGAAAAGTTTTTTCTTGATACGCGTCTCCAAACCCATGAATGTTTGCTGTCGGTGACTTGGCGAATGGGGAAAGCTGATGGTGCGCAAACGCCCCTTGTACAATAAAGCTTGTTGATAGCACAGCACTCGTCCCGTTCCCTCACTACGTCCGTGTTCGTTTTTTGTGCTACTATGTCATTCCAAAATTTGCGACAATAAGCGCAGCTACGAGTACTTCGCACTACTACCCCATGTTGCGCCGTATTTCGTTATACTTGGGATGAACAGGCGCTTGGAGAAGTAAAAGTAGCGTACTGTAAAAGGAAAAATACACCTAGCCGAGCCGGGCGAAATGTGGCGGCTAACGAAAAACCCCCAACTTATATTGAAGACCGCGCGGAGAGCTATGGAAATAAAAATGAGTTGTCACGTTACAAGACAGGATGAGAGCAGACCGGGTCAGGAAACAACACTAGCTATAATGACCTCCTAGCCGAAATTCGGACGCGGAAACAGGCAGGGAATATTTCGTGAAGGCAAGGTTATTGATGGTCATAGAGGGGAGCAGAATGGGTTCCAAGAGAAGGCAAGCATAGCAGGAAGCCGCAGAAGGTTAGGTGGGAGGAGAAGGAGATGATTATGAAGTTACGGCCTGTGAATTATTGCTCTAGAGGTTATGCGCATAAAATACGACGCCAAAGAAGTCACAACAGGACGAGCGCAAAAAACTTTCAAAAAAGAACACTTTAGCAAGAGCCTTCTCTCTTCTTGCCGTCTTTTATGTGCATTACTTTTAATGGCATATCAAGTATCAAGCCAACTAGCCCGACAACAACTCTTGCTAAACATTGCTAACAGCCGTTTTCGCTTTCCTTCAAATCGTGTTTTAGTACTGTGACACTCTCTTCCTTGTCCTGAACAAGAGTAAGGTCGTACTCACGAAAATGACTGGCCATTTCATTAAAGACGTTAAAGGTACCAGACCTTTAAGTAAAATTCCTTTGAAGGCTTCTACCGTTTTACTGAAGGCAACAATCTCTCTTCAGCTGGAGCCTTGTCAGCCACCCTGTGACGGATGCTAGAAGGTCGCACTTACCCCATGTGTTCAAAGCTGTACTTGGGGCCATGCTGTAAAAAATTTCTATTTCTGTACAAGAGCTACAGGACTCTCTTCTATTTCGTTCCCAGCCTTCGCCTGATTTTTCAACCTTTGAAGCAAAGTCCCGCACAGATTGCAGAGCAAGCAATGTGAGTTGCCGCAGTGTACAGGCGTTGTACCTGCTTTTCAAAGCTCAAGCAGGCCATGTGCTCGCAGCTTTTGTTTAACACGACCTGAAATGCGCTTGTCCCTATCGACCGTTTAACTAGTTACGAGTGGGCACTTCTGAAAGGAAGCAGGCTTTCTTGTGACAGACGTTCTAGCATCAGCGAAAGTGTGCGTCGCTGAACGGGAGCTGCAAATCTAGAAACTCGATTTTGTTGTCAGCTAGCATTTCTAAGTTCTTCAGGGCACCGGATTACACTTTGAACATGTCAGAAATGTCGTTAACTGTTTCATGCAGGCGACTAGCGGCAACGTTATCTAAAACTACCAGGTAATCACCTGCGTGGTACCAGGCGGGATGGAGCGATGGCGTATAGGTAGACCATCCGCCTCGCATCCAAGAGGACTGGGGCTCGAATCCTGGTGCCGCGCAATTCTCCACCGGGTTTCGAAAAGAAAAATGCGTGTGTCGATGGAATTGCATAACCAGGCCTGGAGTGCGGCCTGATCTCCGTGACCAAAACCGACAACGCACTCTCTCACCAGAGCAGGACTTGGCCACCCTGGTGTAGTACTTGGCCACAACCTTCTATGATCGATGATCAAATCAAATCGAACCAATTAATCATTTACATATCTGTAGACCTTAACATGTTTGTCACGAAGACATTCTCGTATTTTTCTGTCTATCGCTCCCAGGTAGATATCACATAGAACCGGGGCCACCGAGGAGCTGGTACAGGTTCCAAATTTTTGTACTAAGATTGGGTCATTGAATGACACAACAGTGGACTTGAGATGAAATTCAATCAGCTCCAAAAGGCTGTAAGCCCTTATGCCAGTTGAATTCTGGAAGTTAACAACTCCAGTGTCATCTATCCTCTGGCGAACTGCTTTAAAAAGGCCATCGTGTGGAACTTAATAAAAGAGGTCCTCGACATCAAGCGAGAAGGCAGTGGCAGCTCTATTTAAACCAATGCACAAATCATCCACAGCATCAACCGAACTGCGAACCTGAAAGGGGTTCCCCTCCGGCCAGGCATTTCAGGTTGTCACGCAGGTAGCTCCCAACGTACAGCTGCCATGTGCCTTTATTTGAAACTGTGGTTCTGAGAGGGCAGTCAGCTTTGTGTTTCTTTTCTGTGAAAAATATTTCGAGGCAATCCTGCTTTTGCCCCCTTTACACTCTTCACTAAACGATTCAAGTGGCAGTGCTTTAACAGGACAAGTGCCGCTGATTTCTGTTTAGCTGCGCGGAAGTGCACGGTATTGAAATTCTAATTAATAGCAGCCATTGATTTTTCATTCAAAGTGAGTCTAGGCATTACAACAAACCCCCCTTCTTTGTCTGACTGCAAAACGGACAGATTTTTCTGTTCTAAACACATGGCAACATTAACAAGTGGTGCACCTGCTTTTCGCTCACAACTCTCATTCCGAATGACGCAGTCCACACCGTCCTTGATGAGCCGGTCCTTTTCCTGGTCACTGGATCTGCCTGCCACCTCCCTAACCATGACCAGCATCTGCACTCTGTTGGACAATGGTTCATAGGCAAACTTTTGTCCTTTTTGTAGGATGTCCTGGACGTCGCTTGGCAGGGCGGCCCCTCCGAGAACAGTGACAGCGTTGCCCCACGTTCTTTACGGTTGTCCTCGCTGGGAGGCGAAGTCGTGCACGTTGCCTCAAAAAGTGCGTGGTTTGGGCAGCCAGCTTCTTCAGTTCTTGGTATTTCTGGTGTTCATGCACCCAAACTTTCATGATGAACGGCACATCTGACGCAGTGTTGGTATAGCTGCACTCGTCTCCAGTATTCAGATTTCAGGATCTTCCCCACACGTCGTGCGTGCCCCCAGGACGGCTCCAAGATCGAAAACAGGGCTTGAACCTCAAACGGGAAGATCTTCGTCTTCAAGCAGAATGACAGCACCCTCGAATGGCAAGTGGTTATGGCTATCAGGTTAACCAATGTAATGGCAGTCTGGTGCTTTGTGGGGTCGACATAGAAAAGTGCCCGATGTAGAAGAAATGCTTTCGACTAAAATTTGAGTTTGGGCTAGTTGGTTCATACGCGGAACATTAGAGAGCAGTGCAAAAGAACGGCACAGAAAACAGCAGAAACATAGAAACAGAGGACCACAGCTGACTACCAACTGTTTATTTTGAAGCCACCAAGCCATAATAAACCACGTGACAGTGAGGGAGCCAATGAAGCCCGAAGCAAAAAGCGGGAAAAGGAGAAGTTCAGCTCCTCTATTAACACGACCAAACGGAGATGTTCAATACCAAAAGTAGCAAGCAGGTGATCACGCAATCAGCACTAAACACATCGAAGCAAAAGCTGAGTCACAGCTAAAAACAGATACAGATCATCCAATACTAGAGATGCCAACACGAAACGCGGGTAAACAGTAAAAACTACAACAACAAAAACGTTGATTAGGAAGCAGGCGAGCATGCACCTAGCAGTAAAAAAGAACGAAGCAAAAAGCCGTGTCCCTTACTAAAAGCAGATAAAAGCTTATAGATTTCGTGGCCAACACCTAACGCGGCTTAAAACTAAAAGGCTTAATCAGCAGGCAACCAAAACAGGACTAAAATTCAGTAAACGCATCACAGCTAATCCCCACAGGGGGGTGCCTGCAGCTTGCAGACGTTAGTGAGTGGCGACACGACGGGTTCCCGAGCATCCGCAGGGGGATGATGGTGAACAGTGCGTCACCATGGAGCCGAGCACCCGCGCTTCGCCGTGCGTGGCATCGCCGTACCCGGGAAAAAGGGGATCCTGGTGGTTGAGCCGATGTCGAGCGCTTGGACCTTTAAGGCCCCTCGGCGGAGGCAACACACCATTTTGGCCCCAGCTTCCTGTAGACGGCACCTCCGGCCTGACCCGAACGGGGGAAATCGGCAGTCACCTTTTCTTGTCCTCCTCTCCATCTTTTACTTTCCTATCGCCTTTCTCACAACTATCCTGTCTCCTCTTCTCTTCCCGTTTTCTTCTTACATATTTCATAGGCGGCAAGGGTTACCTTTGTGTGGCGTAACTACCCTGTGTCGCCCATATTTGGGTATAGCAAGGGTGTACAGCTGGCGTGGGCAGGGCTTACAAGTTCCTGTCCCGTCCCCTTGTTGGGCTCAATGGTGGGTGGCTGGCACCATGACCAAAGAACACACTTTTTTTATGGCTACCTCTCTCCTTTCAAATAATCGCCCTTTGAAAAGAGGGCGGACCGATGTCACCTCTCAGTTTTTCAGCAAAAAGAAAACTACCTTCCCAAAGTGCCACATCGTTCTTAGCGAACAAAAAGAAAAGCCAGCCAGACTTATATCCCCGTTTCTAGTATCCAAAGTTCTCGCAGATTCTCTGGGCCCTAAGTATAAAGTGAAAAATCTAGCTAGTGGTGACCTTTGATCGAACTGATCGATATCATTCAGATTTAAAAGCTGACAAGCATCGAAACTTTTGGAGATATCCCTGTCTCCGTGACTCTACATAGATCTCTAAACACAGCGCGCTGTGTCATTTCTGAGGATGACTTCTTGCAACTAACCGAAGAAGAAATGCTCGAAGGATTGTCAGATCAGAATGTGATTAATGTACACAGAATCAAAATCCATAATGAAGACAAGGAAATTGCGACAAAGCACTTGGTTCTGACCGTCGGCTCCTGCACCTTGCCCGAAAAAATCAAGGTAGGATATGCAAAAATCCCCGTCCATCCATATATACCTAACCCTCGACGCTGCTTCAAATGCCAGAGGTTTGGCCACGGCTCCCAAAGCTGCCGCGGTCACGATACCTGCGCCAAATGTGCCTCCAATGATCATCAAACGACTGCGATGATGCGCCGCGCTGCACAAACTGCGAAGGCGACCATGCCGCTTATTCAAGGTCTTGCCCTGCATGGAAAACAGAAAAGGAAATAATTACCATACATACCAAAGAAAATATAACATTTAAAGAGACAAGGCAGCGTTACGCAACGACTCAGGGCACATTCTCCTTCACTGCACGTATAAAATTTGCCGATGTGGTGCGTGGGCGCGGCACACGACAGCGGCCTTCGGCACCTGCCCAGCTCACGCCTAGTGAGGCTGAGGCAGGGCCATCCGCGCCCCTGGCAGATGCTGCGCAAGCTTCTATGCCACCCCCAAAAAAGGGCCCGCCGGCCACCAAGTCGGCAGCCCGCAAGGCTTCCCCCGTTCGGGAGAATCCCACAACCTCCCTGCCCGCGGGCTCCCCGCGGAACTTCAACGCCTCCAGTGAGGCGATGGACACAAGTCAGAGCTCACTTCCGCCGCTGCGAAGGCCAAACTTTCTTGATCTCAAAAAAGAAAAAAAAACACAACAACAGGCCCTCAGCAAGGAGGGACCTAAGATCTCAATAAAAACCCCCAAAATCATCATGGCGTTCCTTATCCACTGGAACTGCCGTAGAATTCTAAATAACTATAGTGACGCAACAGATATCCTGAACTCTCTATCTCCTGTAGCACTATGTCTGCAGGAGACCAACTTGGGACCTTCTCATAAAAATATTCTTTAAAAGTATAAAGTATTTCGCCCTTGACCGTGAGCACGCAAATAGGCTCTCTGGAGGCGTTGCTGTTGTACTTCAGAGCGGCGTTGCAACCCATGAAATAAAGCTCCAGACGAATTATGAAGCCGTTGCAGTCACCGTGCTAAGCTTTAAAACAATTATCGTATGCTCTATATTTCTTCTACCACATCTCACTGTTACACTACAAGATTTAGAGGAGCTTTTTAGGCAGATACCAGAGCCATATCTGGTAGTCGGGGATCTTAACGCGCACTCCTCGTTTAGGGGGAGTGAACAGACAGACACTAGAGGTCGGATTTTAGAAGATATTATTCCGTGCAACAACGTCTGCTTGCTCAATACAGGCAAACCCACATATTGCTCTTCATCCTCAGGTAAGATGAGTTCCATAGACTTGTCTTTTACCTCTCTATCCGTTTTTACCGATTTTAAGTGGAATATTCTTGATAACCCGTACGGGAGCGATCACTTTCCAGTGGTGATTAACTGTGCATCACCACCACCAATAATCCCAACAAAACCACGCCGCTGGAAGCTGCACTTATGGGACTAGCGACTATTTCAAGAAAAGGCCTGTCTGGAGAAAAGTTTTGTCTGATAATCTTAGCGTTGACGAACTAAATGAAAAGTTTACGTGTATCATTGCGGGTGCACGTCTAGCCATTCCTCAATCGTCAGGAGTTGAACGGCAAAATAAAAAGCTCTAGTACACACTAGAGTGCAGAGAAGCAAAAAAGAAACAAAGCAAAGCCTGGGGAACCTTCCGAAGGTGCCCCCCACACAACGTCAAAAATTTTAAAAAGGCGAGAGGAAAAGCGTGGTGCATACGTCGCAATGCTGAGAAAACGTCATAGAAAAACTATTTGTCGTCCATAAATAGCTCAGTTACATCGAAAACAATGTGGGAGCAAGTCCACAAACTTAATGGCAGCTTTACTCTTTTCACAATTCCTTTCCTAACAGCTCCGGATAAACAAACAAGCATTAGCGAACAAGCCGACAAGCTAGGGGAACACTTCGCCACAGTTTCTAGCTCCTCACACTAAACACAATCATTCTTAAAGCACAAGAACAAAACTGAAAAACAACGACTGCCGACAAGTGGCAGTGCAAATGAAAACTACAATAAATTACACTACATGAAATCCAAACAGTACTTTCGGCCGGCAAACAGACAGCACCACGCCCAGACGAAATCTATTATGATATGCTTGCTCTCCTATCTGAAGATACCGTAGAAGCTTTCTAAAACTCTTCAATAAAACATGGCAGTCCGGGAAAATGCCAGAGGCGTGGAAAAACGCCGTGCTTGTGCCATTCCTGAAATCTGGAAAACCGCCAAATTCGGCCTGTAGTTACAGGCGAATAGCACTAATGAGTTGTCTTGCTAGAAGTTTTGAAAGTGTGCTAAATATTAGGTTAATGCTCATCCTTGAATCTCGAAAACTTCTTGATATCCACCAATGTGGTTTTAAAAAAGCATGCTGTACAAATGACCATGTCGTCCGTCTTGAAAACACAGTCCGTGAAGCATTCATACACAAACAGCACTGTCTGGCAGTATTGTTTGACTTGAAAAAAGCTTATGATACCATCTGAAGGAATGGGATACTTCGTGACCTCGCGAATCTAGGTGTCCGTGGCAGGATGCTAAACTGTCTGAAAGACTTCCTCTCTGACCGTTCCTTTCCTGTACGTCTAGGCTGCACGCTTTCGAAAAAATGCATCCAAGAAAACGGCGTACCGCAGGGGTGTATTCTAAGTACCACACTCTTTATATTAAAAATTAACTCAATATCGCGAATGATTCCAAAGTCTATTATGTATTCCGTATATGTTGACGACCTTCAAATTTCACGGACATCTTCCAGCTTATCAACATGCGAAAGACAGATACAACTAACAATGAACAAACTAGCAACTTGGGGCATCCGAAAATGGATTTAAATTCTCTCCACCAAAAACTGTTTCTGTCCTTTTCTCACTGAAAAGAGTCATGCAGATTGACCCCAGCCTGAACTTGAATGAGTGTTCTACAAGTAAAATAAGAGCACAAATTCCTAGGCATGAGTTTTGACAGAAAGCTCACATACTTGCTCCACAAAAACACCCTCAGAAATAAAGGTCCTCGATCTCTAAACTTACTGAAGGTACCCTCGCGGAAACACTGGGGGTCCAACAGATTATGCTTTTTACAGATCTACCGCTCCGTAGTACGGTCCACTTTGGACTATGGATGCATTGTGTATGGGTCTGCAAGACCATCATACCTCAAAAAACTTGATACCGTGCATAACCTGGGTCTTCGTATATCAACTGGTGCATACAGAACATCCCCCATAAATAGTATATATGTAGAAACAAATGAACCATCGCTTGCAAACAGAAGATCAATACTAACCTGTGCCTTTGTGCTAAAAATAAGATCCTTACCAAAACACCTTTGTTACCCCATAGTTACCAAGTGCACATCTAGAAGACTGTTGAAAAATAAACCACAATCGATCAAACCTTTGTTACTAGGCTTTGAAGATGCATGTCATGAAATCGGAATACTTGATGCTCTACCAAAAATTGCCCCGAGGCACGATCCATTGCCACCATAGTACTGTCTTCCCGCTGCTTGCGACTTCAGGCTAACACATTGTCGTAAAAAACAAACACCACATGAACATCTACTACAAGAATACTTTGCTTTGAAAGAGAAATATTAGAGCTACATGAAGTTTTACACAGATGGCACTAAAACATCGATGCACGTTGGAAGTGCCGTAGTACAGGAGAAATGGGAAAAAATAGTAAGATTGCTAAGTTATGTATCAATCTTTACTGCCGAATGTTACGCAGTGCGTATGGCTGTGGACAAAATAGTACATTAGAACATCTAAAACAGTATAATATACACATATTCTCTCAGCCTACTCACAGCGCTTCAGTCAATAAATCCAGTTGAACTCTTAGTAGGCAACATCATACACAGCACAAAAAAGTCACAACACAAGGACATATGATAAGGTTCTGCTGGGTCCCGAGCCACGTCGGCATAGAGGGTAACGAGAGAGCAGACTCAGCAGCAGTAAAAGCTCAAAATGGTGAAATAAAAAATGTGAACATACCTTTTAAAGACTGCATGAATTTCATACATAAGAAATTAAACAAATGGCAGAAAGAGTGAAATAATGAACTGAACAACAAACTACACTTCATAAAGCCCACCTTGTTGGTATGGAAGTCATGCAGACACCAGGAACGTTTCACTGAAGTAATCTTATGTCGCCTTCGCATAGGACACACACACTTGACACACAACTACTTACTTACAAAAGAAGCCAAACCGGTTTGTGAAAGATGCGGCGACGAGCTCACACTAAACTATATCTTATTTACATGTTCACACATAGAAAAGCTAAGAAAAAAGTATTTTAGTCAATTTTATAATCACTGCATTCCATTTCACCCAGCACTACTCTCGAGTGATAATGCAGTTGTTGACATTTCTTATGTTTTTAACTTTTACGAGAGGTTGGTTGTCTTAATGAACGGTGAATGCCTCACTTTTATGTAATACACCTCAGCCACTTTCTCATCCCTGAGAAGAATGTTGAGGTGCGTAGTTCATTGGTTCGGGCGAGTTGAGCTGAGTTGAGGTGTTAAATGCTAAAGGTGGGTTTAGCCTTGCTTTATCTGCCGGCAATTGCTCCACCGTAGCGTCCCTTCTATATTAACAATGTCCTAAAGCCGTTCGCATCTACCCCGCCATGCGCACAGTCTCTTGTAATAGCATACATTATCTCCCACAGTGACCATCTATGCGCGCAATCAATCCACACAGTCCACATCACAGTCCACTCCAGAAGTCACCATCTATGGACATATTCATTCACAGTAGAACATAGGTCATTGTAGTGCTACAATCTATACACACATTCAATCACAGTATAACGTAGTCCACTCCGAAAGACACCATCTACGCACATATTCAATCACAGTAGGCCATAGTCGGTTCCTGCTGCCGCCGTTTAGAAATAAGATTCGTGTCCTGCAGAAATGTTAAAAGAAGGCGTGCAGCCACCCTTCTGCATGTCTGGTTTCCACTCTGGTAGACAATGTCCTGAACTGTACTGTGACGGGTTCCTGTCTTCTTGAAGGAAGCGAACATCACATACCTTTCCGCTTTGTACTCTGGGCAGTATATAATATAATGTTCGATATCCCCGCACACACCACAAAGAGCAAAGCGGAGACGATGCTATGCTCGTCTTATGCATCCATGCAGGAGTGCGAGCAGAGGCTGTGCGAATTCGATGTAGAAAAATCGCCTGAGATCTTCTCAATGCCTTGGTCACACATGGCTTGTGGGACGCACTCCACAAGGTACTGAAATGATTGAGCACCGTTTTCTTGGAGAGTTTTTTCCATCTTGAGGTACTTTTTTATAGAATCCTTGAGAGAGCTTTATGGGCGAGATTGTCTGCCAAATCATTACCGTTGAGTCCTGTGTGAAAGGGCACCCATTGGAAATGTAGAGTAAAGCCTCTGCTGTGCAGATTCGGCACCAAGCGCAGAGAGCTTATAGACAAGGCGTCAATAGGGAATCCGCGCTCTAACCTCTGAAGGGCATATTTTGAATCAGGATGACAACAGGTTGAGTGGGACAAGACCCTAACTTCCATAAAGCCGCCTCAATACCAACACTTTATGCCGTTGTGGAAGACACGACAGCAGTAAAGCGCACGGACCACTTACAGTCCAAAGAAGGAATGTAAAAAGCCGCAGCTCTAGCTTGTTTGAGCTTGTCCACAGAACCATCCGTGAAAATTTGAAGATGGCGGGCACACTCTGTTTCCAAGTGTTCAAGTGCAAGCGAACGCGTTGCTGCCAAAGGAGAGCTGCGCTCTGCCCTCACATGGGGAGTTGTGACCTTACAGTCGAGGGTCGGAAAAGACCAGGAAGGTTTCCACCGTTTCCTTTGCCTTCGGACATTAATGCAAGTAAGCCTTTGACTCATATCTCTTGCAGAGCCGCTGGAGAAGGGATCGCCCAGCTAACGTCTCTCCTTGGCGGTCAAGATGCATTAGTAGTCTCTGAGAAGCGATAAGGCTAAGAGGTTTCGATAGGACCTCGTGAAGTACTGCCTTATTCGCAGCCGTCTGGGGAACTCCAATGGCTCTTCTTAGGCCCTTCCTGTGGACAACTTCTACACGTTCAAGTTGTGATACTGAGGGGGAAATTAAAGGTAATTGGTACATTATGCGACTGACCACCAGCGCTTCATGAAGTCTGACCATTGAAGAAAGATGGTTTCCCCATTCCTCACGTGCAATTCTACGGCTAACATTGAGACGGGAAGATATAGATGAAACAATCGCGTCTACAGCTTTTCGCCACTGTAGACGGGAGTCAATAATGACGCCCAGGAAACGCGTGTGGTTGAATTGACGGATCCAAGAGTGACCTTAGTCTATCTTCAACCGCGCTTGATGTCTCCCTAAATCTGGAAACAGAACAAGGCCGGATTTCTCCACTGATAGAGGCAATCACACACCTTAAAAGTAAGCTTGTGCCGCAAGTAGAGCCTGTCGAGCTATCAGGGCTAATCGCTTGTGTTGGTAGCCAGTAATACAAATAAAGATGTCGTCAGCATATATTGACATGCGCATTTTTCTGTAACTTTTTTTCAATGAATCGGGAAGGCCAGCCATTACAACGTTAAAGAGCGTGAGGGAAAGAACACTTCCTTGAGGCACACCTCGTGATAGAACCCTTTCGGTGCTTAACGTACTCCCTAACCGTACACGAACCAAGCGATCACTTATAAACTTGTGAATGAATCTTAACATATGACCCTGTATGCCCATGCCTTGCAAACTGTTTAGAACTGAGCTCTGGAGCACGTTGTCGTAAGCTTTCATAACGTCAAGAAAAATGGCTAAGGTGGAAAGGCCGAAAGCTCTCTGGTGTTCAATGTGACTGACCAAGTCTAAGAGGCTACCTTGGGCACTAAGACCTCACGGAATCCTGTCACACACGTTTACAGTGCCTTGCTGTCCTCAAGCCACCACGATAAGCGTTCATTTACCAGCTTCTGAATCAACTTAGCTACACAGGAGGGCAATGACACAGGGCGATACGAGGCAAGGTCTGTCATGTCTTTGCCAGGCTTCAGTACTGGAACTACATATGCCACCTTCCATGACGGAAGAACATCGCCAGTCTCCCAAACTCGATTGATGAAGTTAAAGAGCTCCTTTCTGAGTTGCAAGCGCAGATTATTCAGCATTTGATTGGTGATGCCGTCGGGACCTGGTGCACACCTGCGCCGCAGGCCACTGAGCGCAGTCTATCATGGAACGGGACGTCCATGATAGACCCGAAGGAAGCAGGTGGTGTATATATATCTATTCCAGAATTAGCACGTACGAGTGCGTCTGCAAATTCCTCTGCCAAGCATGCAATAGGCTTTTCCTTGCGTATTGCAAGGGCTTCAAAAGGCTTCGAAGGGCGAGATTCTCCAGCAAGGCTGCCAATAACTCGCCATATTCTCGTCATCGGTGAGAACACAGTCAAACTAGCGCAGAATGAGGCCCATTGCGACCTCCTGTACAGCTTGTTCGTGTGCTGTCTAATAGCATAATTCAGCCTATCATCTTCAGTTGCCTGTCGTCCTTCCGCACGAGTTGGCGCTCCACCCTTTTTCTCGCTGCGCAAAGGTTCCTGAGTTTTAAATCTGGGGCCGGAATATGGTCAGGTAACTTGACCACCATAGTTGCTGCTAGCTTACTAGAAATCATTTTGTCAATAACATCACCAGAAACACGTTCTAGGTGCTCTCTGTACTTGTCCCAGTTGACCACATTGCAAATTTTAGTACCATGCATACGAAAGTCGGCAGCAAACACAAATTCGAATAGTGATCACTTCCCATGCGGTCAGGCGCTGTTAACCACCTCACGCGGACGTCAGGTGAATGCAGTGTCAGGTCTATAGCTGTCGCTGAGGTTGGAGGCCGGAAGAAAGTGGGGCTTCCGTCATTGGCAACACACAGGTCCAAACTGTCAATAACCTATACGAGTTTGCGTCCACGGGAATCCGTGTTACTGTCACCCCAAACGGCATGATGGGCATTCAAATCACCGCAAATGGTTCTAGGAGCTGGGCAGCGGTGGCAGAGGTGCTGTACAAACAAATCCAATGCTACCTTCTTCCACGGAGATACGTAAACGGGTGCAATAAAAAGGGTTCGAGAGCTGAGCTGTATTTTAACCGCCGCTACCTCAATGTCATCCGTGCAAAGATCGGCAACGCTTAGAGAAACATGTGGAATTTCCCTTCTTATGTAAAGCGCAGCACTTCCTGCAAAAAATGAATTTATGCTGCAGTTTTTATGGGCGACATATTCAGTCAAACATCTCCCGCTTGACAGGCCAGCTTCTGACAGGGCCAATACTGGAACACAAGTCTCTTTCAAAAATAGATTTAGTTCAGCTAATCGACTTAAAATTCCTGCGCAGTTCCACTGCAATATAAACGGCACTTTTCGAAGCATATGAGATCCACGAGGTTTAACCTTCTTCATATTAGATAGCAAGGAATTTCGCTGCGAAGGTAGTAATTAGGGACTCAAAAGAGAGCACCAGCTGTAGTTACTTCTTCAGGTTACCAGGCGCCATCGCTGGAACATGTGAACGCAGGGCCCCAAACAAACCTGAAGAAAGTCAGACATACCTTGAATTTTGACCTCCTTATTTTGCGCATCAAACTCACTTACAACATCGACAAAAGATGCCGACGGGGAGACACTCTTGGCCGAAGCAGCTGGTTTTTTTTGGTCACTTGTGCATATGAGGGTCCCTCTTGCCGTGGAGTCTGGCTGTGATCCGGCCGCTCAGGAACATGGACACTTTTTGGTGGAGATCGAACAGCCGACTCGCGCGCGCTGGGCCTTGGCGTCTTGCTGGATTCAGGTCTCTTAGGTACATTGTAGGGTAACGCAACAACATCAGACTCTAACACTGGGAACTAGTCTAATCCTGGGACATGCGTCTCAGTAGGTGGGGTTTTGGGACCAGCAATAAAAGATATCCGACGGTGGAGAGCGCTCACATGGAAGGGGCAGCCTCCGAAACTCGATGGATGATCACCGCCGCAATTGACGCAAGCCAAATCGGCCTTGCAGGCTTTAAAGTCGTGGTCGCCTCTGCACCGCTTACAGCGTCGATCCTTTGTGCAAACTTTGGCCACGTGCCCAAACCGTTGGCATCTAAAACACCGTGGAGGAGCTTCAGTGAATTCTGCAACTGCGTGTTTTGTAAATCCCAGATTAATTTTTTCAGGGCGCTCTGAGTTGGGAGCGAATGTCAACACGATAGAGTTGGTAGGTTTCGCAGCCCATTCTTTTCCTGGAGACTCCACAAGACGCACAAGTCGTTTCACGTGCAGTACACCTTGTGGTTTCAGATAATCAAGTAGGTCGCGTTCTGAATACCACTTTGGCACACCCTTAATAACACAGGTGTTCTTCATGTAGGAATGAGGCAATCGGACGTTAACTTTGATGTGAAAAATTTGAGAGCTCTGCAGGAGCATGTCAACCTGCACTTCCGTCGAGACGTACAGCTGAAGAGCCCCGTGCATGGTGAACCGACTTCGAATCTGAGCTGATCCCAGCAGTGATTGAATGGGCGCGAAAAGTAAGATGGGATTCTTCTCTCATAAATCAGCCCCTTTTTCTGTAGGCTCAACCACTATCGGGATCCCTACCGTTCGTTGCTTGCGATGACTCACCAACTTGAAGCCCTCGTTGTCCACGTCAGCCATATCGGCCTCTGACTCGTCACCGTCCACGATCGTTGACTCAGCCCCACTAAGCGATGAGGTCTTACTGGACGAGTGGCCGTGTCCATGTACTGGTCGCTCCACAGCCTGGGAAGCCATGGCCGCCTCTTCCGAGCCAGCCTCCATTGATTGGCGTGGTCCCTTTAGGCTTGCCCGCGCCGGAGCAGTCGTACTCTTCCCATAGGGGCAGTACCGCCTTGAAGATGCTGCCGCCCTCGAATATTCAAATAAAACAAGGTAAATTAGAGAAAATTAGGTAAATAAACAGAGCTGAGGTGACAGCAGATCGAACGTCTTCGTCTTCCTCTCTGGATGGGCGCCTCGACATCCTTCATCTGCAAAGTATGGCCGCTGAGCTTACCTGACCTTTTTTAAAGATTTTTATCATTGGCCTTTCCGAAAAATTCTGCCTTTTACTTTCACTAGATGGTGTGAAATAACGTGTTAAGTCCTTTACACCACCGCTTCATTTCTGTTATATAAAATCCGGCACAAGACAATTTTCTATACCTTGGGCTTGGCGCATTATGGCCTTAGCCGCCTATGTGCCATGATACCCAACACAACACACCCTTTTAAGCATTCTACACCGCCATATTTTTATACCTTTGTAAAAATCTACAGAAAACAATTTCTTATACCTTGAGCTTGGCGCATGATAGCCTTAGTCGCTTATGCGCCATTAAACTCAACTCACGCATCACAGCTCAAGCCGAGTCAGACAGATGAAACCTTTAAAGTGACCATCTTTAAAGTGGGCATCTCTCAGACTACTGCAACCAGCCTAACCACAACAGTAAGCCTTTATTAGTGAGTACGAGGTAACTGGCGAGGGCGAAGAACAAAAGTAAAAGGGAAATGATTGAGGCATATCACACTGCGAAGGCAGGTGACTCCTGTGTAGGGAATTTTATAAACTTTAAGAAAGCACGCGCAAACGCCCGGCATACCCGCCGCAATGCAGAGAAAACTTCATGGCAAAGCTACGTATCATCTATAAACAGTTCCATTACATCCAAAAAAATGTGGGAGCAAGTTCGTAAAGTGAAGGGCGGATTATCCCCTTTCACAATTCCCTTTCTAACAGCCGTGCACAAACAAGTATAGAAGAACAAGCAGACATCCTAGGTGAACATTTCTCAAGTGTTTCCAGCTCTTCACACTATACACAACAATTCATAAAAAAACAAAAAACTATGGAGAAAGAAAGACTTCCTACAAGCGCGTGCACAAACGAAGCATACAACAGTCTAATCACAATTCATGAAATAAGAAAAGTTCTGTCTGCAGGCAAACAGACTGTGCCTGGTCCTGATCAAATTTATTATGAAATGCTCGCACATCTTTCTCAGCCATCTGTAGAAGCACTTTTGAGATTTTTTAACAAAATATGGATTTCAGGAAAAATGCCCCAAGCCGTTGTTGGAAAAAAGCCGTTGTTGTACCATTCTTGAAACTGGGAAAACCACCAACCTGCCCTAGCAGTTACAGACCCATAGGCCTTACTAGCTGTCTCGCTAAATCGTTTGAAAGTGTTGTCAACATTAGGCTGATGTATGTCCTTAGATCTCGTGAACTTCTTGATATCCACCATTGTGGGTTTAAAAATTCTTGTTCAACAACTGACCATCTTATCCACCTTGAAAATACAGTCAGAGAAGCATTCATACATAGTCAACACTGCCTTGCAGTTTTCTTTGATATGTAGAAGGCTTTTGATACGACCTGGAGGTTTGGGATCCTCCGCGACCTCGCGGACCTAGGGATCCGTGGAAGGATGCTGAACTGCCTAAAAGATTTTGACCGTTCATTCCAGGTACGCTTAGGCTCCACCCTTTGCAAAAAATTCATTCTAGAGAATGGTGTTCCCCAGGGATGTATTTTATATACTACACTTTTTGTCGTAAAAATAAATTATATAGCTAAAATAGTTCCAAAGTCAATTATGTTTTCGTTATATGTCGATGACCTCCAAATAGCATGCACGTCCTCCAGCCTATCAACCTGTGAGCGACAGATTCAACTGACATTAAACAAACTTGCGATTTGGGCTGAAAGAAATGGGTTTAAGTTCTCAACACAAAAAACAGCTGCTGTTCTTTTTTCACTCAGAAGAGGTTTGCAGATTGACCCCACTTAGTACTTAAATGAAATTACACTTCCAGTTAAGCAAGAACATAAATTTTTGGGCATAACATTTGACAAGAAACTCGCATTCCTGCCACATATAAACACCATAAAAAAGAAAGCCTCCCAATCCGTGAATATATTAAAAGTACTGTCACGAAAACGCTGGGGATCTGATGGAACATGTCTTACAAATCTATAGGTCTGTAGTACACGCTACTCTAGACTATGGATGCGTTGTGTATGGGTCCGCGAGGCCATCATATCTAAAACGACTGGACCGAGTGCATAACCTTGGTTTACGACTTTCAACTGGTGCATACAGAACATCCCACATAAACAGTCTCTATGTCGAAATCAATGAAGCCTCCTTTACAGAGAGAAGAACTATGCTCACATGCACATATGTCCTGAAAATCTGTTCCTTGCCGAAACACCTCTGTTATTCCATAGTTACAAACTGCACCTCCATAACACTGTTCAACAACAAACCCCAGTCAGTTAAACCTCTGCTGCTCCGCTTCGAGGATTGTTGCCAAACTTTAGGAAAACTGGATAGCCTTCCTGATCTGATGTCGCCTCAGGGTATGACCCACTGCCCCCATGGTACAGCCTTCCCACTGTGTGCGACTTCACGTTAACACAATACCGAAACAAACGCCACACGAGCACATATTACATGAATACCGGGCACTACAAGAAAAATATGCGAACTACACAGAGTTTTACACTGACGGCTCAAAAACAGCAGATTACGTCGGAAGTGCGGTAGTGCAAGGAAACTGGCAAAAGATAGTAAGGCTACCAAACTGTGCATCCAATTTTACTGCAGAGTGTTATGGTGTCTCTGTATCTGTAAGGAGAATAATAAATAACCGTTTGGAAAAGAGCATAATCTACACAGATTCGATTAGTCTGCTAACAGCACTACATTCCAGAAATGCAGTCGAACCCTTAGTAGGAAACATAGTACATAACATGGAAAAAGTTACAACACAGGGACGTATCATAAAATTCTGCTGGGTGCCGAGCCATGTTGGAATAGACGACAATGAACGAGCCGACAACAGTGCTGCACAAGCTCGCGGGCGTGAAATTGGAAAAGTCAGCGTGCCCCACAAAGACTGCATGAAATTAATACACAGAAATCTGAAGGCTAAATGGCAGACAGCTTGGGATAATGAAATAACCAACAAGCTGCATTTCGTAAAGCCTGTCCTGTCCTCGGCAAATGGAAGACATGTACACACCAGGAACGTTTTACAGAAGTAATTTTATGTCGTCTCCGCATCGGACACATACACCTGACGCATAATTTCTTACTAACCAATCAGGACAAGCCTCTTTCTGAAAGATGTGGAGACGAGCTCACAATACACCATATTTTATTATCATGCCCAGAACTCGAAAAACTAAGAAAGAAGTATTTTACTCAGTTTTACAACCAGTGCATCCCATTTCACCCTGCGCTGCTCTTAAGTGATTATGCAATTGTTGATTTGTCTTCTGTTTTTAACTTTTTAAGAGAAGCGGGTTTTCTTGATAAACTGTGTATTTCCCACTTGTCGTTGACACACCTCGGCCACTTTCTCTCTCCTGAGAAGAAGGCCGAGGTGTCTATTTTATTGGTTGATAGCCTCCAGATCCTTGGCCCCTTAAGGACGGCTGCTGAGGTTACCCGACCTCCTTTGAAGTTTTTAATACTAGCCTTTATCAATCTTGTCTTCGCTCTCTATACTAGGTACAAGGAAATAACTATTTAAAAACTTTCTACACCGCTTTTTTTCTTATCTGTAAATTCTGGCGAAAACATTTCCTATACCTTGAGCTTGGCACATGATAGCCTAAGCTGCTTATGCGCCATTAAACCCAACACAACACAAGACTCCTGTGTAGGCACACCGTCAGTTTTATTGCACGGAAAAGAAATGCGTTTGCTTGATCGTGCCTAAAACCTTCTATTGCCTCTGTTGCACATGGTTAAGTCAATGCAATTACATTCTTTTTAGGTTTCATCTTCATGGCCACTATAAAGCTTTTATCTCTTTGACTCTGCTTCAGCTGTGATGTGTTTAGCGAATTTTATTCATTTATTTATTTATTAAGAATACCTTACAGGGCCCAGAAGGGCATTGAGTAAGGGGGCGCAAAATAACGGATTAAGTACGATAGGATCAATGCGTTGAATACAACGCGCAGTACAAAGCCAGAGAGTAAAACAATTAAAATTATACAGGGCAAATCGTAACAAGACGTACATCGCCGCGAGCAACAAAAAATTACATAAAAGGTAGCACGAATTCATCGCGTGTGCCCAATACGCCATTTAAAGAAAAAGCAGTAGCCATAATAAAATACGAATTATCTTTAACAGCACAAGAAACCTAAACATAATACATTAGCAACGAGGAGAAAAACTTGTGGGACACAACAACCTCTAACAAGCCCTGTTTTGGCTGCCTACTGAATACGCCTTTTAGTTTTTAGCCGTGTTATGTGTTGGCCGCAAAATCTATAGGGTTTTATCTGTTTTTAGTATGTGATGCGGCTTTTTGCTTCGTTGTTTTTTACGGCTTGGTGCATGCTCGCCTGCCTCCTAGTCAAGGTTTTTGTTGTAGGTTTTTACTGTTTAGCCGTGTTTCTTGTTGGCCTCTCTTGTATTGCATAAGCTTTATCTGTTTCTACCTTGTGACTCAGCTTTTGCCTCGATGTGTTTCGTGCTTATGGCGTGATCACGTGCTGTCACTTTTGGTTTTGGACATCCTCCTTTGGCTGTGTGGATAAAACAACTGTACTTCTCCTTTTTTCCCGCTTTTTGCTTCGTGCTTCATTGGCTCCCTGACGGTCACGTGGTTTAATATTGATTTAGATTGCGCGGGGTGACTTGACAATAAACAGTTGGTAGTTAGCGCGCGTACTGTGTTTCTATGTTTCTGCTGTTTTCTGTGCAGTTCTTTTATTATTTATTTATCTATTTACAGATACCTTACAGGCCTCCGGAGAGGAATTGTGTAAGGGGGTCAAATACAGAAGTTTTGCAAAATAGGTTAGAAAGAAACGTAGTAAAAGTACAGAAAAACACACAAAAAAAAGCAAGTGAGTTCAGATAAGATACAAGAATTCTGAAAAAGTGATAAAAGTAAAAACAACTATGCGTCATGTTACAAAAATAGGGGAACAGCACAAAGAGTTATACAAAAGCAAAAGAAAGTATATCAGGCATACATGAGAAATGCTGCGCATCAACAGAACCAAACAGGCAATAGTCTCAAGCAGTTGAAAACGAAGTTATATGAATCTTGAGTATATCAATGATGTGCTAAGCGTTATCAATGGAGTGCTTGATTAGATGTTCGCGAAAAGTGTCATGATTACCCTGCAGGGCGATGCAGTCCTGAATATCGTTCCAGAGACGGATGGCACGTGGGAGTGACGAGAAGTTGAAAGCATGTGTGTTGCCATAAATGCGGGCATAGCTGTAGTTATTAGGTAATCTATGTTATAAGTAGGAGGGACGTTGTAGATGTTCGAGCGGTGAATCAGTGGCATGGACTTATTTGTGAAAAATAGATAAAAGGGCAATCTCGCGACGAATTTGCAACGAAGGGAGCGAAAGTTCAATCTTTAGTTGGGGTACGCTGGACTGATAACAGTAATTTTGCAAAATGAAACGACAAGCCCTATTCTGGACAGCTTCCAATTTCTCTATTAGATATTTCTGATGAGGAGGCCAGATGGATGAAGCGTACTCTGGCTGCGGTTTGACAAAAGTAATGTAGGCGTGTTTACGCACGTGAGGGGTAGTGCATTTCAGGTTCCGGCAAAGGAAACCTAGTGACCGGGAAACATCTGCGAAAAATGGTGGTTATGTGCTCAGCCCAAGAAAGGTTTGGTGAAAGATGGACGCCTAGATACTTATACTGCGTAGTCCGAGTCAATGTATCGTTATTAATGTGGTAGGAAAAGTGCAAGTTGATTGATATTCGGCTAAATGAAATTATCTAACACTTAGAAATGTTTAAAGTCATTAGCCACGTTTTACACCAGTCGTTAATGCGATCGAGGTCACTTTGAAGCGCAAGGGGGTCATTAGCACTCTTTATTGGTCGATAAATAATGCAGTCGTCAGCAAATATGCGTATCTGAGATGAGCTTTTTACAGGCACGTTATTAATTTAAAATTAAGAAGAGTAATGGACCAAGGACGCTTCCTTGCGGCACGCCCGAGGTAACGTCGGAGAGAGGAGAGGAATAATTATTAACACCGGTGAACTGCTGGCGATTAGAAAGAAAATTGCGGACCCATGACAGAGTTAAAGCATCTAATTTGGGCGCAGAAAGGTTAGATGTTAATCGGCAACGGCAATGGCAATGCGCTCCTCTCTAATGTTTCAAGTATGAAACGACTAGACCCAGTACACAATATAGCTTTGCGTCTTTCAACTGGTGCACACAGGACGTCGCCTTTAACCCGCCTGTATGTAGAAACGAACGAACCGTCACTTACTGACACAAGAACGATGCTCACTTGTTCATGCGTTCTAAAAATTCGTTTACTACCTAAACACATAGGTCACCAAAAAGTCACGAAGTTCTCATCTAGAATACTGTTTAGCAACAAACCGCAAATTACCAGGCCACTGCACTTAGGTTTTGAAGAGATGTGTCACAATCTCGGCGTACTGAACACATTACCTGGTATCGTCAGCATTGCTCAAAGGCGAGATCCACTGCCCTCATGGTACAATTTCCCTGCAATCTGTGATTTCAGTCTTACACAATTTCACAAAAAGCAAACTTTACAACAACATATACCACAAGAATTTTTTGCACTGGAGAAAAAACAAAATGGTTTCACTGACTTTTATACTGATGGTTTAAAAACTGATGCTTGCGTAGGAAGCGCAGTGGTTCGAGGAATGAGAAGGAAATAAGACTTCCACAGGGTGCATCTCTCTTCACTGCCGAATGCTACGCCATTTTTGTAGCCGTACAAAAAATAGCGAAAAACCTAGCTTATAGCATTATTTACACAGACTCGCTGAGTGTGCTTACAGCCTTTAACTCTAGAAATGCAATCACTTCGCTGCTTAGCGACATCATACACAACATAAAAACTGCCATAGCTCAAGGACAAAACATAAAACTCAGCTGGCTAGCGTGTCCTGTCGGCATAAAAGGCAACGAAAGAGCAGACCTCTGCGCTGCTAAGGTGCGTGGCAAGCAACTAAAGTATATATTCCCCTTAAAGATTGCATGAACATGATGCATTGTAAAATTAGGAAAAATGGCAGTCGGCGTAGGATAATGAAACAAATAACAAATTAAACTTCGCAAAACCAGATTTAGGTGAGTGGAAGTCCTGCACCTACCAAGATCGTTTGAAGGAAGTGATTATCTGGCGTCTTCGTATAGGACACAAACACCTCACACATAATTGCCTATTGACAAAACAAGAGAAGCACGAATTTGAATCATGGGAAGATGAACTAACACTGAGCCATATTTTATTTTCTTGAAGAAAACTCGAAACACATAGCAAAAAGCATTTTGCAGTCTTTTTTACAATGAGCACGTACCATTCCACCCAACATTTCTCTTAGTCGAAGAATAACTTGTTGACATTTCACAGGTTTTTAAGCTTTTAAAAAGAGCAGGTGTTTTAAACAAATTCTATATTTATAACAACCAGTTTTTCTAACCACGCCTCAGCCTTTTTCTTATCCTCAGAAGAAGGCTGAGGTGTCTGTTTCACTGGTCGGGAGCCTCGACATCCTTGCGCAGCTAAGGATGGCCGGTGAAGCTACCTGACTTTTTTAAAGGATTTATTATTAGTCATTTTGAAATTTGCATCTTATCTTCTCGAGGTAGTGAATAACTCTTTATGCCCTTTACACCACCTTTGTTTTTAAACTTTTTATAAAATCCTGCACAAAAAGTTGTCTAAAACTTGGGTTTGGCGCATGATAGCTTCAGATGCTTATGAGCAACTAAACCCAACACAATCCAACACATGGCTGTTATTGATCTTTTAGTATAGCCTATATGCTCTAAATGGCACTATACACGCTGACAGGGAGGATCGCATGTACTTGGCCGCTGTAAAGATCTTTCCTTTTCCTCCTCTTCCCTTTCCCCTGTGTGGAGAAGCAGGCCAGGGCCCTGTTACCACCGGCCGACCTCTCCGCCTTTCTTTCATTAAAATTCCCTTTCTTCTTCTTCTTCTTGAAGAGATTTACGAAGTCAGCGTTTCTGGCGAACAGAAGGTGCAGACAATCCACAGTAACTGAAACGTTGAAAAGGGGGATAGTAGTTATGTATAAGCGAAATGAGCAGAGAAAAAAGACACAATGTAAAGGCGGCGATGTTGTCAAAGATAGCAGCAAAGCTAAAAGCAGAGACTTTAAATAAATGATAACATAAGGCCTTGGTCATGAAGAATGACGGAATGAAAAATATACACACAAAAATAAAAGGAAGGGAGGAAAGAAAGATGGCGGGTGGAATCGAACACACTCTCTGATATTCTTATGATTTGTGTCATAGCTTGTTCCTGTCTGCTGGCCTGTCTGCATCATGTCTTCCTTAAAAAATTATCTCGTCCATGATTACAAAGCAAACCATTTTTACTGCGCATGGTGCATCAGCTTAGCGCGCTTCTTTCTGCAGTCCACAACACGCGGAGACAGGCGGTGTTGTTTTGGAAGTCTATTTCAGGTACAGGGAAAGTGCTTCTATAAGAATATTTTGTTTTCATTCACTAAAACTTTGTCTTAGAAAAAATAGCTGGCCAGACTACCATTTTGCCCGTGGCTAAGGAGCGTAGAAATTTAGCACTATGTTAAAACAATTAGCTCAAAGCAAGAAAACAATCTCTCTACACAGACGCCCCAGGAGAAGGTAATATAAGAGAGAATATAAATAATAAAGAATATAAAAAATTGGAGTGGACAAATAAGCTCCGCCTGAAGGGCATAACGGGTTACTGCCCATATATGGAGAATTGTGAATTCACTACTTAACATTCGCAGATCCCTGGGAGCACTCATACCACTGCGCGGTTAAGCGGTTTAGCGATGCATCACTTCTCTGTGATGGCAGGTCCTACTACTGGTGGGATATGTGCGATCCAGGTTGCCATTTCCAGCTATCCCTCAGAGCGATCATTAATTTAACTCCCACCTGTGACGTGGGGCAGTTTGCTCACAATCCTCTGAGCAGCTTGTGATGACGCCACAATTTCCCCTGACCTAGCTGGCACACCTACCTCCTAGGAAGGCATTTTTTGCTCACGGTCAACGATGCCAATGGCGACGTCGTATTTTCTGCGACTCCAGCTCCCTAAAGCAATCACGTTAAAAGTGAAATGCAATGTTCGCGATCATACCCCTCCTGGTAATCCAGTTTAAAGATAAACACTTTTAAGTCGACTCTGCCTTTCAAACAACGTGGACACCTGGACACGAACGTCTGTACGGAAACGAGGTAGCGAATAATCTTGCACGAGCTCTCAAAATCCAGGCGGGTCCCCATCTCTACCATACACCCCTCAGAGGGACTCCACGGTGAAAGGCTAGAACACCTTAGGCAGAAAGAAGACATTTTTCACCACCAAACAACCCTCAACATAAGATCACACAGACTGGAAGGGACTACAAACTAACACTAATCTTTACATATTAGGCACGATTTTTCTCACAAAATACCCGGCTTGCTGGCCTTGTGTGGAGCAATTCTCACGCTCGGTCTTACCTCTTGCAAATGCTAGAACCAAGCAATATAAGCCGGCTCTGACCAGCGACAACCTGGACCGTCAAGCTTGTATCATTCAGTTAGTTCGCAAGCCTGCTGGCGCCAGCAGAGCAGGAACTATGGGCACCGACTACCCAGTTCCTGCAAATTTTTCTTTTGGCTAAAAAGTTGTTTTCTCTCTCTTCGAGTTCAAGCGAATTATCAACTAGTGAATGAGATCTGCACGAATCGGAAAATATTGTATTGTATTGCATTGGGTTTTATGGCGCATAAGCAACTCAGGCTATCATGCGCCAAACACATGGTAGAATTTATTTCAACAATTGGGTGTCCTCAGTGAAAGTCCTTGTCCGGACAAGGACTCCGAGGAGCCCCACTAATCAAATGTAGACCTCAGCCTTCCTCTCAGGCCTGAGAAAATGGATGAGGTGTGTCATAAAATTTCCACTGCTTGATCTTGAATACCCATATCATGTGAAATGCGTGTCGTAATCGTATCCCCGCGCACCACGATCTCACTTACACTAAGCCATATAACATCGACTGCTGCCACAGAACTGTTTGTTCTTAGTGCAGCTTTGGATCTATTCTGAATCATTCACAAAGAACTTTAGTTATCATCGCTGATTCTTGAGCTTCACGGCGATCTTTGAGGTCATCATGCAGGCAGAAGCACTTGATCACCGATATTAAAAAGCTACACATTAACGTCGGTGAATTACACCAGATGGTTGTGCTGCAGTGGTGTCTATTGGAGCCAAACATTGCCTCCATTGGTGAAGGATCCCCATGCTCAGCATTGGCTGTGCTGCATTCGTTGTCTTTGCCTGCTGTGCCGAAGTGAGCAGACACCACTGCAGTACAACCCTGTGGTGTAGTCCAACTTTTGGCTGCTGCAGTATAATGCTTGCAACGCACCCTGTGCTGCAACGCGAACTGTCAGTACAGTCCCTATCAACGCATCGACACCGCTTGTTGTTTCACATGCCACCTAATGGTAATCAGCGCAATAGCAAATGCCTTCACTGGGGTCACCTCGTCGGGGCATAGAAAAGTTTATAGTTATATAGGTTTTTCTAGAAATCTAGCGTGTGCACATTTTGGTAAACGCAGAAATTATGATGAGTGGCTGTTCTCGTGAAGTTTTTTCCTACATATCATTGCACATTTAAACTGAAACATGCATAACGCCTCCAACAGGACCTGGCTTGTTGAATGTAATTCCACCATGTGTGATGCAGCATTAGCGCTACGTGCTACAGCAGTCCTTATATGTTTTCTGAGAATGGGTCTTACGCAGCACATCTCATCGGCCCGATATTGCAAATGCGTGGCCTTAGGGTGGCCCGTTCTTTCTAATCTGTGACCGATAATGGTGATGCGATACGAGAACACTTCTATTAATGGCCCGGTTATGCCCTGTATATCCCAACATTGGCACACGCAGGTGTACAACGTTCTACGATGACCAGCCAAAAATGATGGACAGTCAACATCGCGTACAATCTGGTATATGCTGGCGAATATTGTCCGAGCAGTAGCGACGGCTAGCTAGTGTGGCGTACATCACGGCATACATTGATCAATGTTGGCATGCGAATTTTTGTGGCCTATGAACATCAGACAAATCTTGGTATATGTTGGTAAATATTGGCCTAACAGCTGGGATATATTCCCAACATTGTATTCAAACTGGCAATCGCAGACCAATATTGGCCCACCGGTGGCGATTGGTAGCCAGTTGTCACAAAATTCGGCGCATTTTCAAAAAAAACGGGCACTGCGCCTAAGCAATTGCGCCCGCGCGCGGTTAAGCACAACAACAAAAAGCGGGGAAGAACCCCCGTGCGCGGGCTTTTCACTCAGCTCGCCGGCGGGGCGCCAAAGTAAACATGGACACGCGCGGCGTCAATTTTTCTCGAATGTCGGAGAAGTTTTTGCTCGTTGTCGACGGAAAGGGGGTAACCTTGACAGCGCCAAAGTGATACCCTCTCCCCTTTTCTCTTGCACCGATGGCTCAGCGTGCCGCGAATGACCTAGATTATTCCAGAAGGTGGTTTCCGCGCTCGACCAATGGGGTCGCGCGCCTGGCGCAAGTAGGAGGAGTTTGTGCAGTTGAAGCTGCGTGTATGTGTGCGCCTGCCTTGACAAGAACAAACAGACGTGCGCTGCGCCTATAAATACGGGGCTGTAAACACTGTCGGGGAGCCGAAGCCGCCGTTTTAGCTTCCGAGAAGAGCGCCCGCTTGACTCCCGGGAGAACACCGCTCGAGCAGCCAAGGAGGGACCAGCGAGGCAACGTGCGCCAGTCTGCGGATCGGCCCCGTCGTGCTCCTCAAGTCGTCGGACTGTCGCAGTGCCCGGTGAACAAATTGTGCTTTCATTATTAGTCTCTCTCTGTGTTAGGGCACTTAGGTGCAAAGATTTTGTGAATTGTAATCTCTCTCGGTTGTTACTTTGCACGAGTTGTTTTGTATTTGTAAATCACTTTGTATCTGTTCGTACGAGTGATAGTGAAATCCTTTGTATCGTCTCTTAGCTGTATAAACTGTTTTGTTTTGTGAACCTTTGGCTCCGACCCATTCTCTGGCTTGCGACCGGCGAAAGCCGGGCACCAAACGACCAACCCCCTTGTCACTTGGTAGCTGGTCTCCGGCTGAGCTTGCCACGCTGAGTCGAGGGCATCTCCTCTGTGACCGAGACCGCTACCCCCACACGCTCTAAGGGTGTCTGGGAGCGCATGCAGAAGTGCGCGAAGTGGTGACGCCAGTGTAGCACACACCTTAGGATGCATTGGTCAATGTTATCCCACCTGTATCTATCGCTTATAAGAAATGTGCGTATCCAGGCATATGTTGTTAAACATTGTCCTTCCTGTTGCGTTAGGACGCCAAAACTGCTTGATAATGATGATGATTGATGATTAGTGATGATGATGATGACTATTTATGGGGAAGGGCCACAGGGTGCCATGGCACGAGGTGTTTTCTTCCGCTCAAGGTGGGGGACAAAGAGCCATTTTCCAATCATTTCGCCCTGCTTATGCCGAGCACCGGGCCAAGGGAAGCTTGTACCCATTGTATAACAGGTGGGTACCCGGCGGCATTAGAGTTTGAACCCCGCACCTCTCGCATGCGAGGCGGATGCTTAAATGTTGAGGCCACCGCTGAAGTCGTCCTAAATTTCGTACATCCCGGCACACGTTGGTCAGTATTGCCCCACCAATTTTGATAGCTCGTCGTCATTGATCGTGGCACTTGGCCAGTACGCATGCTATTGCGCGAGCCACGCATTGCGATATTCTACTTCATACTAGATTTTGCTTAGGCCGCAGTGCCCAGAAAGAGAGAAAAAAACAGCTTGAAATGCGCCTTTCAGTTTTGTCGATATATAGCGGGGAAACTCTTGTACAATGCCAGCTGACAAAGTAAACAGCGCCGAGCGTGGGCGAGCGGTCGCATTATTCGTTTGTACTCGGGCATTTCACAAGGAATTCTTCGGAGCGTGTACTGTAGTTCATTCCTCGGTGTCTCAGTTTTGCATAATCGCCGCTGGCGGCGGCCGCACCGCCATCCGCTATACAGTCTTGCATTCTGTCTCTCAATCGTCATATGCTGTGTTGTTTAGTTGAGCTGCCCGCAAGCTCTGGCAAAACGCCCGCCGTGTCTGCTTGCGTGGGTGCGCGTGCATGCGGCTTAACCACTGTACATGACGAATAGCGACCTCTGGTCCTCCCGCTGTCCCGAAACGCAACCATCAAGGAGAAGCGCTCAACGCATGTACGTCAGAAGGCAGAGAACGAATCTACTAGTGCTCGCGTGTGCAGAAAAAACACTTTTCGCTTTAAGGTTCATTCAAATGCGCTGCCGCATAAATTCTGTAGTTTGGGCGGTCACCATCTTGCACCCTCAAAAGCGGCGTTCTCCTGGGGGCGGGTAAGTTCGCCCTTTTCTGTAATCTGTGCAGTCTTCTAGCAAAGGAACTTACTTTTGTCGCAAGAATTTCGGCTCGAGTGGCTTGGCTTTAAGATTCTTCTCACTTGGCCCCAAGCGGCTCAAGAGTTGTGAGCATGAGCTCGATTTCAGCGGGCGCGATGGATGTGTCTTTGGTCTGCGGCAGTATATATGACAATCGTATATCCTAAACTTTCCGGTCGTGGGGGCGATAAGGTTAAAACGTATGACTGGACCCATGACAATCATCATGCGATAACTCACTTAGCCATCACAAGGTCTTCATTGCTACATTAAAAAATTAAAGCTGTGAAAATAAAAAAGATCGGAAAATTGTTTGCTCGCACTGCAGTGAACGCCGGAGCATTCGATCAAGTTACACACGCAAAACTGACCTGTGTGCTTTTATTTACTCCATGCGACCTTTCGGGTTACTGTATGGTACCTAATACCTGTGCTACACGGGCACGTTCGAATGACATCTGAGTCGAACGGCATTCGAGACTTGGAATGGCATTCGGACTCGACGGTCTTCCGCGGCGCTACACGACGCTTTCCAAACGCATTTGAAAATTCCTCAGCTCGTTTTCAGTGTACGATGACGACGACGGCGGTGGTCACACTAGTGTGACAACGACACTGTCACGGTCAACAGCAGCATATATGATTGTCGTGGGACAAGCTTTTGAGGCCAACGACACCGACGAATCCGAACGGCTGACGGTCAGCCTTCATGTCCTCGGCAGGCCGACCGCTGAGGGAAAGCACACTGATGAGGCGACGGTGTGAATATATTCGCCCTTCTACCTTATCCATATAGTTAACGAGGGAAATTAACGGGTATATTTCACATGTGCGCATTCGAACACTCACCAGCTATAAGCGCTTGCCAAATTATTTTTAATCGATGGAGACTCCCTTCCCTTCCGCGGCGACTAGGCCTAGTGAGTCCGCAGGTTTACGTCTGTGAATTCGGCGGTTGTGAAGAGCGAATTCACAAGTATTAGAGAATGCAAATGATAAATGAGTGTAGTTTTGACAACAGTGATCAGAAATGAACTATTGCTCGCATTGCAGGGCGCGCATACGATGAACGGGAAGCGCCGGTGTTACCCAGGCCGCCGAGCACTACGGTCAGGAGCAGTCGTCGCCGTTGCTATTCTGTGGATAAAAAGTTATGCCGTTCCAATTACCGCGAATGGTCACCAATCATACTTCTGAATAAAGCAGTTTAAAATAAACTACTGGTCGTGTCGGAGGAAGTCGGGACAATTAGCGACAAGCTCCGGTCGTAGGCGATGTCAGCAGCCCGGCTGTCAAGTGTTTCTCAGGCGAGCGATCTTATCGGCGCTTGCTCCCACAGATTGTCGCACTGCGTTAACAAGCACGAGTAAAACCGGTACACATGAGATGAGCTTATTTAATAGAACTAAAGCGCGGAATGCGTTTTTTTATACGTCTTATGTCTTATACGTCTTATACGTTTTATGTCATGAAAACGAGCGCTAGCTGGTCGTAGGCAGCGATGTAAACAATAGTATGAGTGCAGCCGTCCGCCTCGGCGCACTGCTGGAGAAATTTCATACCCATTCGGTAAATGTTCATTGGTGTACTATTACCTTCAAGCACTTACGTAGACAGAACACGAGCTATTTTCTAAGCAAACAGCAGGAAAAAGCGAGCAGCGGGTATCAAAACGACCAGCCACAGAGCCGAAAGCAGACGCGCGGCTGTGGGCGGTGCGAAGCGATGGCGGCGGCAACGCCTATTGGCCGGTTCGTGCTGTGTTCGCGTTTCGAAGGCATTCCAAAATCTGGAATGTCTCCGCGGAGCTCCGTCGACTCGAATGGCATCTGAACAGAATGCCGTCGAAAAATTTCGTGTAGCAGCGTAAGTTCGGCAGTCGAGCCGAATGACATTAGGTTGGAAGGCATTCGAAGCGCCCGTGTAGCACGGGTATAAGTTATTTTGCTTCACCCTGTCGTGCGCTATACAGAAAAAAAAATTTGTTTTATGACCACTGGCCCCTTCTACCTTTTTTCCTACTTCCTTACACACGCGGGGCCCTTCTCAATACTCTCCTTTCAATTCCCCCTCCCAGGCTACTGCCCGCGCCACATCCGCTCTTTCCCCCATCTCCACTAAGAAGATTCTCTTCTCTTGATCTTTCGAATTTTTCGAGGCTTCTGCCTACTGTGCGTGTTTCTCACGGCTTGCCGCGCTCCGCTGCAACCTTTACTTCGGCTGAGTGACAGAGCACACTGCCCTGCGGACCTGGTTTTTCGCTTCCGCAGTTGTTTTTTTTTTTCAGGTATCGCCATTTCAGGGCATCTGCTCAATGCGTGAGTATATTTTTTGCACGTTTCTTTTAGTTGTTGTAAGTGTTGGTTCGCAGGTACATAAAACTCGCTACCCTCAATTTACAGAATACACGCCGTTATGAGTTAGCCTTTGTTTACCAGAAGGCTTACCAGATTATGCCGAAGGATGCGAATGAAGTGGAATGCTAAGAGCTAAACCCCACACGGGGGCGTCTGCAGCTTGCAGACGTCGGTGAGTGGCGACACCGCGGGTTCCCGAGCATCCGCAGGGACATCCCCGCAATGGGATGATGTTGAACCGTGCATCACCACTGACCCGAGCACCCGCGCCTCGCCATGCGTGGCATCGCCGTGTCCGGGGAAAAGGGGATCCTGGTGGTTGAGCCGATGCCGAGCGTTTGGGCCTTTAAGGCCCCTCGGCGGAGGCAACACACCACTTTGGCCCCAGCTTCCTGTAGACGGCACCTCCGGCCTGACCCGACCGGGGGAATCGGCAGTCGCCTTTTCCTATCCTCCCCTCCATCT
Organism: Amblyomma americanum; assembly: GCF_052857255.1. Taxonomy (NCBI): domain Eukaryota; kingdom Metazoa; phylum Arthropoda; class Arachnida; order Ixodida; family Ixodidae; genus Amblyomma; species Amblyomma americanum. The sequence goes on from NC_135501.1 coordinate 111,527,217, forward strand.
TTCACGTTCCTATGTCTTTCTCACAACTCTCCTATCTCCTCCTCCCTTCTCAGTTTTTTTCACTTTTCATCAGCGGCGAGGGTTAACCTTGTGTGGCCAACCACCATGCGTTGCGTCATATTTGGTTATAGCAGTGGTGTGCAGCTGGCGTGGGCAGGGCTTGTTTTCAAGTTCCAGTCCTGTCCCCTTGTTGGGCTCCATGGTGGGTGGATGGCACCATGGCCGACGAACACAATTTTTTATGGCTACCCCCTTTCTTTCAAATGATCGTCCTCTGAAAAGAGGGCGGACCAATGTGGCCTCACAATTTTTCAACAAAAAGAAGACAACTTTCCCAAAGTGTCATATTGTGCACAGTGAACGAAAAGAAAATAAAGCTAGACTAATATCCCCATTCATCGTTTCATAAGATCTCACAGATTCATTGGGTACGAAGTACAAAGTAACAAAACTGGCTAGTGGAGACCTCCTGCTAGAACTTGTTGACATCATTCAAATCTCAAAACTGGCAGACATTGAAACTTTCGGTGACATCCCTGTGTCTGTAATGCCCCATAGATCGCTAAACACTGTACGTGGTGTCATCTCCGATAACGACTTTTTGAACCTGACACAAGAGGAAATGCTGGAAGGACTGTCCGAACAAAATGTAACCTATGTATATAGAATAAAAATACGCGAAGAAAACAAAGAAATTCCTACGAAACACCTGGTACTGACCTGTGCTTCCTGCACCCTGCCCAAACCCATCCAGGTAGGGTACGCAAAAATATCCGTCTGACCATATGTCCCTAACCCCAGACGCTGCTTCAAATGCCAAAGGTTTGGCCACGGTTCCCATAGCTGTCGCGGCCGCGATACATGTGCCAAATGTGGCTCCAATGACCATAAATCCGAAGACTGCGATGCTGCACCACGTTGTGCAAACTGCGAAGGCGATCACGCCGCCTAGTCAAGATCGTGTCCTGCATGGAAAAAAAAGAAAAGGAAATTATTACCATCAAGACCACAGTGAATGTTACATTTAAAGAGGCAAGTCAGCGTTACGCAATGACTCGGAGCACATTTTCTTTCAACGCACGTACAAACTTTGCCGATGTGGTGCGTGGGCGCGGCACACCACAGCGGCCTTCGGCACCTGCCCAGCTCACACTAAGTGAGGTTGAGGCAGGGCCATCCGCGCCCCTGGCAGATGCAACGAGAGCTGCTATGCCACCCCCACAAACGGGCCCGTCAGCCTCCAAGTCGGCAGCCCACAAAGCTTCCCCCATTCGGGAGAAGTCCACCACCCCCCTACCCGTGGGTTCTCCACTCAGAGCTCGCCTCGGCCGCAACGGCGGCGGGGCTCCCTTGATCGGAAAAAAGAAAAAAACCTTAATAACGGGCCCTTAGCAAGGAGGGACCTAAGGTCTCAATACGATCTCCCCCCAAATCATCATGGCGTTCCTTATCCACTGGAACTGCCGTGGAATTCTAAATAACTATAGTGACGCAACAGATATACTGAACTCTCTATCTCCTGTAGCACTATGTCTGCAGGGGACCAACTTGGGACCTTCTCATAAAAATAGTTTTAAAAAGTATAGTCTTTCGCTGTGTCCGTGAGCAAGCAAATAGGCTCTCTGGAGGCGTTGCTGTTGCAGTTCAGAGCGGCGTCGCAACGCATGAATTAAACCTCCAGACGAACTATGAAGCTGTTGCAGTCACCGTCCTAAGCTTTAAAACTATTACCGTATGCTCTATATACCTTCCACCACATCTCACTGTTACACTACAAGGTCTAGAGGAGCTTTTTAGGCAGCTACCAGAGCCATATCTGGTAGTCGGAGATTTTAGCGCGCAGTCCTCGTTTTTGGGGAGCGAACTGACAAACACTAGAGGTCGGATTTTAGAAGATTTTATTCTGTGCAACAACGACTGCTTGCTCAATACACGCAAACCTGCTCTTCATCCTCAGGTAAAATGAGTTGCATAGACTTGTCTTTTAGCTCTCCATCCATTTTTACCGATTTTAAGTGGGATATTCTTGATAACCCGTACGGAAGCGATCACTTTCCAGTTGTAATTAACTGTGCTACACCACCACCAATAATCCCAACAAAACCACGCCGTTGGAAGATGCACCTAGCGTACTGGCCACTATTTCAAGAAAAGGCCTGTCTGGAGAAATTTTTTCTGATAATCTTAGCGTTGACGAACTAAATGAAAATTTTACAACATGTATCATTGCGGCTGCACGTCTACCCATTCCTCAATCGTCAGGATTTGTACGGCAAAATAATAAGCTCTGGTACACACAAGAATGCACAGAAGCAAAAAAGAAACAAAACAAAGCCTGGGGAACTTTCCGAAGGTACCCCACACACGACAACCTCATAAATTTTAAAAAGGCGAGAACAAAAGCACGGTACATACGTCGCAATGCTGAGAAAACTTCATGGAAAGACTATGTGTCGTCCATAAATAGTTCACTTACATCGAAACAAATGTTGGAGCAAGTCCGCAAACTTAATGGCAGCTTTACTCCTTTCACAATTCCTTTCCTAACGGCTCCGGTTACACAAACAAGCATTAGCGAGCAGGCCGACAAACTAGGGGAACACTTCGCCACAGTTTCTAGCTCCTCACACTACACCCAATCATTTTTAAAGCACAAGAACACAATTGAAAAACAACGACTGCCGACAAGTGGCAGCACAAATGAACGTTACAATAAATTAGTTACACTACAAGAAATCCGCACAGTACTTTCGGCTGGCAAACAAACAGCACCAGGAGCCGATGAAATCCATTATGAAATGCTTGCACACCTCTCTGAAGATGCTGCAGAAGCTCTTCTGAAATTTTTCAATAAAATATGGCAGTCTGGAAAAATGCCAGAGGCGTGGAAAAACGCCGTGGTTGTGCCATTCCTGAAATCAGGAAAACCGCCAACCTCGGCTGGAAGTTACAGGCCAATAGCACTTACGAGTTATCTTGCTAAACGTTTTGAAAGTGCGTTAAATATTAGGTTAATGTTCACCCTAGAATCGCGAAAACTTCTTGATATATACCAATGTGGATTTATAAAAGCATGCTGTACAATCGACCATGTCGTCCGCCTTGAAAACACAGTCCGTGAAGCATTCATACACAAACAGCATTGTCTGGCAATATTTTTTGACTTGGAAAAAGCTTATGATACCACCTGGAGGTTTGGGATTCTTCGTGACCTCGCGGATCTGGGTATCCCTGGCAGGATGCTAAACTGTCTGAAAGACTTCCTCTCTGACCGTTCCTTTCGTGTACATCTAGGCTGCACGCTTTCGAAAAAATTCATCCAACTAAACGGCGTACCGCAGGGGTGTATTCTAAGTACCACACTCTTTATTGTAAAAATGAACTCAATATCGCGAATAATTCCAAAGACCTTCATGTATTCCGTATATGTTGACGACCTTCAAATTTCATGCACATCTTCCAGTTTATCAACATGCGAAAGACAGATACAGCTTACACTGAACAAACTAGCGACGTGGGCAGACCAAAATGGATTTAAGTTCTCTCCACAAAAAACAGTTGCCGTCCTTTTCTCACTGAAAAAGGGCGTGCAGATTGATCCCACCCTGTACATGAATGAAACTGTTCTACAAGTAAAACAAGAGCATAGATTCCTAGGCATAACTTTTGATAGAAAGCTCACATTCCTACCTCACATAAACACACTAAAAAAGAAAGCTTCCCGAACGCTAAATATACTGAAGATACTCTCACGGAAACATTGGGGGTCAGATAGGTTGTGCCTTTACAGATCTACCGCTCCGTAGTACGGTCCACTTTGGACTATGGATGCATTGTGTATGGGTCTGCAAGACCATCATACCTCAAAAAAACTGGATCCTATACAAAACCTGGGTCTCCGTTTATCAACTGATGCATACAGAACATCCCCAATAAACAGTCTATATGTAGAAACAAATGAACAATCTCTTGCAAACAGAAGAGCAATGCTTACCTGTGCGTATGTACTAAAAATAAGATCCGTACCAAAACACCTTTGTTACCCCATAGTTACCAAGCACACATCTAGAAAACTGTTCAATAATACACCACAATCAATCAGACCTTTGCTATTACGCTTTGAAGACGCATGTCATGAACTGGGAATACTAGATGCTCTACCTAAAATTGCCCCGAGGCACGATCCATTGCCACCATGGCACTGCCCTCGCACTGCATGTGACTTCACGCTTACACAGTTTTGTAAAAAGCAAACACCACATAAACACCTACTACAAGAATACTCGGCTTTGAAAGAGAAATATTCAAGCTACATGGAGTTTTACACAGATGGCTCCAAAACAGCGATGCATGTTGGAAGTGCCGTAGTACAGGGGAAATGGGCAAAAATAGTAAGATTACCAAATTATGTATCAATTTCTACTGCGGAATGCTATGCAGATGTATGGCTGTGGACAAAATAATACATGAGAGCATCAAAAACAGTATAATATACACCGATTCTCTGAGCCTACTCACAGCGCTGCAGTCAAGAAATGCAATTGAACCCTTAGTGGGCAGCATCATACAAAAAATAGAAAATTTCACAACACAAGGACATACGATAAGATTCTGCTGGGTCCCGAGCCACGTTGGCATAGAGGGTAACGAGAGAGCAGACGCAGCAGCCGTACGAGCTCAAAATGGTGAAATAAAAAATGTGGAAATACCTTTTAAAGACAGCATGAAGTTGATACATAACACATTAAAGAACAAATGGCAGAAAGAGTGGGATTATGAACTCAACAACAAACTACACTTCATAAAGCCACTCTTGGGGGAATGGAAGTCATGAAGAAACCAGGAACGTTTCACTGAAGTAATCTTATGTCGTCTTCGCATAGAACACACACCAGATACACAACTACTTACTTACAAAAGAAGACAAACCCGTTTGTGAAAGATACGGAGACGAGCTCACAATAAACCATATTTTATTCGTGTGTTCAAACCTGGAAAAACTAAGGAAACAGTATTTTAGTCAATTTTATAACCAATGCATTCCATTTCACCCAGCACTACTCTTGAGCGATAATACAATTGTTCACATTTCTTATGTTTTAAGTTTTCACGAGAGGTTGGTTGTCTTAAGGAACTTTAAATGCCTCACCTTTATGTGATACACTTCAGCCACTTTCTCATACCTGAGAAGATGCTGAGGTGTGCATTTCATTTGTTGGGGGCCTCGACATCCTTCCTCTGCAAAGGATGGCCGCTCAGGTTACCTGACCCTTTTAAAGCTTTTACAATTGCCCATTTCGAAAAATTCTGCCTTTTACCTTCACTAGATGGTGAGAAATTACATTTTAGGCCCTTTACACCACCGCTTCATTTCTGTCATATAAAATCCGGCACAAGAATATTTTCTATACCTTGCGTTTGGCGCATGATGGCCTTAGCCGCCTATGTGCCATAAAACCCAACCCAACACAACGCTAAGAGCTAACTAACAAATGTGTTATACAGGGTGTTTCACGTAAAGCTGACCGAAATTTTTAAAATAGGCTTTTTGTGTTACAACAGTGCTGCTTCCGGCAAAGCATTGCCAGGGGTCTAGCACTTCAGAACTCAGCTAAGATGTGCTAACTATAGAAGGCTTGTTAACTCATATCAAATTATTACCTTTTTACCTATTCCACTTACGCTTCTTTATTACTGGGAGGCCCGTTACCCACCATGAGTAGTATCCAAATCAGTTTTTAGAGTTTCGAAAACGTGGTTACGTTCGGTGCTGTGGCCCCACATGTTTTGGCTATTTTGGCTGGAGATGTTGCTGTGCCTGCAAACTCCTCGAAAGCGCATGTATTTTTGCTCGATGCAGGTAAAATTTGTGGCGCACCACTACCCAAGCTGTCCGACGAGTCCATAAACCTGCTCCGTGCGACCGACCACTGGACCTGAAGCTCCGGGGCCAACCGTTCATTACATCATCTCATTCATCTTGGAGGCAACTCTTTCATGTTCTTCTATCTTTTGTGGCCATGCTCACCGTCACCTCAGCCTTCATAATTCAAGCTATCGACCGAGGCGATCGCTCATAGGCTTCGGGCAATGTTACAAAGAAAACGAAGAAGAGGGCAATGGCGCGGGACGGAGCGTTCGCGCTAGGTTCGCAGCCATTAAAAATTAAATTCTATCTGTCATCATGTCGTCGTGTTCTTTGGTTTGCAACCTCGTATCAATATAGTAGATATGCAGCGATGGCGTAGAGGTAGAACATCCGCCTCGCGTGCAAGAGGATTGGGGTTCAAATCCTGGTGCCGCGCAATTCTCCACCGGGATTAAAAAAAAAAATCCGCGCGTCGATGGAATTGCATAACCAGGCCTGGAGTGCGGCCTGATCTCGGTGACCAGAACCGACAACGCACTCTCTCACCAGAGCAGGATTTGGCCACCCCGGTGTAGTACTTGGCCACAACCTTCTATGATCAAACCAATTAACTCTCGGCCCTCAGTCCCCAGCGGCTGCAGAGCAACTGATCACGGCGGCGGTCAGACCTGTGACGCAGCGGAGGGTGCTAAGAATCTCTGGCTCCGGACAGGCCGCCATTGGAATCTGAACCTGGCAACGTTTAACGCTAGAACTTTAGCCAGTGAGGCTAGCCTAGCAGTGCTGTTTGAGGAACTAGCGAGAATTAAATGGGATGTGGATGGGATGGGAGTAAATGGGATGGGAGTGGGCTTAGCGAAGTTAGGAGGACAGGTGAGGCGTATACAGTACTAAATGACGGACACATACTGTGCTATCGCGGGTTAGAGGATAGACGAGAACTAGGTGTGGGATTCCTCATTAATAACGATATAGCTGGCAACGTAGAGGAGCTCTACAGTATTAACAAGAGGGTAGCAGCTATAGTAATTAGGCTGAATAGGAGGTACAAGCTGAAAGTAGTGCAGGCCTACGCACCCACATCCAGCCATGATGACCAGACCGTTGAAAGTTTCTCTGAGGACGTAGAATCAGCAATGAATAAAGTAAAATCGCAGTACACTGTACTGATGGGCGACTTCAATGCGAAGGTGGGCAAGAAGCAGGCTGACGACCACGCGGTAGGTGACTGTGGGGTAGGCTCTAGAAATAGCAGGGGAAAGTTATTAGTCTAATTCCCGAAAAGAAATAATTTACAGATCATGAATACCTTCTTCCGGAAACGAGAAAACAGGAAGTACACCTGGAAGAGCCTCAATGGTGAAACCAGAGATGAATTCGACTTCATACTATGCGCTAAACCTAGCATCATTCAGGATGTGTCCGTCCTCGGAAAGGTGCGCTGTAGCGACCACAGAACTGGTAAGGTCTAGAATTAGCTTAGACTTGAAGAGGGAACGGAAGAAGCTAGTGAAGAGGAAGACCATTAACAAGTTAGCCGTAAGAGGGAAAGCACAGGAGTTTAGAATAGCGCTGCAAAACAGATATTCGGCTTTAACTGAGGACGATGATCTTGATGTTCATTCAATGCACGATAATCTGACGTCAATAATTACGGAGTGCGCAGTAGAAGTAGGCGGTAGGACAGTTCGAAAGGATACCGGGAAGCTATCTCAGGTGACGAAAGATCTGATTAAGAAGCGCCAAAACATGAGGGCATCTAACCCTACCGATAGAATAGAACTAACGAAGTTATCAAAGTTAATAAATAAGCGCAAGGTAACCGACATTAGGAAGTTTAATATGGAGAGAATCGAGCATGCTATAAAGAACGAAGGTAGCCTAAAAACAGTGAAGAGGAAGCTAGGCATAGGCAAAAACCAGATGTATGCATTAAGAGACAAGCAGGGCAATGCCATTAGCAATATGGATAAGATAGTTAACGTAGCCGAAGAGTTCTACACAGACCTGTACAGTAGCCAGTGTAATCAGAGCGTTAATGAGAAAGACAACAGTGCACAGCAATGCGTCATCCCGCCAGTAACGAAAGATGAAGTAAAGAAAGCCTTAGAAGCAATGAAAAGGGCAAAAGCAGCTGAGGAGGATCAGGTAACAGCAGATCTGTTGAAGGATGGAGGGGACATCGTGGTAGAAAAACTAGCCACCCTGTATACGCAATGCCTTATGACCTCGACTGTACCAGAAGCTTGGAAGAATGCAAACATTATCTTAATTCATAAGAAGGGAGACGCCAAGGACTTGAAAAATTACAGGCCGATCAGCTTACTATCCGTTGCCTACAAAGTATTTACTAAGGTAATCGCTGATAGAGTCAGGGCAACGTTAGACTTTAGTCAACCAAATGATCAGGCAGGCTTTCGTAAAGGATATTCCCCAATAGATCATATTCACACTATCAATCAGGTGATAGAGAAATGCGCAGAATATAACCAACCTCTATATATAGCTTTCATTGATTACGAGAAAGCATTCGACTCAGTGGAAACCTCAGCAGTCATACAGACATTGCGTAATCAGGGGGTAGAAGAGCCTTATATCAAAATACTGGAAGATATATATAGCAACTGCACAGCAACTATAGTCCTCTATAAAGTCAGCAATAAAATTCCAATAAGGAAAGGCGTCAGCAAGGAGACACTATCTCGCCAATGCTGTTCACCGCATGTTTACAGGAGGTATTTCGAGGCCTGAACTGGGAACAGTTGGGAATAAGAATAAATAGAGAATACTAAAATAATCTGCGATTTGCTGATGACATTGCCTTGCTGAGTCACTCAGGAAGTGAACTGCAAATCATGATTAATGAGTTAGAGAGGCAGAGCAGATCGATGGGTCTAAAAATTAATATGCAGAAACCCAAGGTAATGTTCAACAGCCTAGCAAGGGAACAACAGTTCACAATTGGCAGCGAGAGCCTAGAAATTGTGACGGAATACGTCTAGTTAGGGCAGGTAGTGACAGCTGATCCGGATCATGAAAGGGAGATAACTAGAAGGATAAGAATGGGATGGAGCGCATATGGCAAATTCTCGCAGATCATGAGTGGCAGTTTACCAATTTCCCTCAAGAGGAAAGTGTACAACAGCATAATCTTACCGGCACTCACCTACGGGGCAGAAACTTGGGGGCTAACGAAAAGAGTTCAGCTTAAGTTAAGGACAACGCAGCGAGCCATGGAAAGAAACATGATAGGTGTAACGTTAAGAGATCGGAAGCGGGCAGAGTGGGTGAGGGAAGAAACACGGGTTAATGACATCCTAGTCGAAATCAAGAGAAAGAAATGGGCTTGGGCATGGCATGTAATGCGAAGGCAAGATAACCGCTGGTCCTTAAGGGTAACGGAGTGGATTCCAAGAGAAAGTAAGCGTAGCAGGGGGCGGCAGAAGGTTAGGTGGGCGGATGAGATTAAGAAGTTTGCAGGCAAAGGGTGGATGCAGCTGGCAAAGGATAGGGTTAATTGGAGAGAAATGGGAGAGGCCTTTGCCCTGCAGTGGGTTAGTAAGGCTGATTATGATGATGATGATGATGATGATTATCAATATAGTCGCTTAGACCATATCTTAGCTGCATTGTGAAATCAGAAACTAACATTAAAAATTTTATATACATGCTTTCCCATGGGCCGCACCCCCAGCTTCTACCCGCACCCGGTCATAACGGCGCACTACAGCCTGCCTACGTCGCAGATCGGAGTTGATTCATAAAATGTGATTGGGCATCCTCACTCTTGAGGCTAACGGCCTGTCTTCTTTAATTGGGGAAAATTTTGTTAACCGGGAGACGCAATTGATGCTTTCGAACCTTTATTTAGGCGCATCTGACGACGCTTGCGAAGCTGCAAGTTTGAACGTTGTTATCATTGTTAGAAATAATGTAATGCTACTTTCTCTTTTGCAAGGAACAAGTTATTGCTTGGTTTTTGAAAGACGCTCGTGTATTAAAAATTCCATATTTTGGGCGCTGTTTCTTGTATTTCTCTTTCTTTTATCAAAATTAAAATGGGTAAGTTTATGTGGAATCAAAATGTGCATCAATTCTGCTATTCTGAAGGAAATTTGGCTCATATTCGTGGAGAAAAAAAATCATGAATATAGCCGCACTTGAGGTTTGGCGTATTTTGAATTTTCTTCTAAAGGAAATCGTAACTTCATCCCAATGACAGAAGTAGGCTTGGAACAATCTTTCTGGGTTGTACTTTTGGCACGCAAAATACTTTCATCATGGCTTGCATACCTCCATTTTTATATTCATGGAAAGTTCCGTAATTGCGCAGTGTGCGAAACACTGTCTCTGCCACATCAGTCAGTTTTTTTCTCCCGAATTGTTAAGGCCCTCTGAATAATGAGTGCACAGAATATAAATTATTCAAGGCAGTTAAGAGCTTAAATACCTAGGCAGTTTGATCCTTCGCAGATTCCACGTTTTAAATACCAGTGTCAGACCTCCTCCTTGGTTCGAACAGCGTATTCGGTAAACGCCAAATACAGGACTCACAAATTCGGACTCACCAAAAATAATAGTTCAGCGAGTTTCTTAATGACCAACGTTTTTATTCTGTTTCTCGAGAGGGCAAGAACTGCTAGAAATCCAGCGGTTTCGCAAGTTAGCGCAGGGTTTTCTCTAACAATGGTTACCATGTGCGTTCGGATGAAAAGTAGGGCGCATATAGGGCGCAGGTAACGAAACTACGTTAGAAGTGCACATATGAGGTGTGGGAGTGATATATATATAATCCAAATTCTCTATTTATGCAGTTTAACTGGGTGGACAAATCAAAACACTATGGTGATAAAGTATGAAGCTACTTGAGGGTGCAAGAGATTTTGAGAAGGCAGGCTTTGTCTTTTGTAGCTATACTGTAAATTTTCCTACTTGTGTTGGATTTCGGCAAAATTTAGTCATCTTTATTAACGTGTAAGCCATCGCCCACGTTTCCAATGAGCATGGGCATGGACCTCATACCTTGCAACCAAACAAAAATGGTTGGTTTGGTTCTGTGGGGTGTGGCGTCCCAAAGCCACTGAGGCTATGAGGGACGCCGTAGTGGAGGGCTCCGGGCAATTTCGACCACCTGGTGTTCTTTAACGTGCACTGACATCGCACAGTACACGGGCCTCCAGCACTTCGTCTCTAACGAAATGCGACCACCGCGGCCTGGATTGAACCTTCGTATTTCCGGACAGCAGCTGATAACCGCAGTGACTGTGTCAAGGAGGTGGCGAAACAAAAATGCCTCCACAAATATGCTATCCTGCAAATGACCAGCGTCGAAGTATTTGGTTTTCAATTTTGCAATGCTATGAAGAAATTCCCCAAATCTGTGCGGAACAAGCTCAGGCTGCTTGCTCCTCGCTACCTCTGCAGTCACATGTTACGTGACCGTGAACACCACCCGAACTTCACGGTAACTTGGTGGTTTCGTCATAATTACGAGAGTCACGCCAGCGTTAAAGTGATGGCGTAGTGATGGTCACGTAACGTATTGTGTTAAAAGGTTGACTGTATATCTGCCAGGTTCGCCGGATATGTTTAATGAAAATATTACCATTTACCCAAAGTAGTGGTCAATGCTGAGAATGTACCAAGTGTTGTGGGGTTCGCGTTGGTGTAGCCCATATGGGGCCTTAGATCGCGGGTGAACGAGCCGCTACAGTCATTGTCTCTTCTCTTTTTCAGTAGAGCTTAAGTACTGCGAAAGTTTTCTCCCATGTTATTGGTTCAGCTAGAATGGTTTTCAGCCTACATTTTTGGAGTTTAACCGAAAATTATTTGTCTTTTCTTTCAATTACCTGGCGAAGAATCGACGTTTCTTGGTAAATTAAAAACAAAAGTAGCATGCCGAAGAAGCGAGCTGCACGGGAGCTTTTTTGGAAGCCACTCAGCAAGTCTACATTCAGCGGCTTTAAATACAGGCAGTTAAATTGGGTTGGACGACATCGGCCTTCATCTCGGCAGAAAAAAAAACGAAAAGAAAAGCGCTTTGGCATTGACGGCGGGAAGCCCTGTTTATGCATCTGCATAGATTCTTAGCTATGCATGAAAGCCTGAGGAAGAAGTTGACCATTCAATCCTTAGGCGCCCTTTCATAAACTGGTAGATTTGAGGCAGTCTTTTAGCGTCAGCAGCTTTTGCGTTGCGTAGCGTCAATAAACCAGTCGCGTTCCTCACAATATGTGATCAACATTAGTGCTATCGGTGTGGGCCGGGGACATCTGATCCTCGTTTGCCCAGCAAGTGATGGCTTCACTGAGGGCGCCTCTATGTGAATAGGAGTTCGCGACATGATCAGGTGCTTTCCTTTATTCAGAGGGGAGTAAGTTTTTGAAGCTTTCGTGCGACGGCAAATGTGATGCGAAAATTCGCTTTAGCGCTCTCACCGGTTTCGTGCACGTGGTGAGATGCCGTCCCAGGACCTCCATTTCCGGCTCTTAAGGGTAAGTAACCAATTAGGAAATTGCGTAACATTACAGCAAAGAAGTAAAATAAACCTACTCGAGATAACAAATCCTATTCTGCTTTGTGTAAAAACATCATTCAACGATTTTCACAGTTGTGAAGCCGTTTTATAACAGTTTACGAGATATAACTATGCACCGAAATGACTGAACGTACTGCTCCTGACTTCAGCCTTCTATTATGAACGTTTCCTGCTGAACATATCTGCGGCAACAACAACAGATTAGAGACAGCGGTTCCTTGTTGAGTAGTGGTCAGAGGTAATTTTTTTAACGCGTTTTGCATAAGGTCTCCTATGTTTGCATAATCTGCTAGTCCGTCCGTCCATCTTTAGCCTCAGTTGAAATTTCGTAAAGTAAAATAGCGGAATGCCCCTGTTCATTTTCACAGGATAGGGGGAGGGAGAGGGAAGACGAAAAGAGGTTGCGAGGAGAGTGGGGTTGGGATTTGGCGAGTCACTTAGTGATTGGCGGAGTGGATCACGCCACCCGTTCATAGTCTGAAATGTTCACACCAGTGGCTGCTCAATCCGGGGGAACGCTAACGCTAACGCATACACTGGGGCATCAGTCGCATTGATCGCCTATAATTTTTTAATGCGCTAGCCTTCATAGCGGCCATTCACCCCTTTAGCCATTTATGTTAGCCTGAAGCCTGCTTTGTGGCAGGCTGCAAACGAGTTGTGGGAGACATGCTAGGTATAACATACTCTCTGCAGTGCCAGGTGTAAGTTAAATTATTTATTGCTCGCGAAAGGTTGCTCGGGAAGAGAAACCTCGGTCTCAATATCCCCACCGGTGGAAGCACGTGTAATTGCTGGCCAATGAAGCATCGCTCAAGAGCCGCACCACGGCGCCAAGAGTGGTATTTGGACTCCCTGGTATCTATGAATGTAAATTAGAGAATCAGGAATTCTGCACGTATAGGGAATAAATCATTATCACTATCTGAAAAACTTCCTTCGCTGAACAATTGATGTGAGCAACGGAACTGAACTGAAAACCGAAATGCTAGCGCGTCTAATTAGCATTTCGCCTAACTACGCAAAGCGACTCCAATTGTTTTAACTACGTTGAACCATTTCCCCCATTGTTTGAATACTGCTGGCATAGTTTTCTTAACAATTTTTTTGTCTTCATTGCGCCTAGCAACTTAATCAAAAATAACTCAATTTTACAGAATTACAGCATTATCAAGCAGCTAAGAATGGTCAATCTAGTCAAGCAAACTAGTGTGCTTACCTGATCCGGTGTAGGGGGGGGGGGGTGAAGATAGGTAGCACTATGCGCGTTTCCTGAATTATTTCCATCTTGATGTCAATTTGCCCCGCAACAAAAAAAACTGCAACAGATTTTTTAGATTTCTACCTAGCCGTTCCCAGGCTGGACACCTCGCGGCGAAAAACATGGCGTCTCTCGTCGAGTTCAGAGCCATCTAGTTTCACGAGTTATTCGGCGTCATTACTTCGGCTTGTCGTGATTAGAATCACGATTCGTGTGTCGGGATTTTGTCCTATATTATTTGTTTTTTTTCGGGTGAATACGTTTTGTATTAAAGGCCGGAGTCTAGTCTCCCATCAACAAAGCACATGGTTTGCATTGCTTTGCGCTTCTGCCGGAAGGTGGCTGCGTCAGCCGGAATCCATCCCATGGCTTTGGGATAAGCAGCCACAAATTTAATCCAGCGGCCCATCGCAGCGGCTCCAGGAGAAACGCAAACTAAAGTACCTTGCCGATGCGCATAAAATAACCCGAATCTAGTCTAGCGAAAGAGCTCGCGATTTTGGATGAGCGCTACAGTGATGGAAACCAAATTGCTTCGTTAAATTTGGCTACACCAGGAAACGTGTGCATGGTGAATTATTAATTTAAACCAAATGATGATGCTCAAACATAAGAACAGGAAATGAAAAGAACGCTAATGGATTATGCAATCCAAAGACCAGCGAAGTCAACAGAGGAGAGGAAGGCCTTGACGCTAAGTTGAACACGCTAATTCGAATAAAAAGAGTGGATCAGTGAAGAGCGCTCACCTGCGTTGTGGATTCGTTTGATAACTTTCTTTGACGAGTCTAAGGATCATACCGTTTTTTGTCGAAGAGGACAAGGCAAATGAGCTGCCGTGGCGGAAGTCTTCGTTTGGCATTCGTGGTCTGACCACTGAGTGGAAGAATGTATAGCATGCCACGGCGACATTTCCATGGAGGCTCAAACGAAAGGCGCCTGTGTGCTCTGCCTAGTAAGTACCCGTTAAAGATTACAAGAAGCCTTATGTAATGCGGAACCTTCGACCGTACAGTTTTTCACAGCTGAAGTTCAGCTTTCATGATGGTTATCCTACATTAATGCCAACTTATGTAGGTGGTGCCTCACGACATCGGGCATATGAGAAGGTCCGAAAACCCATGAGGAAGGGGGCTTAAAGTATTTGAAAAATAGCAAACCGATAAGGTTACTCTTCGTTGCTTAAAAGGTGTTTCGTAAGGAAATGGCTAACAGTGTTAGACCTACCATACATCAAAGGCAACTAAAGAGCCAGTTTGTCTTTCATAAAAAGCAACTGACAACCAACAACATTCATAGCTTCAGGAAAATATTCAAAAATCAGCAGACTCTAAGAAAGCCTACAATGTTGCGTTACTACATTAAGAGAAACTATTTAATTTAGTCAAAACAGCGCAAGTAATGCCATTTCTGTTAACCAGTGCGCAAAAGAAGAAGATGTAAACGTTCTCGGAGAGAGAGAGAGAGCTGTTTAAAACGTTCTCGGTGATGCCAGTAGTAGCACCACAGCTATAATAGCCGTGAGAAGAGAAAGAGATAAAATCCCCAAAACAGGAAGGATTTCAGGCAAGGTGACACGATCTCTTCAGTACTAATCACTAGGTGTTTACAGAAGATATTCAGTGAAATGGATTGAGAATAGCACGATGTATACCTCAGCTAGTTGTACTGTTTTCAATTTGTTTGGCCTCAATTCTCTTTTAGGAAAGTTAAGTCGAGTTTAGGGTGTTGCAAGCAACACGTGGTTGTTGCAAGCTTTGCGGATTCTGCCGGTAACTGCTCCACCATGGCGACACTGAAATGTTAAATAAGGCTCAAGGGAGGAATTGCAGGGCATCAATGACGACCCAAACAAAGAATTAGTGCAGCATTGTGAGGAAAGCTAAGGGACGTTCATCGCACTCTGAATGCAAATACATTTTGCGATAGGCAGACAAGATCGCAAATGTCAAGGCTTGGCACCTTTTGGGAGGAGAGATACCACAGAGCTGCACTACGGGATTGAAATAGCGAGGAGAATAATGATGCAGTGCACAGTACTTGGCAGGTATTGTCAGGTCACGAATAGCAGCATTCCTGGGAATAGGGAAGTATATTACTATAGCATATTGCCAGAACTCACCTCATGGACAAAAACTTGGAGGGTAATGAAATGACTACAAATTAACTTGTGCATAGGGCTGCGAGCTATGTAAACAGAAATGAAAGGTGTAGCTTTATAGGACAGGAAGATAATAATGTCGTTCAAGGAATAAACGCGCGTTGACGATATGACCGCTGAAATTAGGAAGTAGATATGCTCATGCAAAGGGCATGTAACGCAAAAGACAGATTATCGGTGCTCCCTTATGGTAACAGAGTGCTGTCAAAGCGAATGCGGACGTAGAGGCGCAAGCTGGGCTTCTAATGGGCAGATGACACTTCGAAGATTGTAGGTATAAGGTAACACAGCCCCCGTGGATTAGGTTAACTGGTTCTTAGTGGGAGGGGCCTCCTTCGTGCCGGTACTTAGTTATACTTACGTAGATGATGATCAAATGCCATAGAAAGCACTTAAACAAGATCTTCGCTGCGTAACGGGAAGGTGTCTGGAGAACCTAGAGAAACCAATGAAACATTCAGTGCCTCTGTGTCCGTGGATGGTTTAAGCTTAAAGAGCAGTTCAAATTATAATGATGAACTTGCCGCTTGTTTCCGTGAATTCTGCTTCCCATAAAGGTGACGCTACTGAAAAGAGTCAATTGCATAGACACCAGAGAACACTCCAAGAACCACGCCCATTAATATAGGCCCCGCAGGTGTACATTGAGGTAGCTCTTCCTTAAGAGAAGCCCTCCAAATTTATAGTGGAGGAGCATTCTTCCAGACATATTTTGTGTCTTCAGCTTTTCTTTCATAGCCACTTCGCATGTTGTTCACAAAACATTATTTGATCCGACTACGTCTAATTTATGAGTATGAGAGATACTGCAGTGATATTTTTTTTAATTTCACTAAAGTGCAGGGGCGCCTAGTTCCAATGATTTTAAGCCTACGAGCGATTTCAACAGACTGCGATGGAGTATTTTGAAGGTTTAACTTTTCCATAACATATTTTGTGTGAGAAGTAACAGTGTCATGCACAAGCACACTTGTCGGATGGCTTATACTTATTCGACACTATAGAGCAGCACAGCGACAGAAAACTGCGCACATAACAGCAGTTTCTTGAACGAAGAATACATGGCACCAAGAAATGTCACTCTGACCGCTCTACCTTTGGCCTTTATTATATACATGCGGAAGATAATATATGCGAATGAAGTTGGATGGATTCAAGAGAGTCGTTAAGTAGAACTCGACAATATTTTAGATATATGTAAAACACCAAACTACCCGCTGGCGATACAACTGCAAGTGGCGTTTGCAAGAAATGTTCATATATATTCTACTCGCATCTTGTTCAAACGAAAGAAATAATAAGTGCAGCTCAGTGCAATAATTTACCATTTAAATGTGTAACATAATTTATGGAACAACCGTTCTGAGATATTCTAGTAATGAGTGAGGCAGTGTTGCTCACGAAGTTAATTTTTTTTGGAATACAATACAAGGTTTTCTATTTTCCTGAGATGCCACTGAGTATAGGCCTCGTGGTTTCTGATATGATACGGGCATTGAAATTTTATAGCGGACTCGAACTGGACAGTATATCTAGTGTCCAGTTATAGTGATGGTTGAAAGAGCGATTATGTTTCTGTCCGGTAATTTTTATTCATAATGCTTACGAACGGCTAGAATGATTTGCAATGCAAATCTTTCAAACTTGATTCGATGCACACTCATTAATTTGGGGTTCTAAAAAATAGATTAAAATATTATTCTCCCAAAAGACAAGGCGCCGCGGACGACAACGGCTTTGTAATTTGTAACAACCAGCTGCATTCAAGACGGGTACTGTTCGCCGCAAGATCGACCTACAGGTGGCGGCAAATTCACGCCGCTAGTGTTGACTCGGCGCTGGATCACTCGCGGGAATATACGCGGCGGCGGTTTGTTTCCAAGTTTACGGAGGATTTTCTGACAAACACAACGTGCCCTCTGTACTATATGATTTATGAATGCTCAAAATATTGCGACTAAGCGCAAAAGAGCTTCGCATCTGGAATAGTGAAGCATGGACTGTACGAAAACGGGAGACTGGCACGCTACCACATAATCTTTCTTTTGTGATCTTCTCACATGGTTTTGCGTCAGTTTGCCTTATACGGAGCTCACGGGCCTGGTATTTCTGTTGCGTCACAGTTGATATCAGCATTTTTGTTTTTTCTTCGGATTTTCTACAGTGTGCCCACGAATGCCTGCCTCTGAAAAACTAAAATTGTTATACGCGTGTCAGACAAGTAAATTGAGCGTCGGATCGAGCTTGTGCATTTCGCCTCGTAAGTAGTAGTAGTAGTAACTACTACGTAAAGTGTCACTGTGGCGACACGCTGCCACAGCAGGAAGAAAAGTTTCAATCGAAATGCTCGTGTTTCAGCCACGTACCGCATATGCGTTCTCCCTACCCTAGTTTGGCAAGCGAATCTGCTGTGTCTGTTTTCCACGATAGGCGTTTGCTTAGGCAAAAAGATGGCAAGCTATGCGACGATATATCGTACGTGCTGTTATTTTCTAGGCCCATGCTCATGCGCTCCGTGCTGAACGGCCTCAAGAAAGGAGACAAGGTCTCGCTCGCTAGCGTCCTTGAGTCTAGAGTTGGCCGCCGAGGTGGCTCAGTGGTTATGGCGTTCGGCTGCTGGCCCAAAAAACGCACGTTCGATCCCGGCCGCGGTGGTCGAATTTCGATGGAGGCGAAACTCAAGAGGCCCGTGTACTGTGCGATGTCAGTGCACGTTAAAGAACCTCAGAAGGTCGAAATTTTCGGATACCTTCATTACGGTGTCTGCCGTAGCCTGAATCGCTTTGCGATGTTAAACCACATAAACTAAACTAACTAAACGAGTCGAGGATTAAGTGGACTAAGTGCAGCGCTGACAGCGTACTGCCGTGCAGGTGTTTTTCAGAATAACGCACATCTACTCTGGCTAAATGGCGTAGGATTAAAGTAAGATGACGCCGGCATTGTACAAGAACTTTCGACGCACAGGAAAGCTGGTTTTTCATATGCACAGTGAACAGTTCACCGAACTCACTACCAGGCGAGCGCATCTGCAGCCAGTCAGTGAAGTAAATTGTGTGACGCTAAGCGGATGACTATATGCGGGAAGTCATTCGCTGAAAATGACGATTCTTTTGACCATGTCCCAAGAGTATTACGGTCTCACAAAAATTCAGGAGCTGATGCAAATATCTTTATTATGTTGAAGTTTAAGCTACTAACTAGTCTCTGAAAGGACACTACAAAAGACTCCTCATGAGTACGGTTAGGCTTGCGAAAGAAGCTTTGAGAGAACGAAGGTACCTTTAGCACCGTAAATATCGGACAGTGACTTCAGTTATACATATTGCAAAATTTTTGAGCTATTTGTAAAACAGGAACCGGAAATAAAACTGCCATGTGACTATCAATATCTATAGCTGCTCGCCAAGTAAACACTACCACGCAAGCAGGAATCCAGATAGGAGCTTAATTTTTTTTCGATACAACGGAGAATGTCCTTTAGAAATTTAAATCAACTTTTCTAGCAGTTTCTCCCCAAGACGTATTAAATTTCTCTTTCTGGGTTAAAAATTCAATTCCTTTGTACGCGTTTAATTTATTGGTGATAGTGCATGTAAGGCATTTAATTTTTTTTTTGTTAAACTCTAAGAATACTGCGCATCGACACCCCACAGCAGTGCGGAAATTTTGCCTGAGATAACTGCGAAAGCGTTTGACGAATGCCCAGCATTAATGGTCACCGCAAACATAACATCTTCAAACAAGATGAATATACGCCATTGTAAACCTAGTAACGTTGCTATTGAGGTAAGTGCTAGTGCTCGCTACTACACAAGCGCATTATTTCTAAAATGTTAACAATATGAACATCATATGGGACACGTCAGTCGGTTGTGCGGAATATAATAGCACTGTTCTCATTTTGTTGTTCGCGTTTCAGTTGTCTTGTTCATGTTTCATTCTGTTTATTTCATTCATCAACTCCATCATCAATCATCAGCCTGACTACGCCCGCTGCAGGGAAAATGTCTCACCCATGCCTCTCCAATTTACCCTGTCCATTGCCGGCTTTATTTTGCTTGTGAAATAACTGTTCGGCGTTCCCAAGCGCATGGAGCTTGCACCCTTCAGCTCTGCGCAAAGCCAGAGTCAACCGCTAAGTACAGAAGCGGCAAATGTAGAGCATCAGAAACACTTTTATTTGTATGTAGTCAATTTCTCAGAGACCAGTTCGCATGACGAGCCTTAAAGAAAGATACTGCTAAGCTAATTATGGAAGTGATCGTTTCAACGTGACGATAGGTTCATTCCAATATATGTGTCAACGCAACCAGCTGGGCTGAAAATGGAGATTGAAGAAATTGGCGAAATCTGTACCACCGGATTAGTTTAAACTCTTGAATTACAGTGCGCTATATCAAATACACTAAACTTCCAGAACCAATTTAAAAAAATCACAATTTAGCAAGTCTCATTACCAGCGTTCTGTATCAAGGATGCAGTATCGAGTATGTGTATCGGAAATAAATTTTGGCGAGGTATCCTGTGTTGGAATCGGAAATTCAATGTTTGATGGCATCGGTATCGCAGATACTCGTTTCAAGTCTCGTCGCCAGCCCTGCTAATCGTCCTCGGTGGCTTCATGATGCAGAGCGTTCATTGCACTGCTCCGTGCTGAGTACTAACGCCATTACCTTACCCTGCTGGCGAGCCTTGTAGACTGTAAACCAGGTGGGCAAAATGTAGTTTGTATTCAGAGGCACAATTCTGGCCTAGTGCACCGCGTGCGGACTAAAGTAAGTAAATTACGGCAAGTGCACACCGAACGCGGCTGCGAGATCACCCACCCCCTAGAAGGAACGGCATAGATGATTACCGTAAAATATTGGTTCCTAATGCATTATGAACTCAGCTTGCGACACTCGCACTCGCATTCCTGACGCATGCGCAGTTTGAACGCCCATGTTCTGGAAGTTTTGTGTGTTCCCTCTAACGACCATCTGAAGGGCGTTTTGTGTGCAAACATCGGCTTCTGGCTCCCAGAGACAACGCAGATACCACATGTAGATTCCAGTGATGACTGCATGAGTAATGCGTACACTCTCTGGGCAAAAAAAGATATTTATGTAACTTTCATGCATGATTTTGCATACATGTCACCATAGCTCTACTCCACAGTGATTGATGCAGTGTAAATATCCTGCTTGAAGGCAAATAATAATTTATGCATGCGTCACAGATCAAGTTCTTCGGAATTGCATGAAGGAACTGCTCCCTATCATTCTAAGCTCTAAAGGAGCTCAAACTTTTGGATGAACGGTTCCAAAAATGCGCAGCTTTTTTCAAACATCTTGAAAAGTTTCGCTGGCATAAAAATTACGTCATGCATATTTTTGATTATCTCAGGTCGGAAGTTATTAACGAATCATTCTTAATAAACAAATAAAGTGCAAGCCGAAATACATAATTACGTTAAACACACATGTCTTCATCTGTTGTGGATCCAGCTCAGTGAAACGACTCGCACGCTTTGTGGAGTGTTCCTTCTCAGCTCAGATATTTCAATTCTACGCAGTTGGCCGGAAAGAAAAAGCTTCAAAAACTTCCGCATAAAGCACAATTAAAGGCCAACGGGATTGCGCGATGTGCTAATTGCCCACTATGTTCCCTTACATATCGTAAAGTAGAGAAAGAGCGGCCGACCAAGGCCATCGAAAATCTTATTTTGCGCATCTTTACGCCAGGACGCTCCACGTGCATGACGTAAGACACGGCATCTGCAGCCTGCGCTTAAAAAAAGTAAAGAACACTGAATCATAACAGCGAAAGCAGTGATACCCGGCAATTAAAGAGTCAGTGATTGATGCGTTCTCGAAACGCCTCCGTCTTTCTGTGCCCTTGCCTTTGCCGTGATAGTCTTGGAAGGCGGCAAAACAACCGCCGCTTAGCAACAATGACACTGCTGTTGTTACCTCCGTCGGTTTCCTTCTCTGTACTGGGATTTGCTTATTCAAACGCTAGCACGGTGGGCGGAGAAAAGGTATCATGAAATATCCTAACCAGTGGGCTCGGAATGGCTGGGCGAGTTGAGTCTCTTCGTTGTTCATTCTCCAGTGCAAAATTCGACCACTCGCTTTCGCTTAACACACCGAATGCCCACATCAGAGCGCAGCAGACAGGTGGAATGAGATTCCACATTGCAGGAAAGCGGCGCATCGCCCTCGCCTTCTCGCAAAGTGGTGGAGTATTGAATGAAACGCCAACGAATCGTACATTATAAAAACTATCTCCTTTGTAAACGCATAAGTTTCAGCAATGCCTTTCAAAACTGGTCGCTGGCAGCCTTATATGACGTCAGAGTTTGTGTATACGTGTTGTCGGTACAGACATGAAGAACCGAGGATGCTCGCTTCTTACGGGTTGAAGACGTTTTTACAATGTTCTGCAAAAATAATTTTTCCCCGCGTGCCCTATATTTTAGTGGCAATGTACCGCACCGATATTATGCTTCTCGTTAGCACCTTTTAAATCAGTGGCCTCCATAAGTCCAATTCAGACACCGCCTTCAGGCCACCGACAATCACAATTAAGGAAACAGAAATGAAGACAATGATCTAGCAAAGATATTTTAGTTGTTTCAGGGAAACCCACAGCCATATATAGAAATTACTGTTTTTAGGTACAGTGGAGCTTTTTTTCGGCACAGTAATACTGTTGTTGACGGACGTCATAGAAGAAAAATCCTGTTATCTATCTGAGTAACTTGACAAATTGTAATTATTAAAATAACAGCTACAGACAGCCGCCTGATGTAAATTTGTAGCCGGCTGGCATCCATGGTCAATATCAAGATTAAATTAACCTTCGATACTTTTTGAAAAATTTGATACTTTCTGATCTTTTGCACATTTGGAGCATGTATCGACGCATAAAACTTAAATTATGCAAATATTTTTATCTATAATACATTTTAGTGTATGGTTTAGGCACAGCGCAAGAGAAGCAATTAAACACGAGCAGTGATCGGTTGCGGCTGTGACGCTATCTTGATATGCATTGTGTGCACCCGTAGTACTGATACGCGCTGAGATATGCTCTCTACTTTCGTCCTTCCCCTTGTTCTCACAGAAGTCATGTGACAGTCGTGGCTGTCTATATTTCATGATGGAGCATTAGGAAGGGTCATTCTTGGTCTGCATCCCACGAGCGTCTGTCTGTCTATCCGTCTGTCTATCTGTCGGTCGGTCGGAGTTACTTCGCAGGAGTTACTTCGATCGCTAAGCATCAAAGACAAAGAAATGAAGGACCTCAACCTCGTAAAGACGAACTTTGAGAGCTACTTCGCCCACACAAAGGCTATAGTGTACAACTGTTCACGCTTTAAACAATGTGTCAGCAGCTGGGCAAAAGAGTAAACCAGTTCGAAACCGACATCAGCAGTCTAGCAGACGGATGAGAGTTCAAAGACATGAAGGAGCATCTGATTAGTGATCGGTTTTGTAGCCTGTTTAGGTGATCACGCCTTATCGAATACACATGGATCGGAAGCTCACGCTCAAAACTGCTTTGGCTAAAGCGCATACAAGTGAAACGATAAAGAAAGAGGAAGCAGAGCTAAAGGGCAGCGTTTATGCGATCCCAGAAACTTGTGATGCTGCATTGAAGCTGAATAAAACACCACGAAAAGCACATTGACACGCACGCTTGCGGAGAGCGCGCAGCGGCGTCCATCGAAATGCGACATTCCGTGGTGACGTATTACGTCACATTAAGAGGAGAAAGCTCTAGAACAGGGAACTACACCAGATATCTCAAAAGGCGCACATTGCGCTCCTCGCTTAAATGAAAGTGCAGCAAACGACTAAAGTTTTCAGAAATTTCGCTCAGCACATGCGCTACGATTGAGCTGGAGCAAATGCCGCCTTTCTGGCTATAGAAATCCCATCTGTATCACGAAATTTAAATAAGCTGTCAGCGTTTCTGAAGAGGTGGCACCCTTGAATCCTCGCCTGTTTAATACACTTCCTCACTGCAACGAACAGTTCACCGTGCGGCACCGATTACAAAAGTTTAATGTCAAATGGCAAAGCAGAATTGTCACCTCACAAGTCATGGCTCATAGCGTGAACTAATGCCTTCAAGCTGGCAATTGTAAAACCTTCCTCAGTTAAACGTCCGCTCAGATTGTTGTACAGATTACTTTCTGATTACTCGCTTAATACTGCTTGCCAGGTATGTCCTTCTGTACTGGTGATTTTGAAGGGGCAACCGGACTTGTGTGTTTTCGTACTGAAAAATACCTGCAATGCATCTACTGTGCAGGTATTCAGTTTCTTCTCCCTTCATGCATCCATCTGTGGATGCTAGGCGAGATTGCGATCCTCTTCGATTTTTATGAGGAGCACTTACGTGAAGCCGTCGTGCGCCAGCCCGCTACCAAGTCTTAGCCCTAATATTGATGGTAAAGGCTTGTTAAATAAATAAGCCGGTTGATCTGAAAGGGCACCATTAACAAATGTATTACAGCACAGAATATCAAATAAAAAATGTTTACTAGCCGTAATTTTCGCTGACACTGAAATTTTCCTCTAAACTGAAAGAAAAATATGCGTCATCGGCTCCAACACAAAAATTAACTACAAGCTTGAGTTCCCTTAGCAACACTCCTCCTAAAAATTTTATCAAGCAACACCGCATTGGCTAATAAGAGAGAGCCGGCGAAGTTCGTGCCAAGAATACACCTATCTGATGTGGAATTCTAACCGACGATCCAGAACATGTATTGCATAATGACTGACACTGGTGTCTAGACTGTCACATGTTTATATATACAAGGGGGTTCACATGCACCGACCCACCTTAGAATCAAGTGCTACAGTGTTTTCGCGGGAAGGGCGCTAAGATTGCAATGCATAAATGTTTCTAATAAATTCGGCAGTTTTACCTGATGGCGACGAATTTGGCTCTAGATACGACGCGCGGGTTCGGTCCACGGGGTTTTCGCAGGATCTCCGACGCTCCGGCTTCACCTGCACCACTCTGCAATAAGGTCGAGAAACACCGGACTTTAGTGAGACATTCCATATGACCATTGCTAGATTTCTGTATATTTTCTGTACGGCCCATTATATGCAACATAGGCAGTGTATTTCTATTATACGCACAAGTCCAAAATATATGTGAAAACATCAGTTATAGCATGGAAACCATACAGAAGAATAAGGAAAGCTTATGTACTGCCATATATTTTTGTTTAACATATAGGCTTCATACATGTTTAACATGTAGGCTCCGTAACATATAGGCCGCACCGCTGCAACCTCCCTTTGACCCACCCTCGGCGCCACGCAAGGGCGGAGCGCGCTGAAAAGAAGCGCCCGTCTTAAGTGTCAAGCATTCCTGGCAGCGGCGGCCGCGTGTTCCGTTCTCGCCCTCCAGGGCTGTTTCGCGCCTGATGTGCAAGGAGCAGTAAGTGCTGTAGCATTACACTCCACGCCGCATCCCCCCCCCACCCCCCCCACCCCCCCCCCCAGTCTTGAAAGACACCAGACGCAACGCGACCTTGCCACGAACGTCTTGTTTGGAAGATTTTGAAAAATCGCAGTCCTTTCGATTTTGAAAAATCGCAGGAGGGGGCAACGAAAAGACGAATGGGCAGCGACGGCCACATTTGAGATAACCCCACTAACAGGGTATCGATGACGCGTTAGCCAGCCGGTAGGCTCGGGGGAAGCTAAGCCGCCTTGGTGTTCCTGCATATGCTCACAAGAAAACTAAGCCGCCTGGGAAACTCGGGACCAAGCTAACACTTGCTCACAGCGGGAGCGCCCCGCTGGAGCCCGATAACAGCCCTAATGGCGGGATGGCGCCAAGGTTGAACCGATTGCACGCACTGGCACGATTGTGCGTTTGTTTCTGCTTTTATTTTTCTGCGGCGAGAGTGTTTTGGTAATATTTAAAAAGCTGCCGGACGGGGCAGGCAAACTACTGGTCCAATGGTTGTGGTGCCTTCTAAGAAAATGGGTTTTTTTAGTGAACTTGATGTCTATTTTTCTCTTGTTTATTTCTGGGGGAGCGATATATACTTTGTGGAAATTAGAGGGCGGGCCTTACACTTGTTTAAACAATCATATTAATAGTTTGACATGGTTGTACGCTACTAAATATGGATCGGGACTTTAGGTTTTAAAACAAGGCCCCAGAGCCCGGAAAAAGCGTACTGGGCTACGGTCGTATGTAATAAATCATCGGCTATACCGAGTAGGAGTCTGCGTTAATATTAGCCAGTTCCACCTGTTTTTTTTTTCTTTAAACCTTTTTGCCATTTAAATTTTCTCCTGTACACAAAACGTCAAGTCGTACTCCCGTAGCCCTGCATCCTAATTCATCGCTAGACTGTCGCTGACGGAGAGCCCCTGGTGCGAAGAAGCCTTCAGTCAGCCAAATCAACCAGCCGTCTCTGGCGGTGGGCACCGCTGGTGCGAAGAAGATAAACAACCAAGGAGGCCGGCAGAGACCTACACTTTAGTACGTGCTTCAAACTGACGACTGATGTTCGATCAGCCCCTCATTTTTGCGCCACCTACTCCTGCTGATAGGCTTTAAGTCGCTGGGTTTTCAAGCAATAGGCAATACTGTCGAATAAAGCGAATAAAGCGGCCGGCCAGACGGCATAATGGCTAAGGTAATCAAGGACAACATTGATTTGTTATGTGTTCCTTTGTGCAGAATATTCAATCACGCGTTGCACTTTAGCTTATACCCCGATACTTTAAAGGTTGCAAAAGTTGTTCCGATATTTAAAACTGGTGACCCTAACAACCCGTATAGTTACAGGCCAATATCTGTACTGAGTGTCGTCAATACCATTTTTGAAAAATTAATTGCTTTCCAACTGAAAACCTTTCTTGATGCTAATCATATTATTTGTCCTCAGCAACACGGATTTGTTTCCAGCAGGTCCACGTCCACGGCTGTAGTTACTCTATCACAGCTTATCCTATCTGCTCTTCATAATCATAATGTTGCTGTAAGCGTATTTATAGACATCAAAAAAGCTTTCGACACAGTCTCACACTCCATTCTTTTAATGAAACTGGAAGCATATGGTGTGCGTAGCGGGGCACTTGAATTCTTTAAAAGTTATCTTTCTTCACGACAGCAGCAAGTTGTCCTCAAACAGTTCAAGTCTGCATACCAAACTGTTACGTGTGGTGTACCCCAGGGGTCAGTTCTGGGACCGCTTTTATTTTCAATCTTTATTAATGACCTCCCCAATGCAATACAGTGTTCTCAAATTTTGATGTATGCGGATGACACTGCACTTATCTTTACTGGCAACTCACTTGAGTCAATAGAAAAACCTATTAACAATGAACTCCAACGTATTTCGACCTGGTTTCGTAATAATCATCTAACTTTAAACACTGAAAAAACTAAATATGTTATTTTTCGTTCAAATCAAAAAGTGTATTGAATCAAGTGATTTTTCTATATGTGTTGACAACAATGTTATTGATAGTGTGTCTTCTTTTAAATATTTAGGGGTCATGTTTGACTGCCACTTGTCTTGGAAGGAACAGGTGCACAATGTGTGTAAAAAGATTGCGTACGGTTGTTTTACCTTGGCTAAGGCACGGCGGCACTTTCCACCTGCTATTCTTAGATCACTGTATTTTTCATTATGTCACAGTCATCTCAGTTATTGCAGTGAATCATGGGGAATCACATACAAAACGTATTTAACACCATTGCTAAGACTACAAAAACGTGCCTTAAAACCATGGGATTACCTTCTTCGAATAGTTCTAACAATAACATTTTTGACGCAATGCAAATCATGTCATTCACAACCCTACGCGATTACAAAGTAGCTCTTATGGTTAATAATATTATAAATACCAACTACCCCTTACCTCTTGGTGCATTCAGTATTCCCGTCCGCAACACTAGACAAGCCAGCAATGGCAATTTTAACCTTCCAATTTGCCATAATGCGTACGGAGAAAGACGAATAGAATTTACAGGAGCGAAAATTTGGAACTCGTTGCCAATTGAAATAAAGCAAGCTAGGAATTTCAAACTGACATGCAAGAAACATTTTTTGGGAATGGAAGCAAGGCTACAAAGTTAGTTTTTCTTCAATGTGTTTGTGATTGCTGTCCTATATGTTATTTTGTATTGGACCGCTTACTAGCCTCATTGGCTATCGGTCCAAATATCTGTGTATACATTTTGTTTGTGTTACTCAATAAAGACTTCTTGACTTCTTGAATCATTATATAGGAAGCCGAAGCAGCTTGACTACCTGCTTTAGGCCAACATCTTTTAAGAGAATATCACTTCGCAGAGATTAAGAAGTTCGCGATGATAAGGTGGCTGGAGCTGCCACTGGACAAGTTTAATTGTAGAAAGAGGGAGAAGCCTCTTTCCTGCAGTGGGCGTAGTCTGACTGATGGTGCGAAAGTGCCGAAATGATGCGATGATGCCGCAGATCGATGTACGTGTAATAAAAAAACGCGTGATTCGCGATTTCAGTACATGTAAAAGACCGCACCAAATGTTTTACAGTTAAAGACATCCCGTATAATATTGTAGCCGATAGCATGCTCAGTTGCAGTTGTTGTAAGGGCCGCATTCTAAGTAATAAAAATAGCGGGCTCAGAGTGATTTGATCTAACTGCAAGTTCGTGCCTCTACCTAGTAGTAGAATTGAGTGTTATCAAAGTGCGCCGAACCATAACTTCCCCTTTGTCAATGGTGGTGAAAGTACTCGAAAATGGGTTATCTTTGGGCGCAGTTTCCAAAGGGGCAGTTCGCCATGGTGGGAGGGAGGCACGGTACCGTAGCCCTTGACGGTTCTTCACGAAGCGGGACAACTAGAAAAGCTACAACAGTGCTACCAACGTGTGAGGCTGATTCTAGAGACAGCAAAAATGAGAAGAGAACGTTATGATATGGTCGCAGTGAATGTGGCTCTTCAGAACCCACTGAACTGGTACTCGGTGATGTCTAAAACAGTTAATGTGGCTAGCGTATATGCCGCAGACACTACGACGATTTCGAACTCTTCACTTCCGATATTGAGCTGTCGCTGAAATGCGTTATACATTGTTTTGACCGCCCTGTGAACATTTTGTCTAGGAAATATGTGGGCACATAATTCATAGCCTGTATAGCCGCCTTTGCTATGTTGTAAATAGATGTGATAATATAAACGCAATGTAGGAAAAAATGCAGGTTGGTATAAATGCAATATGATTGTAAGAAAATATAGCGCAAATAACAAGAACACCGGGGAAGTAATGTGATAGCAAAAGTTTCGCGCAGAACGATTCTCGGAATCGCTTATACTTCCTTCTGCACACGCATGTACAGGGCAGGGACACAGCAGGTCTTAACTAGAAACGTCGACTCCATCGTTATGCTTCCATCTCAGCATTTGACAAGATGCCGATGTCCCCCACACTGTGAGCTGTAGTGGCCATCTAAA
Organism: Amblyomma americanum; assembly: GCF_052857255.1. NCBI lineage: Eukaryota > Metazoa > Arthropoda > Arachnida > Ixodida > Ixodidae > Amblyomma > Amblyomma americanum. Next base: position 111,556,520 of record NC_135501.1, read on the forward strand.
CTAGCCTACATATCAAATGCCAAGGGTACAAATAATTAGCAGGAAAAACATCACCGATCAAGCGCTGAGAGAACACATTAGGATGGTCCAATATCTTGGCCGAGAAAAAGCATTTCGCATTTACGAGGCAATACGACTACGCACCACCTACGATTTTATTCTCCTTACCGATATAAATACGGCGTGCACCACTTTGGTATGACCTAAGATAGCTATGTATCCACGTTACTGGTAAGCTCCCGCATTATAGAAAGAATGCGATCAAGACAAAGGAGATCATGAAATTGTTGAACACAAGAGATGAACCAGTAGCAGGTAATCAATAAGCGCAAAGACAGCGACATGGCAAAACATACCTCAGACAGGATTTAGCCAGCTCTTTACGACGAACCTAGCCTCAAAGCAGCACAACGAAGGCTGAGTGTAGAAAAATACTATATATGCGCATTTCGAGAACAGACAAGCAGGAACAATTTGACGCCGTGCATGCAGTATCCGAGATAATCGCAACGCTAATGCCGATGCGAGTGGGAATGAGGAAGTGCATATTCCGTTCCGTAAGGAAAGAAGTGCAGAAAGTCCAACAAATATCCGATATGTGAATTAGGCTGTTTGTTATCGGCCAGACATCACTGCTTTGTATGTGACGCCTAGGTGGATATTATTTCGTGTCTTTAAGCACTCAATGCCAGGTCATAGGTTACAGGCGCTAGGCACTGATTGCGAGAAAGGCATCTTTAAGACTTTCGATGTAGAGGTGTTTCTGAAATTCGTGTTAGTGGGCGCAAAGCTGGAGGTTAAATTTGCGACTTCCCCCCCCCCCCCCCCTTTTGTTGTGATTATAGGATGAACACGCGGGAATCTATTTTGGCAATGAAAAAAAGTGCAACCCGGCAACACCTCGGGTAGCTCCTTATGAAAAATCGTGCTTTGTTGTGTGTGAACGAGGATCTGAACAGGGAATTTTTTTCTTGTTTTGCAAAGATAAGCCGCTTTTCTGCGACCCAGTATTGCTTATTAATGTTTTGTATTTAAGCGGCTTTTTCGCTTTTTCGTTTCCAATGAGTCGTTTGCAATAAAGAGTGCAGACGATTGACACTTCGAGCATTTCAAAGAGCGCAGAGGTGCACATATGGCACTTCGGACTTATCAGTTTTAACTATATTTCGATGTGCCTCATTTAATCTATATTATTGTTAAATGTTGCGTATTAAATATTCGGGTTAAAAAGCTACACTAGGTCGTACGGACACATATATATTTTCCGAAGAAGTATATTCGTGAAGGGTATAAGGCCGAAAAATAAGCATTTTTATCTGCACATTAATTTTTTCAAGTTTGATGATGAATAAAGCAAATTAAATGCAGTTTTTTTCTTGCAAGCTGCTGCCGACATTCGCGAATAATTACTCCGAACATATTGGTTGATGATTTAGACCGCGCTTCTCAAGTTCGCCTTATGCAGATTCTCTTGAGCCATTCTTCTCGCCATGGAGACACAATTTAAGATCGGGCATTAGCTGCCTTCAGACCACTGAGCTGCAGTCTAGAGACAATGAATTCTTGGCCAACGACATGTTTGCTGCTAATGCCCCTTGTCCTTGCACTAGTCCTTGTTTCCGTCAAGTAAGTGGAGCCTCTTTGGAAAATGCACATATTTTTATTTTGGTATGTTTTCTTCTAGAAACGCGCGTATAGTTACGTGTGCGTTCGCTCTCGGTGCACCAAAAACGTCAATGACAAAAGAAGGCAGGTTAAGTGCTCAACCTTTCGTGCAACTAGTTTTGGTTTTAAAGGCGTGGTTCCGTGAAACGTGTATAGGGGTATTTTCGTCAGCATAGAGGGGCTGAAAATTTTGTTGATATATTTGGCGTACTGTTGCGGCTTTTTTCACACAACTTTTTCGGTCACTGTTGCTGCCTCTGTGGTACCAATTTTAGTTTTTGCGAACCATCGTGGGAGGATCTGCGTCTACATTTTGCCAGAAGTGCATTCCGAAGAAGAGCCCGACAAGCTGCGGTGTCGCCGTGGCATTGGCAGATGGCTGCTGTGTCGAATGTCCTGATTTGGAATGCTCGTACGTGCGGCCATATTTGAAAAAGAAAAAAGCCGTTATTAGTATGCGTTAATCAATCCCTCAGTTCTCGGAGTCGTTCTAGAAATTTTAGTTTAGTGTTTATATTGTGTTTATAACTACAAATCATCGCGGTGAACGCGACTAAAAAAACACTTTCACTAGCTGTAAACTGATTGCTGCGCTATTTGGTTTATTTTCGTGCCAAGTTGACCTCATCACAACACAGGCACAGAGTCCGACAAGCTGCAATGTCGCAGTGGCATTGGCGGATGGCTGCTGTGTCGAATGTCCTGGGTTGGAGTGCTGGTCCGTGCAGCCATTTTTGAAAAGAAAAAAAGCCGTTATTAGTATGCCTTAATCAATCCCTCAGTTGTAGGAGTTGATCTGGAAAGTTTCAGTCTTGTGTAAATATTGTGTTTATAATAAAAATAGCTGCCCCAAGATAAACACCTCTGGAGCCACATGTTTTAATGCCTTGAAATCGTTCTCTATAGTATATGCCTGAGAGCTTGGCATGTTTTCGGAAATAAATTCTTAAAAGCGTTCTTGTATATGCCGCTCAATCCAGTAGCCCCAAAAATTTAAATAAGGAGTGTGCTATGGACCGTTTAAAAAACCCTTTAAATGTCAAGGAAGAAGGCACGTATAAAAGATTAGTTGCGGTCAAATTCTGCGTTCAGAAATTCTGGGTCATCTACCAACGCGCTATCTTACGACCTGTTTAGCAACAGTGGTACCTTTCGAAGTTAATATTTTTCGCAAAATCCGGACACCTGTCTATAGAGAACCTTTTCAATAAAACATGCATTAGAGGTCAATACCTTAATCCGCTCGTTACTATCAGATAACAGCTGACGACCTTAATTGTGGAGTGCGCTCGTTATCGGTGTTTTCCCTTCCTCTGGAATGCAGCTTAAATTTTGAAAATTAACCATTATGTCGGTGATTCTCACAACCTCATTACCTGGAGGCCCCTAGGAACATCGCATCGGCGGGATTTTTACTATCGAAGCATGATTTATGTCATGAAGATAGAGTGGTCTTACATAGGAACTACCTCTGGGGAGTCCATGTCTGTCAAAAGTAAAAAAAAACGTAATGTGCTGACAGAAATTGAGCAGTACGCAATCATACATAGCACAACAGAATTACAAGAAACTCGTCCGGAGGATGTCTGGCCTTCCACTCCAGGAAGTGCCGCGTCTATGCTCTGTTTCTAAATAAGTGCCGTATTAGTGGAAAAAGCCGAGATCAACAAAGTATGAAGATCACTGAAGCACGAAAACTAGAATCACTTTCGAATAACTTTCAGCGGAGCTTCCATTTTATTATGGTTGAAAGAGTTTGCGTATCTTAGTGTGACTAGCAGTCTTTCACTTGTACTCTGGCTGCTGTCGTCCTACCAATGGTTCAGAGTGTGCCTAAATTTGCATGTTGTTTACAATGAATAATTCAGTTCGAAGCATAGGTCGTCTTTGTGGGTCTTCCTCTGTATCCGTGTTAACTGCAGCCTTTCCAAAAATGACGATGTCAGGTTTTTCACATAAATAAGCTGAATCTTTTATTTTGTGGTAATCACTTTCCGTGTTTCCAGAGCTGGCTTTGCAGGTCCTGGATTTGCACCTCACCAGCGCTGCCTCAGAGAGGTAAAAGCACCAACAGGTCCACCCTTGTCTTATTGTGCTTCCACTTAAGCTATAATTTATGTCGTCCATATAACTTTGGGAGGCCATGTGACAAGCTCTATACTGAGTGTAAAATTTCACATTAGGTGCTGACATGGAGAAGCGCTTTCCTTAGCTTGCCACAACAAGAAAAAAACTCACCTGACCTCTCCGACGGAAATCCATGGCAGTGAAAGCGCCTCAAGATAGGATTATTGATAACAGAAAGGAAAGTGAGCAAGTGTCAGCGAGGAACCTCACTGTGCTAGTAAATGTTCTGAGACGACGACTTGCTTCGTCTAGGTTTCTGCTAAGTATATAACAGCGCTACCTTACCGGTACTCACCTATGAGGCAGAAACGTGGAGACTAACGAAAAGGAGCAGTAATGGAAACAAAAATAACGAGTGTAACGTTGGGAGACCGGAACAGGGAAGAGTGCGTAAAGGACAAAACACGGGTTAATACCATCCTAGTCAGAATCAAGACGAAGAAATGGCCTTGGGTAGAGCATGGAATCAAAGGAAAGATAACCGATGGTCCTTAAGAGTAACGGATTGGATTACAAAGGAAGGGAAGCGTAGCAGAGGGAGGCCAAAAGTTAGTTGGGCAGAGATGAGATTCAGAAACTTTGCTGTGATAGGGTAGCCTCAGCTGGCACAAAGCAGGGTTAATACGAGAGATATGGGCGAGGCCTTTGTCCTGGTCTGGGCGTAGTCAGGCTGATCCTGATGATTACGGGTTCTTGGCTCCGCTTACGACAGCAAGCCTAGTAAATCTGTTATATAAACCGCGTTGCAGTTCAGGAGCGATACTATTCACGTTTCTTTTATTGAGTGCATCTGACATTGGGAGGATAACGAACTTTCATAGCTTGACTCGAGTAGTGTGGTCTGAAATAAACGCGGTCTATAGGCTATTACGCAATGCATCGAAGAAGCAATTTGCACAATCTATCTTCATGTCAAGAACGCAGAGAAAATGTTTCCATCTCCAACGAGACGCTTGGGTAGGCGTTTTGAAGCGGTTTTATAGGTTAAGCGCAAAGGAGGGAAGCATGGACGTTTTTTAGATTTCAAAACGAGAAATATGTTTAATTTTTTTTTCAACTTGGTGTGCACATTTTATCGGCGCTTACGCATTTGAAGTTGTGAGGCAGGACGCTGTGCTTGGCCGGCAGCTCTCACTTATCGATGCCAGCTTCCGGGGCGGCTTAGTGGTTGCAGGCTCGGCTGCTGACTCGAAATATGCGGGTTCGATTCTGGCCGCGGTGGCCTCATTTTGTTTTGGGCGAAAGGCTAGAGACTCGTGTACTGTGCGATGTCAGTGCACCTTAAAGAACCCAAGGTAGTCCATATTTCCGAAACCCTCCAATACGCCGTCCCTCATAGCCTGAGTCGCTTTGGGACGTTAAGGTCCATAATATCAAAATCAGCATCATCCAAGTCATCACTCATCCGTTTCTTGTCAGCTTCAGAACGCTTCGCTCGAGTGGTTGCACCTGTGGCAGTTCAGCTGAGGCGGATGCGCCAAGAGGTAAGATGGATTTTATGGCTAAAGCGGTTTAACGTGGCCCCATATAGAGGTGGAAAGCTGGCTTTTTACGGCGCCTCCTCAGGGCGCGAAAGTGCCCAGTAAGACTGAGCGTGTTTTCTGACTAAAAAAAAAACAGAAGCGGGCCAAGGCAACGGCATGTCATGCAGCGAAAGTATCGGTGTTTCAACCATCATATATCGATTGCGCTGCAACATGCTACGCTTTCTCTAAAATATATTTAATGCATATAGTGATCTCAAATCAACGAAAAATGCACCATTTTAAGATTAATAGCTGCATTACTTCTTGTTTATCCGAGCCTACTTCAAGCTATAATTGCTTCTCCATTCAGTGACTGTGGCTTCATTGCGCTAACTGGAGCAGTTGCCTTACGGCCTATGTGTCGCCTTCGTGAATATTTATAGACTCCGTTGCTGTCGTTACCATGACAAAAGTAGCGTCGTGATGAGATGGGTGGCTGTTTAGTTGATGAAATACTAAATTTGGCGATAAACAAATTGAGAATACTTTGAGCACATGCAGTTGTCTATATGGCTTTTCCCGCTAATTAGTTTAGGCGATGGTATTTATAAATTGGACATAAATCAAAGTGCAAAGTTAGGAGTCGTTTTTATATCCTGATTTCGCTCAAAGAACGCTTTTTGGTGCGTACAATATGAAATATTAGGAGCTGAGCAATATGCTGCATAATGTTATTTTTGTTGCTGGCATGTTCAATATTTTTCTTTTTTTGTCGGCTTTGGATGAAGTATTGCTGGCATCAATTTTGGGTCTGCGATACAGACAAGTTGCCTTAAAGCGTCCGTGTAATTTTAAAAGAAGTTCCCTGCACCACGTGAAGTTATTACAGGCACAACACACGAAGCGAGGCAAAAGTTTCTTTACGGGTATAAAGCCGCAAGGAAGGCTACAATATAAAAAAGGTTGATTTTTGATGATCCGAAAATCTCAAACGCGAAACTTGCCCGAACATATTTTTCTGGCTCATATATTTTTTGCCCCACTTAGTAGAGCTAGAGCGAGCAGCACGGTTTCTTTAAGTAAGTGGCGGGTGAGCATGGCCACCCAAACTTCCCCTTAGGCCTTCCCTTATTTGATTGGTCAATAAAGTTTTTACCTACCTACCTACCTACCTACCTACCTACCTACCTACCTACCTACCTACCTACCTACCTACCTACCTACCTACCTACCTACCTACCTACCTACCTACCTACCTACATACCTACCTACCTACCTACCTACGTACCTACCTACGTACCTACCTACGTACCTACGTACCTACCTACCTACCTACCTACGTACCTACCTACCTACCTACCTATGTACCTACGTACCTACCTACCTACCTACCTATGTACCTACGTACCTACCTACCTACCTACGTACCTACCTACCTACGTACCTACCTACGTACCTACCTACCTACGTACCTACCTACCTACCTACGTACCTACCTACGTACCTACCTACCTACCTACGTAAATACCTACGTACCTACCTACGTACCTACCTACGTACCTACCTACCTACCTACGTAAATACCTACGTACCTACCTACCTACCTACGTACCTACCTACCTACCTACGTAAATACCTACGTACCTACCTACCTACGTACCTACCTACCTACCTACGTACCTACCTACCTACCTACCTACCTACCTACCTACCTACCTACCTACCTACCTACCTACCTACCTACCTACCTACCTACCTACGTACCTACCTACCTACGTACCTACCTACCTACGTACCTACCTACCTACCTACCTACCTACCTACCTACCTACCTACCTACCTACCTACCTACGTACCTACCTACCTACCTACCTACCTACCTACGTACCTACCTACCTACGTACCTACCTACCTACCTACCTACCTACCTACCTACCTACCTACCTACCTACCTACCTACCTACCTACCTACCTACCTACCTACCTACCTACGTACCTACCTACCTACCTACGTACCTACCTACCTACGTACCTACCTACGTACCTACCTACGTACCTACGTACCTACCTACCTACCTACCTACCTACGTACCTACCTACCTACCTACCTATGTACCTACGTACCTACCTACCTACCTACCTATGTACCTACGTACCTACCTACCTACCTACGTACCTACCTACCTACCTACCTATGTACCTACGTACCTACCTACCTACCTACGTACCTACCTACCTACCTACCTACCTACCTACCTACCTACCTACGTACCTACCTACCTACCTACCTACGTACCTACCTACCTACCAACCTACCTACCTACCTACCTACCTACCTACCTACCTACCTACCTACCTACCTACCTACCTACCTACCTACCTACCTGCCTGCCTGCCTGCCTGCCTGCCTACCTGCCTACCTACCTACCTACCTACCTACCTACCTACCTACCTACCTACCTACCTACCTACCTACCCACCCACCCACCTACCTACCTACCTACCTACCCACCCACCCACGCACCTACCTACCTACCTACCTGCCTGCCTGCCTGCCTGCCTGCCTGCCTGCCTGCCTGCCTACCTACCTACCTACCCACCCACCCACCCACCCACCCACCCACCCACCCACGCACCTACCTACCTACCTACCTACCTACCTACCTACCTACCTACCTACCTACCTACCTACCTACCTGCCTACCTACCTACCAAAAGACTGGCAGTTACTCTAATGGAATGATAACTAAATGAAAAGTTACTATATTTCCAAGCACAGCTGGATGTTTCGAAGCTGGTAGGCACGACAAAAAGGTTTTAGATGTATTTTGCTTAATGTGGGACGTTTTGCTTTCCCTTTTTTGTTATTTCGAGTGCACGATTCCTTCAGTCCTGTGTGATTACATTGACAGCTTCCTATTGCGTTCGGTAGTAGAAATAGAAAAAAATGCATAATATTGTTTGTGGGGGTTTAACGTCCAAAAGCGACTTAGGCTATGAAGCACGGCGTAGTAGAGGGCTCCGGAAATTTGGCCACCTGAAGTTCTCTAACGTGCACTGACATCGCACAGTACGCGGACCTCAGGCATTTCGCTTCTATGGAAAAGCTGCCACCGTGGCCGGGATCCAACCCCCTGCTTTAGGGCGAGCAGTGGAGCACCATAACCACTGAGCCACCGCGGCCTGTGTGATGATATTTGTTTTGGGCCATTATTTCCGCAAGTTGGCTATCGACACATGTCGAGGGTTTTGTACGAATTGCACGACACTTGGCGTGCGAGTCAAAACGAGATGTTGAACGAGTCGACGGATCAAGTGCCTTCACAGAGGAATACAAAATGTCTACAACTCTCTTTACCATGTCATCCTGGTGTGTACAATAATGGACTGCTTTTTATCAATTCATATATCTGAATAGGTATCTTTGCTACAGCTGTGGCATTCAGTGATGACAGTATGACGACAGTTAACATCTCGAAGGCATCTGGACTGTGAAAGATGTGCTACGTTGTCATATGTTTGCGTCGCCGAAAAAACGTTTTTTGTAGAAGCTCCAGAAAAGATTGCGAAGCAGTCCAGAGGCACAAGCAAAGATGAGCAATATTGATACTGGCACTTTTCAGATATTTGGCGGCCGGCAAGAGACATTTAAGTGCATAGTTCTGGAAAAAAAGAAGCAAAATAGTTTTTCCCTGTAAAATGATTACCTCAGAATGTCATTAATTTTGTTCTGGTGATTATAGCTTATTGTCCAAAAACAAGATTAAAAATATTTTGATTTTTCGGCAGCTTCATCAGCACAGAGATAGAATGCTTTTGAACCAGTATGAAAATTATCAACGGCGTGCTTTTTTACTCGAAGAATTTTGAGTAATATCATACGAAGATGTTGCTGGGGTAGAAATTACCCTATAAGCTCCTAATATCAGTAAGAACTTTGTTTATAGTTGACGTAAATGAACAGAAAGTGAGGTATGAAATGAAACAAGCCAGAAGGTGCTATGTGTAATGGGAGCTGAGAAGGCAGGTCTTGAATATGCATCAAAATACATGGAAAATATAGGGTGTACCTGATGTCTTTAATACAATTTTTGAGTAAAAGAAACTGTGTAATTTATTTTGAGTCCTATTGGCGTATGCAAAATCATTATGATCAATCGTGTCCGGTGTAAGGAGTAATTATTGTTCTTCTGGTAAAGTGGTTGCTGTATTAAACTTCTTCGTAAAACACAGCCATTTTTTTTATATTCTCGGCTCCGAGGTATATCAAAACAAAGTATTTAAGGGCCGTTCACTTAATCTGATCCGTCTTTAGCCGCCAGTCTCGATGAGATGGGGTTGTGAAGGTGTATATATATATATATATATATATATATATATATATATATATATATATATATATATATATATATATATATATATATATATATATATATATATATATATATATATATATATATATAAGTTAAAGGAAATGAGGGGCCCGTTTGATAGCTGATAGCTTAACGAGGGTCTCGGTTCTGGCAGTCTTAATGCCAAAGGTAGCATAAGAGGGCTCTCGCACAGTTTCCGCCCTCGCCGTTAGATGACGTTCTACGTCACGCTCGCGGTATTACAGGACGTGCTACGTCCGCCGCTATGGTCGAGGGTGGCGCTGGTGAACACTCTCAACGCTCGCTTACACCCAGTAAACATAAATACCCACGAGAGCAGCAGATTGGACAGCCGTCGCCGTAGCTCAGTTGGTAAGAGCACCGGACGCGATATTCGGAGGTCGTGGGTTCGGATCCCACCGGCGGCATGGTTGTTTTTTCTGCTGCTTTATAAGTAATTTTCTTTAAGCAATTTATTAACCTAAGAATTATTATCCTACTGATAAGCATAACACATTAAAAAAATAAAAAAAAATTAACGTTCCCCTATGCACCTTGGTTTCGGTGTCTGTCGGCTCCCTACATAAATATATATATATATATATATATATATATATATATATATATATATAGATTTAAGAGAAGTGGGCACTTCTACAAAGACACTTTTATTTATCAACGTTTCGACCGCGGTGCGGTCTTCTTCAGGACTGTAGTGGTCTCGCGTCAGATGGACGTTTTAAGTTTGTGAGCTGAAGAGGAGGGAGAAAGGAGTGTTACACGCAAATAGCAACAACGGTTCAAAAAACTGAAAAAAAAAATAAAGATGGGGGTGCGGGGAGCAGACCGGGACAATATTGGGGGAGGAAGCAAAAAAAAATAGAAATAAAATAAAAAAGGGGGGAAAACTAGTATAGTAAGGAAGGGTGGGGTACAAAAGGAGATGGCGAAACGAGAGAAAGGGAGAGGAAGACGGTGCGGGGGACATGGGCAGCACGGAAACAAAACACAAACAAAATGCACAAACACAAAGGGCGCCGCTGCAGATGCGTGGCCAAAGAGGAGCCGCTGCGCAAATGACACTGGCAGTGACGAACAGGCCAAACCAGGCGCCTTTTGGGGGTCTCACTAATTTCCGGTGAGCCGAGGGCTAGAACGTTAAGGAAGGAGTGGGCTACGTTAACGATCACATGTCTAAGAACTTACTCACGGGGTCTGGGTTTCACTGAACGGTGCAACCCTCTCCGTGGGTGGGTCGTTGAACCGACCTCGCCGGGAATACTTGTTTGTAGGGGAGGAGGGCTGGGCTAGCTGTGTGCAAAGATTTCAGATTGTCGGAAAATGTAAGGAAAGAACGTCAAAAACTTATCAATACTGCACGAGGCAGGATAGTGTAAGTAAGGAGGGGTATGATTGCCTGGGATATACACTAGGAGTTATAAAAGGTATATCTGAGTTAGCCAATTAACGAGAAGTGTAGTATTATTTTGTTTGGAGGTCGTTAATAAAAGAAAGGGTACCAGGCTTTTCGTTAAGACCTTCTTGAATAGTATTAAACTTGTGGATAAAATAGGATTCACGCTGTTCACGTTCTCGCCTGTTTTTGAAGCCCCCTTGAATAATTGTTACTTTTAGTTGGTCAAATGGGTGTCCTTCTGCGTTTACATGCTTGGATAGGGGAAGGTTTGGGAGAGACTTGGCGTGTGCGCGGTGATTGTTAAATCGAATGCGGAATGCAGTGTTTGTCTGTCCTATGTATTGCTGGTTACACAAAGTGCATTCAAGAAGGTAAATAATGTTTGATGAGTCGCAGTCAAAGTTACCGTTGATTGAATGCTGGCTGGTTTGGCCTGTTCGTCACTGCCAGTGTCATTTGCGCAGCGGCTCCTCTTTGGCCACGCATCTGCAGCGGCGCCCTTTGTGTTTGTGCATTTTGTTTGTGTTTTGTTTCCGTGCTGCCCATGTCCCCCGCACCGTCTTCCTCTCCCTTTCTCTCGTTTCGCCATCTCCTTTTGTACCCCACCCTTCCTTACTATACTAGTTTTCCCCCCTTTTTTATTTTATTTCTATTTTTTTTTGCTTCCTCCCCCAATATTGTCCCGGTCTGCTCCCCGCACCCCCATCTTTATTTTTTTTTTCAGTTTTTTGAACCGTTGTTGCTATTTGCGTGTAACACTCCTTTCTCCCTCCTCTTGAGCTCACAAACTTAAAACGTCCATCTGACGCGAGACCACTACAGTCCTGAAGAAGACCGCACCGCGGTCGAAACGTTGATAAATAAAAGTGTCTTTGTAGAAGTGCCCACTTCTCTTAAATCTTTATTCTGCGGAGCCAACGCAACCTACGTTCGTAATATATATATATATATATATATATATATATATATATATATATATATATATATATATATGGGCATGTTCAGATAAGAACGGTAATCGAGGTCCCATGACCATTTTTTGTTTTCAATAAATTTTTATGTGATGGGTAAATGTGTCCACACAAAGGAATGAACCTTAGTTTTGCAAGGAACTTCGTAGTTTTCTCGGAAAAAAATCGTATGTCACAAGAGGTGGAGAATGTCGTTTTTGCCACTTCTCAAAGTTGCAACTTTGGAGCATCACTGCGTGCACAATAAGTTGTTTTCGCGCATAAGTATTTTGTCAATACTTTATTACAACTTGTACTATACGAAGAAATAAAAAACTGTTTTCTTGCTGTGTCAATATTCTGAATAAAAAATCGCAAACTTCGCTTCCGGAGCTGTGCGGTGCCAAAAAGGCACTTTTGAGGGCAAGCTTACGGCAAGATGCGTAAAGATCTCCCGACTGAATCTTTTTGTCTGTATTTTTCAGCTACTTTTAATCACTTCAGGCAAGTTTTGTAGCTCTACACTTGACCTATATTTTTCAATATGGCCTCAAAATCGGCAGAAGTTCAAAAACGTGAAAAAAAGTGACAACTTTGCCTTTAATTTAAAAAAAAAAACACATCATCATCAATATTTATTAAAATTTGCCCTAATGATACTCAACACTTCAAAATTTTAAGGCATTAAAAAAGTATTGCATTATATTGTTTTAAAGTATGGAAATAAATACAAAATGGACTTCATGATTTCAATCCTTACGACTGCTCAGTATTCCCTCTTAGGATGCGCAATCGTCAGAAGCTGGTTTTAGTATTGGTATTTTGTAAGTAAATTTTAAACGCTACAGTTGCTGAGTTCATAAGTGTAATTTGTAAGCATTTTTTTCTATTACAATCAAAGGTCTAAAGCTCCTATTCGCTTTCGTACTGTTCTAACGGTGGGACCTAAATTACTGTAAGCATATTCCAGCACATTATTTTGGAGTGACGTGTGTGTAGGGGTAGTTTATGCAAACAATTAATGCACCCGTCGCACTCTCAAGGTGACTTTAACTGCTACCGCCGCTCCAGGGATGAACCGCGCTTGGCAGCCGCTCCTACAGCTATATAACGCCCGGCGCGACCTTGAAATTCACAGCATCATGTGTGCCACCGCCGCACCGAGGCTTTAGCCGCCGCTATCATCTTTTCATCGCAACGCACCGAACGCCTAGCAGTTATGCCTCAGCCTTCGACCTTCGACCGAGATAACCCTTGTGAGCGGATGTTGTTCGGATCTCGAGTTTTGTGTGTCGTTTTCCAGGCCTGGTAGACCCGGTGGGGTCGTTTTCTGTACTCACGTGTTTTCTCTGCGCTGGAGCGCTCCCTCGACAAGCATACTTGGTATCTCAGTCTCAGCTCGTACGCCAGACCGAAAGAACATCAGTGTCGACGATGGGCAGCCTGTGTTAAAAATCCATTCATCTGTCCATCTCCTCTTTTTGGAAAAGCAGCTCTGGGCCCTGCATCCGTCACCTGCTCATCTGTCTCGCGATATTCTCCGGAAGCGGTGAGCTTTTGCATTCATGAAGAGATTTCCGCGGCGAACGTTTTGTGCCGACTACTCAAAAAGGCACAAACAGAGAATTGAAAAAGGACGTAATTTTCGCAGTGTAAAGACACTCAATGTCGCTGTTCTCAAAAAAGTCCTACTTCCCGAAGAAGCTCTCCGAGTACGAGAAATGACTTCATCTGTCAGAATTGTTACCGTCGGTTCAAGGAAGACATAGATAATATGCAGGCAGAGTCAACCGAAACATTAGAAGAATTCCGCCCTGGGGATGAAATCGTAGAAAATAAAAATTCAAGTGTCAGCCTTACCTCCGAAATCTCGCCCCTAAAGCCACCGAGCGCTCTAAAAAAACGCCCCAGACTTTCCTATGCAAAGCGAAAGCAGGAAGAGGTGGCAAGAGCTATGGTGACGAAAATACGATTGGGGATACAGGTAGCATATAATGTCCCAGAGACTTCGCGTGCGTCAGAAGAAAAGTGTGCGCAATGCAGCAGTTGGGAGGACAACCTACATGCTGCCTACAATAGGTGCACGTCCTTTCATGAACATGAACTCAGTTTTGTGATGACCCCCATAATGCGCAGGCCCACACGGGACGGAGAGGCAAAGAGACGCCGTATGGCTCAGTTTAAACAAACAGGTATATTCAATAATTACACATGATTAAGATTATACATCAGAGGCTGGGGCGTCCGAGCTTACGTGCCGACGACTTCATGGGGGCGATGGAGTGGCTCCGGAGTTGGGCTCGAGCGGTTGCTGGCAGAAGCTGCACGCCGTCGGGCTTCGGCGCTGAAGGCCCTCTTGGCGAACGATGTCGTCCTGAGCGAGCTTCTTCCGTACTGCTTGTCCATTTTTATATCCTCTTCTCCACACTCCCTAGGGTGAGCACGCCCACGCCGGAGGGGAAGGAGGGGGGGCTAGGGCTTTCACTTGGGCGCACAAACATACCACCCCACTTATGGTCTCGCCCCCTTCACGTGTTGAGTCCGAGGGAAAGAAGGTTGTTTTCGCGGTAGCGCATAGCGTCGGCTGTGGTACGGCGCGCTCTGGCCCGCTGACAGTTCCCTTGTCCTGGAATGTGCCCGGGAGGGCCGCCCCTGAAACCGCCACGCCAATTGGGGAGGATAAAGCCTGTTTCCCCGCGGCGGCGGCGGCGGGTCCGGTTGTTCTGGACGTCACTCAAAGAGCATGGCTGGGTAATTGATGATGCCGCTGTCACGGCGGCGGGTCCCCGTCTACGCCGCGCCGTGGAACGCGGAACCTCGCCGCACACACAAGGAATGCACCTCGCAGCACACACAAGGAATGTACCTCGCAGCACACACAAGGAATGTACCTCGTTGCACACACAAGGAATGTACCTCGTAGCACACAAGGAATGTCACACTCGCTCACCCTCCAGAAGAATGTTCTCCGAACATTTGAGTCCCTGCATCTCCCCTTGTCTTTCTGAATCGCCTCGCACAGTGCGTCCGACAAAACACTTTTCGCTGCACTCAACACCACTTCACAACACCATATGCCTCCGCTGTCATAACTGGCGTCTCCAGGGGCAGCACTGATCTTCTTTTACAGATAAACATGAAACTCAGCACCCAAGCCTCTCCTTTCTAGTCCAAACTGGACGAAATAAATTTACCACAGTTACAAAGGAGCTCCCACTTCTAGCACGATCACGGCACAGACAAAAATATAGATAACGAAAGGAAGTAGGGCAGGTTCTGCATGCGCTCCGCATGCTCTCCTGTGAAGGTGTTACTTAATGACAGAAAGGTTTAACTATTAACTCCGATAACTTAACACATACGCATATAGCAATGTTATGAGCTGCGGCATTACACAATTCTGACCAGTTCACAACTCCGCTCTGTTTACACCATTAGTCCGACTTAGTTTTCCGATTTCGCAGCGGATATCGGCCTTCATGAGTCATACTAAGTAAGTCTGTGACCCTTTGTCTGCTTTGGGACTCGCGAGGGCTCGTGGCAGGAGCCTCTCCTGGCGTTATCTGCGCGGCAACCTCGCGCGCTTCTTCTTCTAGCAATGCATGAAGTAAATCCGGTGGCATTCTGGCCGTCACCTCTGGCGCCTGCCGAACAAATGCAGGAGAGGGCGTTTCTTGCGAACTATCTGCGCGCTCCGCTTCACTTCTGTCCCCATCAAAATCCGCGCTTTCCCTTTCCTCATTTCGTGAATACTGAACCGGTGCCGACTTGAGGCGATTTGCGTGTATCCTTATCAAGCGCCGGTTCACGTCTCGGACTCTGAAGTTTACCGGAGAAAGCTTCTCGACAACCTCGCACGGTCCTCTCCACTTCGTCTGGAACTTACGAGCTAGCCCAATCTGCCTTTGGCAGTTTTCAATGTACACGCTGTCCCCCACATTAAACGGCGCGTCTCTAGCACTGCGATCGTGCACCTCCTTCCTGCGCTTCGCCGCTTTCTTTAAGGCCTCCTTTGCGATGTCCCTCGCCACTTGCAAGCGCGATTCTAGCTCCACCTTATAGTCGTCCAGTGAAGCGTATGGGACACGACGGGGGCCCTCTGGCACTTCACTAGGCTGGTCCGGGTCTCGGCCGTAGAGAAGAAAGAATGGCGATTCGCCCGTGCTCTCGTGTGCTGCGGAATTTTAGGCAAACATTGCATACGGGAGCCACAAGTCCCAGTCCCGCTGGTCGCGCGAAACAAAATGCGACAGGAACCCGGCCACGGTTTGGTTCAGTCGCTCCACCGCGCCGTTGCAAGCCGGATGGTACGGTGTTGTCTGCTTCTTAGCGATCTTAAGCAGCTCGCAAACTCTCCTCATTAGCTGCGACACGACGTTCGTTCCCCGATCTGTCAAGAGTTGCCTCGGGGGTCCATGTCGGAGCACGATCTGTTCGACAAATGCTCTTGCAACCGTGTCTGCCTTCTGATCTGGGAGTGCTACCGCTTCCGCGTATTTTGAAAGGTGATCGACAAATACTAAAATGTACTTGTTTCCGGAAGTGGTCGTGGGCAATGGGCCCATTATGTCCATACCTGTCCGCTCGAAGGGAGCCGAAACCTCAGGGAACGGCTGAATTGGAGCTGGTCTTCGTCCCTTGGGTGTTTTTCTTTCGAGACAGGAATGACACTTCGCACAGTAGTCTCTAACATCCTGTCGCATGCCACTCCAAAAGTACAAACGCTCCACACGCCTGCGTGTCTTCGCTACGCCAAAATGACCGGCGCATGGCGCATCGTGAAACGCGCGAAGAACCCTTTCTGTCCACGACCGAGGTATGACGACTCTCTCCCAAGCGGTTTTCTCTGGTCTCCCTTTCCTGGTTGGCCTCGTGCGCCGACACAGGGTGCCGCCTTTGCCAATGAAATAACCTAGCTGTTCGGGGTGAGACGGTGCGTCCTCTAAGCTTTCGATTATTCGCTTCAGGTCCGGATCTTTGCACTGCTCTGTGCGTAATTCGGCGGGGTCGACTAAGGGGACAAAGTCATCTATAGCTGCCACGGCAGCTGTGCGGCTGAGTGCATCAGCATTCAGATGCGTCTTTCCTGACTTGTGCTCAACTTCAAAGCAGTATTCCTGCAGGTGTAGATTCCATCTAGCAAGTCGCGAGCTAGGGTCCCTGACACTCATCACCCATTTCAGAGGATGGCAGTCTGTGACTAGCTTGAATTTGCGGCCGTAAAGGTAGCATCTGAAGTGCTTTACTGCCCAGACAACGGCGAGGCACTCCCTTTCCGTAGCTCCGTACTTTTGCTCTGTGGGGCTCAGCTGTCGGCTAGCAAAAGCAACGGGATGTTCTTTGCCCTCGATAACCTGAGATAGCACGGCACCCACTGCGAACTTTGACGCATCTGCGGCCATAACGAAGGGCAAATTAAAATCCGGGTGGCGCAACAGCGGTGCACTCATTAGCTTCCTTTTCAGGGCCCCAAAAGCATTCTCCGCGTTTTCGTCCCAGCGAAAGGCGACATTTTTGGCTGTTAAGGCGGTGAGCGGCTTAGCGAGCTTGGCGAACTCCTCTATGTGCCTTCGGTAGTAACCGATCAGGCCGAGAAACTGCCGGACCTGGCGGACGCTAGTCGGGGATGGAAAATCCGAGACACACCTTAGTTTCTCAGGGTCCGGTCGCACGCCGTCAGCTGAAACAACGTGCCCGAGGTATTTCACCTCGTTTTTGAGGAATTGGCACTTAGAGGGCTTCAGCTTGAGACCCGCTCCTCTTAGTCGCACCACCAAAACCTGCTCAATATCGCGCAAATGGTTCTCAAAACTGTCACTGTATATGATAATGTCATCCATATACACGAAGCACAGCCTCCCCAGAAGACCTGCCAGGATAACATCAGCGGTTCTCTGCCAGACAGCAGGGCTGTTGGCCAGACCCATCGGCATTTTTTTCCATTCATAGTGCCCTGAGTGCGTGTTGAATGCCGTTTTCTCGGCATCTGCCGGATCCATTGCTATCTGCCAGAATCCCGCCGCCATGTCCACTACCGTGAAGTACCTGGCAGAGCCCAGCTGAGAAAGCGTCTCCTGTATATTGGGGATGGGGTATGGATCGATGCGAGTTACGGCATTTAGTTTGCGGTAGTCCACTACCAATCGATACGAGCCATCTGGCTTTTCCACCAATAGTGCTGGTGCTCCCCAGGGTGACTTTGAGTGTTCGACAATGCCGCGATCAATCAGGTCCTGCACCTGCCGCTCCATCTCCTCACGTTGGGAGTAAGGAATCCTGTACGCACGCTGGTAAACGGGCGATGAAGTGCCGGTTTCTATCCTGTGCTTTATAACGCCACAGCAGCCCAAATCCAGGTTGGACGCGGCGAATACCTCCGAGTAGTCGTTCAGCAAACCAGCCAGAGCCTCCCTCTCCCTGGATTTTACGTGAGAAAGATCGAACGACACCTTTGGAGCAGCCGAAGGACTAGCATGCTCTACAGTTGCGAGTACCGTATCGGTGGGCTCACGTTGCTCTATCGCAGAGGTGAAGAAAGCCAATGTTTTGTTCTTGGGAAGGCTCAGTGGCTGCTGGCTACAGTTAACCACCCGTAGGGGCACTCTGTGGGCGTCATTAACTGTCACGAGGCACGCGGCTGCCTTCAGGCCATTGCTGAGAGAGTCGACCGGCTCAAGCACTCCCACGGCGCCGCTCTCTACATCTGAAGGCACAAACGCGTACAAAATGTGCTCCGACCAAGGAAGGACGACCGCCTCCTCGACCAGCCGGACGGCAACCCGCGAATATACCTTCTTCAATGATCCCACTGTTTGACGGGTGTCAATATCAGTAATGCGAATCTCAGCCCCTCTCCTGTTCAAAAACGGAACTTTTGAGCCGCCCGCATTAACCTCTTCCTCAGAGAATGAGACTACTACCTTCCCTTTTCTCAAAAAATCCTGCCCTAATATACCTGACACTCCGTTTGGCAGAGACACCGTGTCCGGGCATACGTAGCAGGGGTGCTCCAATGCAATTCCGCCGAGAGAGAAGTGTAACCGGTAGAGTCCACTTATGCCAAGAGGATCCCCCGTTATGCCTACAAATTTGGTTGCCATACCACCAGACGCTTCCAACACCTCGCGGTCCCCCTTCCTTCGAAGCGTGTTAAAACTGCTCTCCTTAAGCAATGTCACCTTTGACCCCGTATCTATCAACAATTCCATACAACAACCATTTAACTTGCAACGCAAAACAGGGCATGCCTCGTCGGCCACACAAACTACCACCACCTCATCATCTACTGCTCCCTCCCCACGCTCCTCAGGCTGGGGAGGACTAACTAGTTTTTTGTCTCGGTATCTGGAGCCCCGCTGTAGGCTTGCTTAGGGCGTGTCTCGCCTGCTTCTCTTTGTGGCTCCCCACGGCGCACGTTTTGGCAGAACCTGGCGATGTGTCCGCGACCCTGGCAAGCGAAGCATACGATTTCTTCAAAATCTCGCATACCGCGCCTGTAGCTTTGTGGCGGTCTCCGGTTTCCAGCGAATGGGCGCTGTTGAGCGCGCGCTTCAACCTGGCATTCTACCTGCTGAGATAGCAGCTGTTCTAAGCGATCTAACCGCTCTGTCAAGAGAGCAACCTCAGGGTTGAGCACCGCTCTCTCTATGACGCGTACTCTCGCTGCGGCTGTCGTTAACGCCTCATTTTGTTCCTCATCCAATGCGGCCTCCACGGCTTGGTCGAAATTGCTCGGCTTGCGCGAGAGCACGAACCGGCGCACGGGGTCTTGCAGACCAGCCACGAACAAAGCGGTCATTTCCTCTTTAAGTATATCCTCCGCGTATTTCTTCTTAAGCTGGTCTCCTTCCTCCTCCCTGCTTAACGTATCGCGCGCTAAGCGCTGAAGCCGCGACGCAAACGTTCGCACGTCCTCCCCTACCATCTGTCCGGCGTCACGGAACCTCTGTACTCGCACGTGACGTGGTTCAGTGTCAAAATGCTCAAACGCGAGCTTCTTAAATTCCGCAAATGATTTTGTGGATTTTACTTTTTCGTCTCGCCATGCAAAATCATGAGCAGCTCCTGCCATCTTACACCTCGCCATTCCC
The DNA here is from genome assembly GCF_052857255.1 of Amblyomma americanum. Lineage (NCBI taxonomy): Eukaryota > Metazoa > Arthropoda > Arachnida > Ixodida > Ixodidae > Amblyomma > Amblyomma americanum. Next base: position 111,576,608 of record NC_135501.1, read on the forward strand.
AGCATTTGAGCATCGGACCATCCCCCCATTTTCCCAATCTCTTCTAGCATGGAAAAAAAATCGCAGATTGGAACCCCTGTCTTATCTCCCGTAAACGTCGGAATGACGCTTCCTAATGCCAGCATGCTTGCTCCGAGCGACGGCTGTGGAGTGGAAGCTCCCTCAGATAAAGACATTTTTTTTTTCAAGCCCTCCGGTGCCTCAAGCCTCTCAAATGGGGGTAAAAGTCCCACAATCAGTCCCGTGATTCCCTTTTGATTACAATTTTGAAGTCATGAATGTCGCAGCATTCAGAGGACATTTGCTTTTGAGACCCCACTTCTGACACCAGTGTGATGACCCCCATAATGCGCAGGTCCACACGGGACGGAGAGGCAAAGAGACACCGTATGGCTCAGTTTAAACAAACAGGTATATTCAATAATTACACATGATTAGGATTATACATCAGAGGCTGGGGCGTCCGAGCTTACGTGCCGACGACTTCATGGGGGCGATGGAGTGGCTCCGGAGTTGGGCTCGAGCGGTTGCTGGCAGAAGCTGCACGCCGTCGGGCTTCGGCGCTGAAGGCCCTCTTGGCGAACGATGTCGTCCTGAGCGAGCTTCTTCCGTACTGCTTGTCCATTTTTATATCCTCTTCTCCACACTCCCTAGGGTGAGCACGCCCACGCCGGAGGGGAAGGAGGGGGGGCTAGGGCTTTCACTTGGGCGCACAAACATACCAACCCACTTATGGTCTCGCCCCCTTCACGTGTTGAGTCCGAGGGAAAGAAGGTTGTTTTCGCGGTAGCGCATAGCGTCGGCTGTGGTACGGCGCGCTCTGGCCCGCTGACAGTTCCCTTGTCCTGGAATGTGCCCGGGAGGGCCGCCCCTGAAACCGCCACGCCAATTGGGGAGGATAAAGCCTGTTTCCCCGCGGCGGCGGCGGCGGGTCCGGTTGTTCTGGTCGTCACTCAAAGAGCATGGCTGGGTAATTGATGATGCCGCTGTCACGGCGGCGGGTCCCAGTCTACGCCGCGCCGTGGAACGCGGAACCTCGCAGCACACACAAGGAATGTACCTCGTAGCACACAAGGAATGTCACAGTTTTGTATTCATTTTTATACTTTAAAACAAAATAATGCAACACTTTTTTGGTGTTTTAAAATTATCGAGTATTGAGTATTATTAGGGCAAATTTTAATAAAATTCGTTGATGTTTTTTTTTAAATTCAAGTCAAAGTTGTCACTTTTTTGACTTTTTTAACTTTTGCCAATTTTGAGGCCATATTGAAAAATATAGGTCAGGTGTTGAGCTACAAAACTTGCCTGAAGTGATTAAAAGTAGCTGAAAAATACAGAAAAAAAGATTCAGTCGGGAGATCTTTACGCATCTTGCCCTAAGGCTGCCCTGAAAAGTGCCTTTTTGGCACCGCACAGCTCCGGAAGCGAAGTTTGCGATTTTTTACTCAGAAGACTGACACAGCAAGAAAACGTTTTTTATTTTAATCGTATAGTGCAAGTTGTAATAAAGTGCTGAAAAAATAGTTATGCGCGAAAACAATTTATTGTGCATACAGTGATGCTCCAAACTTGCAACTTTGCGAAGTGGCAAAAACGACATTCTCCACCTCTTGTGACATACGATTTTTTTTCCGAGAAAACCATGAAGTTCCTAGCAAAACTAAGGTTCATTCCTTTGTGTGGACACATTTACCCATCACATATAAAAATTTAATTGAAAACAAAAAATGGTCATGGGACCTCGATTACCGTTCTTATCTGAACATGCCAATATATATATATATATATATATATATATATATATATATATATATATATATATATATATATATATATATATATATATATATATATATATATATATATATATATCACCCCGCATAAATTACGTCCCATGACGCATCGGTCGCTTCCGCAACACTTGACGTGTCCAATTATACATAGGCCGGTATGTCTGGCGCCCGTGCCAGGACCAGAATTACGATCATTAGAGAAACATAAGGACAAACGTGGACGCCTCCAAGAAGCAAGCTGCCCGTGAGACACGTAGAACCCAGTTTCATGGTTTTTCTGGAATTCAGGTGCGCTAAGTTGGTAAAAACGATAGTCTGCTAGCAAAATATCATCGTTCGTTCCACACTAAAAGTAACCTTCGTTCAATAACCCGCCAGTTATTGAAAACCCCAAGAACATTGCGGAACATGTACCATTCTGCAAAACCCTCTCCAGCTCACGTCACGAAGTTCAAGATCTACTGTATTAATCCAGGTTAGCGGGAGCAGTGAAGCACGTAGCCTCGCTCGCGTGCTTGAGCGCATTACAAGGTGATTACGAGAGACAGGTGTGTACGCGCAGTGCCCACCTCTGTGCATCAGTCACAGATTACGGGAACACAGTTGCCTGGGGCGAGCTATCGAGTTCCCTTAACCATGATTAAGACAGTATGGGAGAACTGGCAAGAATTAAACGCGGCTAGAAATCACGATGACGTTGTGCTGCGACGAAGCTGTCGCGGTGGTTCGAACGGAAGAACAAGACGCTTGTAAAGTTCTATTATTCGCATAGTTCGAAGAGAATGTTATGGGAAGTGCAGCGGTTCACTGGGGTCCTATGCTGCGCTGCTCATCGAGTAAGGGTGAATTATTATCGTTCGACTGCAGGCAATTCCACACGTTAACCTGTAAAGCTGACATCTTAAACAGGTGGGTTATTCAGCTGAGCAGAAAACCTAATATTAAGGTGAGGATTGCAAGGCTGCGTGTGATAGCTGCCGACTTTGCAACTTTAAAATCTTCTGCTTCAGGTTTTTTTACCCATTTCATTTTGTGCGACAATAGGTCGCCTGAAATAGGGAAGGACGCGGTGGCGCGGAATGCGGTTAATAAAAGCGTTTATCATCGACGTCTGAGTAGCTGACTCAACTTTTCCGAGAACTTGGAGACAATTCGCAAAGTTTGACCTACAATCGCGGGCAAAGAACCAAAAATATAAAGAAAAAAATGAGCTCCTCGGCGTAATAGTACGGTAGCACGAGTGGAAGACAACAGACTGAGTAAGCGAAATAAAAGCGAATTGCTTTCTGATCGAAATCGGCAAGAGAAATTGGACATGTGCAGGGTACAGAAGTTCGAAAGGAGATAATCGCCGGTCTTTAGGTCAGTAGAGCGGGTTTTATAATGAAATGAGCGCAGCAGGAAGCACCGTCTAGATCGCTGCACAGGTGGGGTTAGCAGTTGTGGGAAAGGGAAGAGAGAGTGGAGTGACACAGGATAGGGTTCACTGAGATCAGTGGAATAGGCCTCTCTCGAACAATGGACGTGGCAGGGTAGATTACGATAATCATTGGACGCATTACCTTTTATGTATATAAATATGTATATAAATTATGTATAATTATGCGTATAAGGTGTGTATAAATTATATAAATATAATGTATTATAAATATAATAAATATAAACATATATAAATTTTTTATATAAGCTACTTACAAAGCAGTGGGCTATACGTCCAGTGAAAAATAAATGTTAATTTTGATTCTTTCTATTTCAGTGTAACCCAAATGGGCCTCGGGGACAGTGCCGTCCAGGCTGTTCTTGTTTCCGTATACGGCTCCAGCCTCAGAGGGGGATGTGCCTTTTGAGCGGCGCCATGTTACCATTAGGGTTCGACCCCCCTGGGGTGCGTGGTTAAAATCCTTAACTGCACTGCCTGTATAAGAATAAAGGTGTAGTAAAAAAAGGAGATCTTTTTGTAATACCACAAAACATGTGGTTTATAGTGATCTTATACAGGTTGTTCGAAGGTAGACTTCTTTAATTTTTAAAACAAATATAGAAAGCCTTTTAAAAAACTAAATTCGTCATGCTGCCACACGAAAGCAAACTGTGAGAATAATTTTCTTCCTAATGTTAGTAATTAACTAGATAACTTCTTATGCACGGCAGTTAGCATACCGATTTGTACTGAAAATTTACAGGGCGTGGTATTTGATTGCTATTCTAATTTGTAATATGCTACTGATGCGTCTGTGCCTTGAGATGTTCGGGTCTACAATTTCAGCCTGATCCGTCTAATTACAGAAGCGACAGCGCGGCGCTCAGCATGAAGCTCATCTCCGGTGTGACGCAGCTGTTGCCTATGGGGCTCTCTGGGACAAGAGTGTGGAATGACAGGCGACGGTGATTACTGTTTTTTCTTCGCCAGCGAAACCGAAGAATGACTGTTCGAGCGAAATGTGGCCACTTTGTTTCCTTAAGCGATTGCTAATAGAGTGGGTGATAAGACGGGGTGCCGCTTTAGACTTCGCGTGCAGGCAAGCGCAGCGACACCGCACCGCTGGCCAAGAGCGAAAACTAATCCCCGACACCTGTCACGTCACTTTCTTGTCAGACGGAACGTCATACGCAACAGCTACGTCACACTAGGAGGGAGTTTCATGCCCAGTACCGTGGTCTCGCATGCGTAATTAGGCAGATTGCGCTGAATTTTAGGCAGCATATCTCAGGACTCAGGCGTGTTACTGAAAGTGTACAAAATATGATAGTCACTATCTATGTTTTCAATATAAACACGCACGTTAACTGTAGTGAAACAAAACTTAATTATTGCATTTAATTGCTGATATTACGATCATAATTATCCTTACAGTTTGCGTCTGTCTGCCAGCATATCCCGTGTGCAAAAACATTTTTGTGCAGTGTTTTTTCTTTTCTTTTAATCCCGCACGATAGAACATTGACAAGATTATAACAAGCGTACGCAACTGGATCAGGAGGCAAGAAAATGCACCACAAGAAGAATGGCTAACAAATTATCAGGAAAAATAGCAGGCTGTCTCCCGCTAGATGTGATTGACGCCCAGGAAACTACGAGTACCCTTCCCCAAATGTCCTCTAAGGAAAGAAGGACTTCCTACACCGAGGCTACCTAACTAACTATGGCTTTAGCCAAGCTGTTCCGCTACTGCCCGTCTCTACAGTTAGAGCGAACGCTTTTTTCTAGCCTAGCGGCGCCGATTTTGCTCTGTCGGCACGAATTATCTTCAGCGGCCCAGAACTGACCTTGAAGCGGCCTCAGTTAATAGAAAAAACAGAACGAAAATTGCGCTGTACGTGGGAATCGAACCTGGGCCTCCGGCATGCGACACGGGGACACTTCCACGCTGCCTCGACTGTGGTTTTTTTCGGTCTGGTTCTTATTACCCACGTTTATATGCAGGAAACAACTATATACATTATTTACAAAGTAATCAGTCAAATGGAAACACAACACCATACACCTAAAGCACGCGTCTGAAAACAACTTTACTAAACCGGTGGCAAGAAAAGACATCAATAACGGGAACCAGTCCGGTTGATAGTCACCGTCTTCGTGTCTTTCAGCTGATTCACCATCTGGCCGAAATGTGCACTGAGGGATACGACAGGCTCAGCATTCCGGTCCAACATGCGCGTTTTAACGCGACAAGCGTTAAGGAGCTCGTGTCGCAGAAAAGCCGGTGCCGTCCTCGTCAGCATCTTTGGCCGTGAGCGAAAAACGGCGCACCTCGGTGTACACCTGAACCATGCCGTAAGGGAAGGGATTTTAACGTGAGAGCGTTAAGGATTGATTGATTGATTGATTGATTGATTGATGAATTGATTGATTGATTAATTGATTTATTGGGCGATGGATTGATCGATCCATTGATCGATTGATCGATTTATCGATTGGTCGATTGACTGACTGACTGATTGATTGATTGATTGATTGATTGATCGATTGATTGATTGATTGATTGATCGATCGATTGATTGATCGATTTTTTCTTCCCTTACGGCGGTCCAAGTGTCCAGGGAAAAATGTGAGACAGGCGTCATTTCCTTTCCTTAACCCTAAACTCCATGTACGCGAAAACTCGCGAAGACGACAGCGGCAAGCGACGAACGACGCCGCCGCGCGAAGCATTTTTGCCTTTTCGATTGTCTCGTCGCTCGGATCTGCACTAACAGAAAATTTCGCTCATCGCCTGGAAGTCGCCCACGCAATTGGCCAATCAGAGCCCCACACAGCCGTTTCCGGTTTGTTCGTGGTATATCACAGCTTTTCCTTCGAGACCCGAGAGAGCCTCAACCACCGTGGTCTCAACAAGCGCGTCGTCTTGGTCGTCACCACCGTCGAGAAAATATTTGCTTTGCTGTATGTGTGAGGCAGACCCGCATCATTTAAATAATGAGAACAATCTATTTGTTCGTAATGGAGGGCTAACGTTTTGTGCGGGCTATACCAGCGGGCGTACTGTAGGGAGAAATGCGTGTCGAGCCGCGGCTACCGGCGCTCGACGCGCCGTGCCGATGCGCTCCAACAGTATATACATGCAGAAACACTCGCGGCGCGCAATCTCACTTGTATATTATAGTTTCCTCACTTACAAGCAGATTGCGGTGACAGTTTGCGGGAGTGTTTTTACTAAGCCGGAGTGGACAGGCACCGAACGAAAGCACACCTCCCCCGTGAATCCGCGATGTGACTTCTCCGCATCCACGCCGGCTTGGTTATCTCCACTGCCGCTACACCACTGCCGTAGAGGAAGTATTTCTTTTGGCCTGACTATGAAGCACACTCACAAAATTTTAAGAGAGAGAACAGGTTGCGGCCGTGTTTACAAAGCTGGAGTGCGCAAAGCACGTAGTCCGCTGTGCACGTCGCGGGTGCGCATCGCCTGCCGCCTTCGCTTACATGGAGGTTGCCCACAAGCCACTGAGCAAGCGTCGCCGAGCCGCCACGTCGCGTCGCTCGCTCTTTCGCGCACATGAAGCCCACTATTTAAAAACGATTGTTCATTTCATTTTCCTTCCCTTAGGGTGTCCGCCGAGATATGGAACAGGCGCCTTTCCCTAAATTGTCCAACGGGCCACGCGTCGCGCCGAACGGGCGATGGCGTTCCGTGTACTCCTCGGCAACGCCGCGATACGCTGTCCCGTCTCACTCTTAAAGGCGAAGCTTAAGCGTACTCAAATTTTTGGGGAAAGGAAATGGCCGCAGTATCTGTCTCAAATATCGGCGGACACCTGAACCGCGTCATAAGGGAAGAGATAAAGGAGGAAGGACAACTTGGGTGTCTCAAACCTCATCGGCGGCTGCTTTTTGTACAGCCAAAAAAGGAGGAAGGACAACTGGGTGTCTCAAACCTCATCGGCGGCTGCTTTTTGTACAGCCACCTACCAGCGCAGTGGTGGGATAAGGAAGGGACTCCGCAAGAAAGAGCGGGGACGAAGCGCGCGGCGCACCCACTCCTCTTCCCCGGTTGCCATGGTAACGGCGCATGCGCACAACTTTTCTCGCGTGCACCGCGAAATGCTCGACTGGTAGCCTAGTGTAGCTCCCGCCGCAAAATGACACATCTCGATGGACACCTGAACCGCGCATAAGGGAAGAGGTTTTCCTTTTCCTACGGCGCGGTACACGTGTCCAGCGACAATTGTGAGACAGGTTTCATTACCTTTCCTTAAAACCAACTTCCATTTCATTTTCCTTCCCTTACGACGTGGTTCGGGTGTCCACCGAGATATGTGGCACATGCGTCCTTTCCTTAAATTGTCCAACGGGCCACGCAACGCGCGGAACGGGCAATGGCGTTCCGTGCACTCCTTGGCAACACTGCAAAACGCTGTCGCATCTCAATCCTGAAAACGAAGCTTAAGCGTCCTCCAAATGTTTGCACAGGCTATTTGGTCCGAGCAGGTAGGTAGGTAGTTGAACTTTAATGATTAAAATTAGAGGAATGTTTCTCAGGCTTTTGGGTGGGGTCCTAATTCCAGGGCTCCATGGGATTGAGCTGCCAGAAGGGCCTGTTTTATGAGGGCTCTTTGCTCCTCGATGCGATCGCTGATCAGCAACGCCTCCATCCGCTCAAATGACGTGTAGTGCGTCTGTGAGTGGGTCGGTTTCGCCCGGTGTCCCTACGAAATGTGGAAGAGTGTTGGGCGGGCTTGGTACCATGTGCGTATTGTTAAATTTATGAGCAGGAAAATCATGTCAAAGGGTTCGTGGTCATAGTGGGTGGCCATTAGGGAACGCATACAGTGAGAATTCAGTCTTTCTTCAGTGCCCTTTGTAGAATGTCCCGAAATAATGTCGTGTTTTTGCAAGAAATAAAGAAGTGTTCGATGGTTTCAGGTGCATCATATAGCCTCAAATAACAGATGAAGCAAAAATAGGTTTGTGAAGCCACATTTTAACAGGCAGACAAGGCGAAATCGGCATTTTACCTACTCGTCTCAGCACATCATGCCCACTACAATTAGAGTTGAGAGAGTTATACAGAAAGAAAGAAAGAAAGAAAGAAAGAAAGAAAGAAAGAAAGAAAGAAAGAAGGAAAGAAAGAAAGAAAGAAAGAAAGAAAGAAAGAAAGAAAGAAAGAAAGAGCGGCGACGGCGCCGACGAAGCGCGTAGCGCACCCACTCCTCCTCCCCGGTTGCCATGGTAACGGCGCATGAGCACAAGTGGCCTCTCCCTTGTGCTTTGGTAACGATGCATGCATCCAACTGGCCTCTCGCGTGTACCGCGAAACGCTCGACTGGTATCCTAGTGTATCTCCCGCTACAAAATGGCGCATCTCGGTGGACACCTGAACCGCGCCGTAAGGGAAGGGATTTTCCTTCCCCTACTGCACGGTACAGGTGTCCAGCGAGAATTGTGAGACAGGCGTCATTACCTTTCCTTAAAACTAATTTTCATTTCATTTTCCTTCCCTTACGGGCCCTGTTCGGGTGTCCACCGAGATATGTGACGCAGGCGTCCTTTCCATAAATTGTCCAACGAGCCACGCGTAGCGCCGAACGGGCGATGGTGTTCCGTGCACTCCTTCGCAACGGTGCGACACATTGTCGCATCTCACTCTTAAAGACGAAGCTTAATCGTCCTCCAAATTTTTGCACAAGCTATGTGGTCCGAGCTGGTAGGTAGGTAGTTAAACTTTATTGATTAAAATTAGAGGGATGTTTTTGAGGCTTCTGTGTGCGGTCCTAATTCCAGGGCTCCACTGGCTTGAGCTGCCAGAAGGACATCTTTTTTTACGGCTCTTCGGTCCTCGATACGATCGCTGATCAGCATCGCTTCCCTCCGCTCAAATGACGTTTAGTACGTCTGTAAGTGGATCGGTTTCGCCCGGCGTCCCCACGAAATGTGAAAGAGTGTTGGGCGGGCTTGGCACCATGGGCATAGTGTTAGGTTTATGAGCAGGAAAATCATGTCAAAGGGTTCGTGGTCATATTGGGTGGCCATTAGGTAACGCATACAGTGAGAATTCAGTCGTTCTTCGGTGTCCTTTGCAGAAAGTCCCGAATTAAAATCGCGTCCTTGCAGGAAATAAAGAAGTGTTCGATGCTTTTAGGTGCATCATATAGGCGCAAATAACTGATGAAGCAAAAATACTTTTTCGAAGCCACATTTTAACAGGTAGAGAAGGCGAAATCTGCATTTTACCTGCTTGTCTCAGCCCATCATTTTCACTAGAATTAGAGTAGAGAGAGCGATACAGTGAAGATGGAAAGAACATAGACATCAATCCTTTGTGCAAATTTTTACATGAAACAGAGACTAAGTACTCATAAGAAAAGCGAAATGCCAGAAAATACACCGAGTCATAAACTTTCTTCATGAAACTAAATGGTGTTGGCCGCTCGATAAAATTACAAGAGGCCGCTAAGTTCGGATAAAGGTTAATGGAAGCTGTGATAACTGAATAGGAGCTGTCGCGGAAAAAGAAGAAACGTGCAACTAACTGTCTCACGTAGAGGTGTGCCAAACCTAGTCTGCCTACAGAAACAGGCCTGACAAGGTTATAGCACCGCATCGGCTCAAAACTGGATGAGACAATATCGACGTCGCAAATGTTGGGTGAAAGGTTTAGATGCAGTGTCTGGAGCAATGAAGTACGTGCAAGACGTAGTTAACTTTTGTTACTAGAAACATGTTCCAGGCCTGCGCTCAACCAAAAGTGAATAGGCTGTGCAGAATAAAACTGAGCATAGCTCTGAAGGTCCAGGACCGGTTCTCTCCACTAATGCCCACTAGACGTGAATGCATGAAGGGGAGCTCCAATGTATTAGGGCGGAAACGAGACCATTCAAATCCAGCATAAATCGGCATCGATTCCCATCAACCGAATCACAGGCCTGAACTTTTAGAGCCATTCTTTTGAGCGCCAGAGACAATGCCAAACTGCTCAATAGTGGTTTTAGTTTTCATAATACTGGGTTTATTAATGCAGAACAACGCCAATCACCAGCGTAAGGAAGGACTTTGACTTCATTGCCAAAGTAAACAAAATCATGGTTATTGTTGTTTCGCAGCACACTCAAACAAAGTGACTATAGATAGAGGGCAAAGAGCAGCGGTGACACAGGAGAGCCTTGCCTCACGGATGACAGGCTCCGAAAGATGACCGTTAACAATCAAGCGAGTGCAACACTTGTCGTAGCAAAGTTGCACCCCTTTTAGTACCGTTGATCCAACATTGCCACGCTCGAGAAAAGAAAACGGAAACGAATGTCGGCCACGATCAAATGCCTTCTTATGATCAATCGGCACTAAAGCAATCTGCTCATAAGAACTGGAGCAATATTAGAGAATTGTATGTGCAAAATATATGTTACTTTGTATGGAGCAGCCTCTCAAACAACACGCCTGGTGAGGACCAATGAGAAGTAACAACGCGTGTTGCAGACGATTTGATAGCACTTTCGCGAAAATTTTATAGTCGACATTTGCCACCGTAATAGGCCTGTAGCCATCCACTGAGCACAACTTTTTTGGTCAGTCTTAATGTCTTTGTGAGGCGTAATGAATATTTTAATTACAAGCATGAAAATTACAGATATTCATAATAAGGGAGTAGCAAAGTACGTTTCAGGTGAATTTCCTTCATGCATGGCGTGCAGTTGTAGTGCTGTCATGCGGCGCCAACTGAAACTCCAAGACCCAATGTGTGGCGATGTTACAGCAGATGGTGCGCCTCTAGTGAATGCACAGATGTCTTAGGAAGGTATGGTCGAGTCATGTACTGAGACGTCTTTTGAACGGGCGACATGGACGGGAATGAAGACACAGGCGCTTCGACGAACTCCGGTGCTGGCAGCTGTCCAGAACGCACTCAACGTTACAGACGCTAAGTCACGTCTGGTTGCCAATACACCACAGCTCTCGCTCTCTAATCACAGTCAAGAGTGGCTAACTCGCAGCTTATTCTTAATTAGCCTTTCTAATTAGCCCGCGGAAAGTACTACGTCTGACCTTTCCCCCTGGACACTCCTGCCTCTAAATGTGAAGAAATTTCTTCCAGCTGTGAGTGAAAAGAGCCGCATGCCACAGGCAGGGCTGCTGCAAGCTACTCTTGCCTACTTAACCAATGTACACACGCAGCAAACCCGCATATTCACCGACGGTTCAACTACACAAAAACCTTCATCACGTGGCCTTCATGTGCCCAAAACAAGCCATTTTGTTTTCTTACCAGCTGCAGCAGAAGAGGTCCTCTACGACAGCTCACCTTCACGGCAATATAAAGAAACTGTTCGCGATATTCTGCGCCAAACCCCTGGCCGATGGGTGTTTTTACAGACTCCAAAGCATATCTGCAGATCCTATCCAACCTTCTGAAGGAAACCAATCATCAGCCAGTTTCCCTTGACATCGGGTATCTACATCATTTGGCTATTACCGCTGGCCACTGCATAACATTTCAGTGCGTACTAGCACACTATGGCATTCTGGCCAATGAAAAATCAGATTAGGCGCCCCATAAAGGCCACCAACATCGCAGATACATTTGTATTTTCTTCACGAAATGTCATGAGTCTCAAATGAATAAAACATTTGCTACCGACAAACGAATCGGCTCTGCAGCTTGCTGACGCATCACTACTAATTGGTTTACTTAGTCGACCATCATCTCAGATGAAGAATCCCTCCCTGAATTACTCGCCATGTGGAAACACTTTATCACCAACTTTGCTTCAACACTGCATTTACAAAGGGCTTGCGACACCGTTTCGATCAAATGAACAGTCCGCTTTGTGACAACTGCTCCTCGATCGAAACTGTAGACCATATGCGACTTGAGTGCCCTGCGTATGCTGACGAGCGTGCGTCAGCATACGCAGTGCGTTGGGGAGAGCGAATAGAGCTCTTCCCAGCGCCTACCCTTAGCATGACTTAGGCAACAGAGACATACATTGAACTTCTTGTTTGCATATTTAATTGCGACTGGAAACCTCGGCAAGCTTTAACATCACCTTGCATGTTACCCTCAAGCATTTTTCACGCAGTGAACTTTAACAGGTCATTTATTTGATTATGCACTGCATCCTTTTTATGTTACATCATTACTCGCCGATGCCCCTTAGTACGCACTTAATGACAGCATTTTATCTTCCCCTCTTTTTATTTCTTTTATTTTACTTTTTCCGCACCGCTCTCGATCAGTATTTATCTCCCAAATTCCTTTTCCCACGCAGAGTAGCATGCCAGCAATTTTTAAGCGCCGGCTAAATTCTGTTTATCATTAAAGGGTTTCTCTGTCTCTCTTTGTAATGACGCACTGTGCTTCGGAACCCGGCGCTTTCGTGATCGTGGCAATGTTCAGTTGCTCCCTCCAGGCGCCTTCTCAACGCGGTCTTTTCCTCGCCGCAGCCGCAAGTTTGTAGTCTTGGCTTTCCTCAGGGCACACTGATACTGTGAAATATGGACTTTAGTGCACGGTAACGCGACGACGACCACGTATTTGCCATTTCAAGGACCGCTTCGCTGCCAGACAGTGTGAAACCAAATACTTAGACCAAATAATTGAAATTGCATATTACCTTTACGCACGCTACGGACCTAACTCCCACGTGTATTTCAAAGAGAGTTGCGTTTATATCGCAGCATTCTCAGTTACCGATTGCTCCCATGCCACTAAGCCTCCGTTACAGAAACGGTTTTGTCTTCCGCATGGATAGCGACGGTACAGTTGTTTCGGAAAAACCGTTGAACAGTTTATTTCACTTGTTGAGTACTCTCGCGGACTTCGATACAAAAGACCACAATTTAGGAAGCAGCAAGCATGCCATTACAGTTGCAAACGCGCCATCAAAACAGACCAAGAGAGCAGGAGCTAAAAATGACGCCGTTTGTCCTTCCGTTGGTTTCTTGGCTCCTCCTCTCCGTCTTCTGGGACTAAGGGTCGTCGATAGTCCCGAAAGGACGAAGTGCGTAGAGCGTGTTGATACAGCACACAAGACTGTGCGACATGCGCGTGTCCTCATATTTGTCCGGGTGCACTCAGATGCATCACCCCTACCTACGTTGGGCCGGTTCATCGAATAGACAGACTGCGTAAGTGAAGCCCCATCACTATGGCACACTGAACTTCGCTGAACAGTGAGTTACTTTCTGAGTTGGCCTTGCCTGCGCTAAAAGGCGGAGTAGCGTGCTTTGTTTTCTTGGTGGCTTTAACATAATGCTGTGGCACTACTTCAAATGTTTTTGTTGGCACAGAATGTACCGGTGTTTTGTAAACCACTTGTGGCACCTCACTCGTCGGGTGGCACCACTGCTAAAGAACCCTATTTTCTAGGAAGCGTGATCTTCATCTGGCGCCAAATGTGTTTTTTTTTCCTGGAGCTTCTATTGCCGCCACCAGTGGCGCTAATCATCCGCTCATCGGCTACACAGCGTCGAGAATGTGAGCATGGCATTACCTGTAATGTCACTTTTAGAGCGACTGCATTAAGTGGGTCGCTATCGAAAAAGGCGTCCATGTGGTGATGAAGCATGGTTAGCATTAGATGTGGAGCAGGAGATTAGTGGAGAGGAGTAGCGGTGCTGGGAGGAAAGGTGCGCTCGCGCTGATTGGCGGAGGCGGAGACGGTCACGTAATACAGTAGTGCAGCTCTGATGGGGTTCGGCGGCGCGCGCTTGGACGAGGACAGAGAGATTACGTGACTTGCTCGGCGCGATTGCTGCTATATGAAGCGTATTCTTCCTACGCTTGCTTCGCACATGCTTTGAGCTCGCATCATGATTAAGTAATGTGATTTCTGGATGGTGAGACTGTTCTTCCCGTTGTTCTGGATGTGGAGGCTCAGTGCCCGCATAGTGTGTATCCTTGAAGGAATCGGTGAGTGCTATCAAAATACGGAAAGGAACGAACACACAGGACCAAACGCTCGTTTTCCTTTCCGTATTTTGATTGCACTCTCCAATACATTCAAGGATTCGTTCCCAAGTAGCCCCAGTTGTAGCTCTTTTGAGAGCTCTTTTTGTACCTCCGGGATGTACCGGACTTCCAGTGTCCCAGTTATGGGGCTGTGGAGCAGTTTCGGGATGTGGGGCGCAGTATGAGGAGCTCCGGCTTCTCCGGAGAGCATGAGAGTCCGATACTCCGCGAATGTGCTTTGGTGAGGGTAGCTGCCGACTGCAGAGTATTCTCTGTCTCCATCACTGCCATGGGTGGTCGATAGAGTGATATCATCAGCATAGAGTGTATGCCGAAGGTGAAAGATGGTTTGTAGTTTGCGGGCAAGGGGGATGAGTGTGGTATTGAAGAGAAAAGGAGAGAGTTGCCAACCAGATCCCTGGGGGTGCCAACCCCACTAAGTGTGTATGGGCGGTATGTGTCGGGACTGAAGTGGTTTTCGGCCGTGCGGTTAGTACGGAATGCTTGAATATAGGTGTACATACGTTCACCTATGTTCAAGGGGGAAAGCGCCGCCATGATCGCTTGATGGTCTAGGCGATCAAAGGCCTTGGAGAGAGTCAAGGCGAGGGAAGCTTTTGTGTGGCCCGGTATGAGGAGGTCAAAATTATCCTGTGTGAGCTGGAGCATGGCGTCCTGTGCCGACAGGTGGGGATGGAAGCTTACCATGCTGCGCGGGTAGAGGTCTTGCTCCGTCATGTGTTGGGTGAGTCAGGCGAGTGCGACATGCTCCAAAAGCTTGCCCAGGCATGATGTTAGTGAGATGGGACAACGATTTGCAGGTGTAAGGAATTTGTGGGACTTGGGTATGAATAAGATTTTGGCGCGACGACAGGATTGAAGATGGGTGCCCTCCTGCCAGCATATGTTGAAGTACACCTTGAGCTGGGCAATTGACTGATCGCCCAAATTGCGGAGCATTCTATTGGAGATACGGTCAACTGCTGGAGTGGAGTTAGAGCGGAGAGTCAAGAGGGCCGCTCTGACTTCTGCTTCCGTAATCTCCGCGTCGAGATTGGCATTCGGGGTGCCTGCATAGAGGGGCAGGGGGTTTGTGGTACCGGGAGCTGTGTGTTCCTAAGTATGTCGATGAGTGCGTCGGCAGAAAGGTCTTTCCAGTGTATAAGGCGGGTGACGTACTGTTTTGTGGCTGTTTTGGATTGCGTGGCGTCAATTAAGTGACGGATGATTTGCCAACTGCGTCTGGCGGAAAGATTGCCAGCCATACTATCGCAAATCTGTCCCCAGTTGGATCGGCAGAGCTCCTCAGAGTGCTCATTAATTGGTGTTTGCAGTGCGGCTAGCCGCTTTTTAAGGGTTCGATTGAGCTTTTGCCCTTTCCGGCGCTCAAGGATTCTATAGTGGGCCTCCCAGAGGTGGGCCAGGCGAGTGTCGAGAGTGGGCGTATCTGGTGTGGTGTCAAAGGTTCGAGTGTGTGCGGAGACATCGTTCATGAGTAATGCCACCCATTGGTCGATGTCTGAAATGGGACCGTCAGGAAGGGCAGCCCGTGCAGTGCGGATCGCATTCCAGTTGGTGAGTTTGTGTGTTAGGTGAAGTGTCGTCCTTTGTTTGAACGGTACTGTAACGGAGAGGATGTAATGATCGCTCCTTAATGTGTTATGTGTTGTGTTCCACGTAATACCCGCAAAGTTGCGGCTCAGTGTAAAGTCCGGGCTGGTGTACACGCTGACACTGTTGCCAATTTCGTGGGAGAGCTAACGTTCTTGTGTATTGTGAGGCGGAGCTCTTGAACCAGGTACCAGAGTCGCCTTCCTCCTCCCGTGGTGATGCGGTAACCCCAGTCAGTATGCTGACTGTTGAAGTCCCCTCCGATAATAATGGATGCTTTCCTGCAATACAATGGAGATAGCGCAGTAGCGCTTCCAATGAAGTCATCGGATGAGACGGTGGGTGGTATATATTTGCAATCAAAATAGATAGTGTGGACTGTGCATCTAGTATGATTTCTGTGATCGCGCAGGATGTCTCGAAGGTGATCTGATGCGTTTTGTGTGCAATGGACCGATGTATGAGTGTGGAAGCCCTGGGTGTATTCGTTGCGTCACAGGGAACGGATGCGTAGCTGGGAAGCGTGGTAGGGGCATGTGTGTCCTGAAGGAGGAGGATGTGGGGCTTGTGAAGTGTGGGGAGGAGGAGTTGGAAGGGTGCGCGCTTGCCCCGGAAGCGGCGGCAGTTCCATTGCAGAATTGATAAGGAATTAGGTGGTCGCCTCGCCATACTGTAGCTTGGGTGGGGGGAGGGTAGGTGGGTTGGGTAGGGGGTTCTGTGGGGTAGGTAGGCGAGATTGGGTAGATGCAGCGAGGCAGGGGCCTGCTCTATTTGGAGGCGGGTGTCGTACCGTGTGAGGCTCATCTCTAGGGTGTGCACCACGCGCGTAAATGCAGCTTCAATTTGTTGCTCAAAGCATTGGGACAGGTGGTCTATGAGGTAATTGAATTTTTCTTCTAGACGCTTGTCCATTTCGGCAAGTTTAGCGTCCATGCGGGCCTCTAGGGATTGAGCGTTGGTCTGGGTGATGGGTGGTGGCTTGCATGGGGGTGAGGTGGGGGTTTGGGAGTCCGATCGTTCCATGTTTTTAGTGGTGTTTGATTTAGCAGCATGGGTTGCGTGGGGGGGATTATTGGCGGAAGCTATAGAAGGGTGGAGTTGGGTGTCTTGATGAGAGAGCTAAGACGACTCACCTCATTTCGCAGTGCCTGGAACTCCCTGGTCACGGGGGTCCACCTGTCTGGGTGGAAGGGTTGAGGGCTTGCTGGTAGCTTTGAGTCTGTTGCCTGCTACTCTGTCCGCCCAGGAAAGTTGTGGAGACTGTTGGTCCTGGCGGCGACAAGGCGTTAAGCGAGACGTGCTGGAGCGACGAACGCTGCCGCGGTCCGCGTCTTGCTTCGATGAGCGGGAGATGTGCTGTTGCGGTTAAGCGGGCGGTGAGCGCCGTCCCGTCGCTTTGCAACCTTTAATACCCGTTGTTGCGTTGTGTCTGCTCCGTTAGCGGACCCAACGGGTAGCGAAGAGCCGATCGTCAGAAGTCGGGCAGCAGGCACTCGGGCATCGCGTTTGACGACGATGCAGAGACGAGTCGAGCAATAGAGAAAACTAACAGAGATTTATTTACATGGTGATCGAAGTGATTTCGGTCCCACACTGAGCACTGCGGCTCGTTTTAAAGGGTCCCGTCTCCCCAGGTCCCTAGTTGGGGAACTTGGTTTAATGAAAAGCGTCCAATCACTACCCTTTTGGGTCACGTGCACTTTCTTCGGGAACCACCCACCGAGACGTCCCCGACACACCCTCGCCACTTCCTGCAGCAGCGATGACGAACACGAAAGGCGACCCAGGTGGAAGGAGCGAAAACAAGGCACAAGTCGAAGCAGCACTTGCGAACAGAGTTCCGCACAATGGAAGAGGAGGCGTCTTCAGAACGGCTGGTACACAGGTGGTGGGGCTCGCTGTAAACAACAGCAGCCGCGTCCGCCGCCGGGCACGGGCCACCCAACAGGACACCCAGACACACTCTCGCCGCCTCCGGCAACTGGTTGTAATGGGCTTTGCCACTTAGCGCACGACCCTCTCGGCGCCGCTTTCCCGATGCACACAATTGAAAACATACGCGCGCCGGGAACCCGAGGAAGCAGCTTGGAGCAGTTTGGCCAGACCAGCGGATGTCCGTCCGAAACCCACTGTCCCAAGGCTCGGGATATTTCGAAACGTAACAGCTTCTCCGGCGGCGTCCGAGATCCCGATGGACAAAGGTCAACAATCATTGTTCAGAGGGATAACTGGGGCGGATGGTGTTCACCATGTGCTTCACTGATGCTGGTACTGTTTCTTCAGGAAGTCTCTGCAGCTCCTTTTTTTTTTTCTCTCAAAATGACGGCTTCTTGTTCTCTGCAGGCCAGTTTACTTCCTAGGAAGGCAGCATCAGTTGAACAACACAGAAACCACAACTGCAAAGCAAGCAAGTGCCATGACTCTCTCCCTGAAATTTACCAGGCTTCTTTTCAACCAAAACGGTTATAATCCTTGCACAATTACGGCAGCAATTGAAGCAACCTGAGCATTCTTCAAACATACAAACAAAAGTTGAAGATGCCCGATAAAAAGAAAGTGATAGTACGCATAAGTCAGGAAAAAAAATGCACACAAGCCAGAATCTCCGAGGCTATCAGTTACACTAAAAGCAGCGACTTAAGCCATCGGCATTGCCGTTCAATTTACCTCTTTTGTACCGAACGTCAAAAGAGTATTGCTGCAGTGCGAGGCTCCAGCGGAGCAGTCGGCCGTTTTTAGGGGACATACTCTGCAACCACGTGATACCTACGATAGAGTACCCCGGACCTTTCTTGAAATAGCACATTTTTCTTTGCAACACCTTCTTCCTCCCGGCACCTAAGACTCTGCAGTGTGGAGTCTGCCCTTTGTTCAGCTATCAAGGACGATCGGTCAACCCCTAGCAATCTTTGCAGGCTATCAAATGCCGGTGTTATCAGAAGCTCACCATAGGCCTCTTTAAGCTCCATCCAATTTTTGCTACTTTCAGGCCTGCCCAGAACGTTTACTTCTTCAGTCGCCGTTGCGGGGACCTCTCCTGACGCGTCAGGAGGCTCACTTTCTATTGTACCAACGCTACTTGACGCTTCCAGCGGCATGGCCTCAGCGGCAATTTTTCGTTCTTTCGAGCGAGTTAGCGCGTAGACAGTCCCCTCCCCGAACACGAGGTCCTTCTGCCGCAGCAGTTGATCTGATCTGTTTGAAAACAGATAGTGGTACTGCATCGGCAGGCTGGCTGACACAGCAGCCTCCGTATGAAGTACTCCAAAGGGGCCTTCAATGCTTATGTTAGCAATAGGAATGCACACGCTATTGGCTTCCACCGCCTGTTTAATCCAGGCACACTCCCCGGTGAATTGCCCTGGCTCTACATACGATGGGTGGACTACGTCCATTGTAGCTGCCGAATCTCGCAGCACGCGACACGGCTTTCCATTCACTACAAGATCTCGGATGTAGGGCTCTAGAAGCTTCAAATTTTCCTCGTTGCTGTCCACTGACAAGCAAACAATTTTTGGGTTTTTGCACACCGCCGCCATATGTCCCGGCTTTTGGCAGTTATAGCACACCGGCGCCCGTCTCTTTTCAAATGCTTTCTTTTGGCGCTCTTCTGCTTCAGGTGCTTCCTCTTTTATCCCCACGCCCTTTTCTGAAGATTCTACACTCCGTGCCTGCTCCTTCACTATGAAAAGTTGCCCCCTCTCTCCAGATGCTTTCCTGTTCTGGTATTCGTTCTTGGGGCTTTCCCTTCTGTCGAGTGCACGGCGTGAGACGAACTCTTCTGCCAGGTCAGCTGCCTTCGAGACAGTCGTAACGTCTTGCCTGTCTTGCACCCAGTGCCTTATGTCTTCAGGCAACCGACGGTAGAACTGCTCGAGGCCGAAGCATTGCATCATTTTCTCGCTTTCGTCATACGCCTTAGCTTCTTTTAGCCATTCTCCCAGGTTAGCCATCAGCTTGTACGCGAAGTCTGGGTATGACTCATCCCTCTGCTTCTCGACGTTGCGAAATTTTTGACGGAATGCCTCAGCTGACATTCTGTACTTTTTCAGCAGACAACACTTCACTTTGTCGTAGTTGTCTGAATCTTCCTTACACAAGCGGGCAATCACATTGGCAGCCTCACCTGACAATAGAGTCAGCAAGCACTGTGGCCACGTTGCCCTGGTAAACCCTGCCTTCTCGCACGTGCGCTCGAAGTTTACCAGAAACAGACCTATGTCCTCTCCTTTCCTATAAGGTTGCATGAGGTCTTTCATTCTGACCGACTTTTGCTCTCCTACGCTAGGTGCTATGCTCTCACCGCTTTCGTTTCGAGCCTTTAGCACCTCCAGTTCAAGACGCTTAAGCTCAAGCGTTTTTTCTAAGCGTTTATCATTTCTCTGTTCTGCTTCCCGCTCTGATTTCTCTCTTTCCGCAATTAGCTCCAGACATTATGAGAGCTCATCGTCGTCTGCCTGAAGTGCCTCGATAGCCGCGATGATGGCTGGCTTTCTTGTTTGGTCCCGGACATCCAAACCCAAATTTATGGCCAACTCCAGCAAAAGCGGCTTTTTTAATGCTTTCAGATCCATGGCTGCCTCTAGAGCTGCAAGATTTTCACTTTACCAGGAAATATTTCAACTTACTTTGAAACAACATGTCAAAGATAGCCACAATATACAAAACCTTTGTAAGCTAACTAAGTACAAAGCCTGGTGAAACCTCAGTGAAGAAAATCCCAGCACTCACCGAACTGTGCAACCATGATCCCAGCGGAGTCGATCCCGACGCTGCCAACCGTTGTTGCGTTGTGTCTGCTCCGTTAGCGGACCCAACGGGTAGCGAAGAGCCGATCGTCAGAAGTCGGGCAGCAGGCACTCGGGCATCGCGTTTGACGACGATGCAGAGACGAGTCGAGCAATAGAGAAAACTAACAGAGATTTATTTACATGGTGATCGAAGTGATTTCGGTCCCACACTGAGCACTGCGGCTCGTTTTAAAGGGTCCCGTCTCCCCAGGTCCCTAGTTGGGGAACTTGGTTTAATGAAAAGCGTCCAATCACTACCCTTTTGGGTCACGTGCACTTTCTTCGGGAACCACCCACCGAGACGTCCCCGACACACCCTCGCCACTTCCTGCAGCAGCGATGACGAACACGAAAGGCGACCCAGGTGGAAGGAGCGAAAACAAGGCACAAGTCGAAGCAGCACTTGCGAACAGAGTTCCGCACAATGGAAGAGGAGGCGTCTTCAGAACGGCTGGTACACAGGTGGTGGGGCTCGCTGTAAACAACAGCAGCCGCGTCCGCCGCCGGGCACGGGCCACCCAACAGGACACCCAGACACACTCTCGCCGCCTCCGGCAACTGGTTGTAATGGGCTTTGCCACTTAGCGCACGACCCTCTCGGCGCCGCTTTCCCGATGCACACAATTGAAAACATACGCGCGCCGGGAACCCGAGGAAGCAGCTTGGAGCAGTTTGGCCAGACCAGCGGATGTCCGTCCGAAACCCACTGTCCCAAGGCTCGGGATATTTCGAAACGTAACACCGTCATGTGGGCGCCTCCACAGAGTATGCAGGCTGGGGTGCATGTCGGGGTGTCCTCTCGGTTGTGCGGGATACCGCATCTTGAACAGTTGTGCGTACGCTGAATGGTACACAAATCGGCGCGATGCCCGGTTTTCTGCAGTTTGTGCAAGCGTCCAGGTGTCCTCTAAGTGAAGCAGTGGAGTCCGCCTCCGTAAGAGATTGTTCGGGGCACCGGACCTGCCGGGAAAGTGATGCGGATCGAACGGGTCCGTCCCATGCGGCGTGCATCAATGATGGGGACGCCAGGGTTGCCCGTGATGAGGTCTTCCAGAATCTGTACTGGGGTTTCTTCCCAGTAGGCGTTAGTGATTACTCCTCTTACTGCACCATCGGGTGGGGGGGGGGTTGATGTAGGTGGTGACGGCGTAGGCTTGGGTAGCAAGTCGTAGCAAGGTAGCAAGGCGTTGCAAGTCGGCTTGATGCGGGGTACTCGTCATGCAGGTGTTGTTTAGGGGTGGATACGCAAGTTGGTGACGTCTAGGTCTTGGAGGTCCTTGGTTGCAGTTATCAGGGCCAGGCGAAGCTGGCGTGGTTGAAGGTCGTTTTGGGGTAAATACCCCGTTTGAACGAAACACTATCTTGTAGGCATCCTCAGGTAACCGCGGCTGGCGTTGCGACCTTTGCGCTCCGAGACGCGTCGCGCGCAGCTGGGACGCTTGGTGTACGGAATCTGCAGGTCGTGAGCCGGTGGTGGTGTTCGCCTGGTCCTGGATTTTCGGTGCTCCTTTCTGACGGGCGGGTACGCTCAGGATATGGTTCGAATCCCTGGGATCATAGTCCTTTGGGTTGATAGTCTCTCCGATCACTTGGACCCTCATACTGTCGATGTAGGGGAGGTCGAAGCGGCTTAGGCTTTGCGCACGGTGGCGCGAGGCCTAGTGCGGCAGCTGATCGGCACAGGGCGGTTTTCAGAAAATGGGTCCACTTAGGAAGGACCGACGGGCATCAAATTTGAATAGATGGTAGCGCTCACCTTTACGAACGGTGCAGTGAAGAGATGGGCACTGCGTGGGTCGAAGTTCAGATGAAATAGCCGTATTTGTTCAAAGCGGTTGCGAAACGCGTTCGCACTCGCCGGCACCCTAGCGGTCTCCGCCCCTGTGATTTACAGTTTCAGTGCATGGTAAAGACCCCCAGGCGGTCGAACCTTTTTGGGAGACCTCCACCACGGCACCTCCTTCTTCATTTCTACCTTTACACCCTCCTTTATTCCTTCTCTTAAGGCGCGGTTCGGGTGTCCACCGAGAATGTGAGACAGTTAATGCGTCAGTTTATCCCTCAAAACCAATTTTCAATTTTTTTTTCTATTTACACAACGGTGCCAAGAAAGAAAGCATATCCTGAAGTTGTTCTTACGAAGTGGTCAAAGATGCTGAATTTGAATTTACTCCAGGCCATAAAAGTTGCCATTTTTCTAACTATGCATTTTATACTACGGTGACTTCATTCTTTATGAAGCATAAATATATCATCGTAATGTGCTTGGTATGTTGGAGATCCGCTGCTCCGTATCGGCTCCCCATTCCCGATTGCATTGTCAGCTATATTTTGTGTAGGTAAACAATTGAAGTATTCATTTTCCTTTTCACCGACAAAAAAATGTTGGCCTTTTCTACCACTAAACAGAAGCAAACAAATTAGACAAAAATTAATGACAATAACACCTGCTACAATGCGAGGGCTAGCTGCTTCTCTTTCGTGCTTTCGCAACTGTGATTCTTTCTTTATTTGCTTTTCATTAAATCATTTATGTTGCCGCTGTAGTGCATGCCACCACCAGCCGCGGGCGCATGACAACGTCTGCACCATCACAGTTTGTTTATTGGCTACAAATCCATGACTTGTCCAGTGTGACAATGACGGCCGTGTGATCATATCAATGCACTTTTGTGTAGTTGCTTTATTTGAAGTTGTGCCCCCATGCAATAGCCAAATCAATACACTTGTTTGTGGGAGTTGCCAGCTGCTTCGCTGTGCTTTCGAACACATCTTGTGCCATTAGCACCGTGAGTACCTTCCTCTGCTTTTTGGCGCCGACGCTGAACTCGCCGACATATAGGATTTTCTACGCGGGGTGCGATTGGTCAGCATTAGCGTAACGTTCAGGGCTTCTACTTGTGACGTAATGATGCTGATTTCGATTTGTACGTTCACCTAACAGGCTTCTCCCACCTACTTTAGAAGACGCCGCGGTGGCTGAGTGGTTATGGCGCTCGGCTGCTGGCCCAAAAGACGCGCGTTCGATCCCGGCCGCGGCGGTTCGAGCTGGCCGCGGCGGTTGAATTTCGATGGAGGCATAATTCTAGAAGCCCGTGTACTGCGTGATGTCAGTGCACGTTAAAGAACCGCAGGTGGTGGAAATCTCCGGAGACCTTCACTACGGTGTCTCTCATAGCCTGAGTCGCTTCGGGACTTTAAACCCCATAAACCAAACCAAACCACTCACTGTAGGCTTAAGAGAAGAACAGTGCTTGAGGTATCATTTTGACCCCGCCCGTGTGGCAGTCGTTGGGCAGCTCGCGGCAGCATTGCCCTTCAGTTGTGCACTGGAGACGAAGCGGTAACAGATGACTGCATACGTGTGATTAAGTGTACACCGCGTGGAAATCGCGGGGTGTCGGTGTCTTGGCGGCTCTACGCTTGGCTCTCACCACCTAGTCAGGTGGCTGCTCCGCTGCCTTCCCCTCCTCTTCTCCCTGGCCTTAATTTTCCGGCGCTCGAAGCGGTCGCGTGATCATGAGCACTTGATTTTGCCGACATTGGGCATTTAGATGAGCAACTTCGCTAAAACGGTTAGCGCTGTGAAATGCCTTTGTTTGCTACGTCTTCTCGGTGATTCTTATGTTCATTCGTATCTTCTTCTAGCGATTACAGATAATGTTACTTCCGCAGCCTACGCAGTATATCATGAATCCTGTGGTGAAATAGCGCACGATTTGCAAGAGATTTAGACCTAGGAGTTGTGAATTCAATTTTAAGGGTGCACAGCTATATTATAACCATGAAAGGTTTTATAAATTTCACTTATTGTAGTGTACAAGGCGAGTGTCATATCTGCCCTAGTAGATTGGAGAAAGGTAAACGATAAAGAAAATGCAGCAGAGCTTGGTAGAGGGTAGTTGACGGCGACGTGGGCAGATGAGTCTAGGTCGATGCAGCTGGTGCAGGACACGGCTACTGGGAAATCTGAGGGAGGTCCTTTAGTGTGCACGGGACCTAAAGCTTGGCTGACTGTCATTCCGGTGTCGATTCGCCTCTACGCAGGCGCTGTCAGGAGCCTGACATCATTTTAGAAAGTAGCTGCACCGTTTATACTGTTCCTCGGGCCCAGTTCCAGCATCGCGAGACATTTGCGACAGTTATTTTTCCGTTTCGAAAACGAGTGGCATAATTACACAGCTAAGTCCCTGCTCTCCTGTTTTCTTAATGTCCCTCTCTTCCGCCCCTTGATTCCTGGCACCATGCGCTTGAAGTACAGTACACTCGGCGACAGCTTTTCTTGCCTAGGAAGACAAGGCTGCAGACGTGGAGTATCCTGAACAACAGTGTCACTCTGCGAAAACGTTTGACCTCATGACTGTGCGACTGGCCACTTGGACGGTGCTCTCTTCAGGGTAGCTTCACTGCGTCAAAGCATAGCTGGCGCTTTAATGAAAACTTCTTACAAGACATGCCCAAGATATTAGTTGTATTCCCGAAAATTATTTTTTTCTTGAGTTTCTAACGTTAGAAGCAGGCAGTAATGTTTGAAATCTGCAAAAGATAATGATGATTCTTGACAGTATACTGTAATAAATAAAACCATAATACTGATTGCGGTGCTATATTTCACTGCGCACAAATATGCGGCTTATTTGGCGGCTATCTTTCGCTCCTTTGCCAGAAAGGTTTATCGGAAGGTACCGGGTGCCTAGCTAACCTTATTAACGCAGTGTCCTAGGATTTTCTTCTTTCTTCCTTTGGGCTTCCTGCTGTTATGTGATGGACGCCCAGAAACTTTCTCTTACTATGGGAAGAAGAAGACGGTGATTAGTGGGCCGGCTGTCTGACACCGGTCCGTAATTTTCGGCTTTAGTTTTTCACTTCAGAGGTTTTCCAGTCTTTTTGGCGTGTGTCCTCAACGTGCGACGACCTGGGGGTCCCTGGCTGCCGGCAAAAGCACGTCAAGCGACCTCCTCGGCGCTGTGCGCCGTATCGACGCCGACACGGAACATCACCGCCAGCTGTGTTCATGTAGTTTTCAGGCCCACTGAGGAAGGAGGAAGCCTGTGGAAAGCCAACCACAACATTGTGGCTTCGGCGGTTGTAGCATCGGTTCAAGAAAAAGTCCTCAGCCATCTTATTCACAAGGATGGGAGCCTGATGGTTACAGTATCGACGCTACCCGCCGCCAACCGTCTGCTCACGGTAACTAAGCTGGCTGGAGTGGCTGTAGAGGCCAGAGTCCCATACTCTTACATGGCAAGCTATGGCAAAATACAAGATGTACCTGTCACCTACACAGACGAAGATCTGCAGGAATATCTACGCGACCAAGGTGTCCTCTCAGCAAGGAGGCTAATCGCCTACACTCCTGAGGATGGTGGAAAGATAAAAGCGGTACGCCGTCACACAGTTATATTGGAATTCGCAAAAGATGCGCCGCTACCAAAACGAGTAACGCTGGGG
Organism: Amblyomma americanum; assembly: GCF_052857255.1. Classification (NCBI taxonomy): domain Eukaryota; kingdom Metazoa; phylum Arthropoda; class Arachnida; order Ixodida; family Ixodidae; genus Amblyomma; species Amblyomma americanum. The sequence continues at coordinate 111,602,642 of NC_135501.1, forward strand.
TTCTGAAGTTACCCTGTAACTGAATACGTCGGAGCAGCAACTCAGTGCTATAAATGTCACAGGCATGGCCACATATCAAGACACTGTAACGGCCCCGTGCGCTGCAAAGTGTGTGCTGGCCCCCAGTCGCACAAAGAATGCACTTCGAGAGCGCAACCTAAATGCGCTAACTGCGGTGGCCCACACCCTGCTTCCTATAGATGGTGTTATAAAAAGAAAGCAGCCACAGTTGCTCGCACGGCAGAGCAAACACAAGGGAAACCCCCTAAGCGCCATGAACCACCACCTAACCCCGACGTGGTTTTCACGACTACGGCAGCTCCTTCCGAGAATCAGTCAACACAGCGTGGCAGAGCAGCTGACAAGACCTACGCAGATGCGGTAAAAAAGAAGCGTGGGAAGTCCGTTGGTTCTTCTCCTTCATCAAAGCTACTGCAACGCAGTACACAAGACCCGACAAACAGCGTCGCTTGCTCTCACCCTAGGGCGCCACAACATGACCAGAAGGTCAGCGGCAGGCAGCAAACCGGAAGCTCTGAACAAGATGTCACATGCCTACTGATTCCGATGCTGTTTGCAGCCATCAAGGCTCTTATCCGTGCAAACCCCTCGCCAGGAAGACTCCCAGAAGTAGAAGCTGTCCTTGCAATGGAGCCGTTGGTGTCGGTCTCCTACGCTCCGCAGGGGCGTAATACCACACTTCAGTAATCATGGCTTTCACAGCGAGAACTTCACCGCAGCTGACAATCCACAACATCTTTCGTACATGCACCATTTTCCAGTGGAACGCTCACGGGCTACGCTCTAAACTCTCAGATTTCCGACAGCTCGTGCGAGCGTACCGCTTCCCCTTCATAGTCATCTGTGAATCACGCGTCGAGGAAACTTTCCGACTCAATGGATACTATTTCCATCATTCACAACAACCAGATAACGTCAGCAGATTGCTGATAGGCTTTCGCAAGGATATCCCGGCCTCACCGGTTGATGTCCCGCCTCACAGCGACAATGAATACGCATGCGCTGTCACAGTTATTGCCGGAAAACAGTACACTCTGATTGGAGTATGTCTTGAGCCAGGCACGCCATTTGATGCTTTGAGACTTGAAGACTTGATAGCAAGGACGCCCTCTCCGCATATTATTTGCGGAGACTTCAGTGCTCATAATGAAATTTGGGGCAGCTCACATACATGTGCCCGAGGTGCCAAGCTTGCAAAACTTCTCTCCAAGCATTCAGTTCAGCCATTAAATGACGGCAGCATCACCTACCTTCGAGGCCCGACGACTACCAGCAGCATCGACGTGACATTTGTCACAAGTTCATTCGCCCACAACTTTGGCTGGTGCACTGATTTGGAGACACGTGGAAGCGACCATTACCCAATCCTCATATCGGCTTTCCATGCGCAGAGGAACCCAAAGGAATTCCTTATAAAATCTACAGACTAGGACGCATACAAGGGCGCTGTAAGCAGAAGAGTTACTGCGGCAACTCGCAATGAGGAATTAGCATCGACAATTGCGTATAACCTGAGGGCGAGTACATAACTTACAGCTAAAAATGATAACCTACCTTCAAATGATGACACATTCCAAAGGCTTTGCGCTATACGCAGGTGAGCTGAAAGGAAAGCTCTGCGCACAAAAAGCCTCGATGACCTACGTGCATGCCGACGGGCACAACGTCACATTCGACGCTACGTGGATAAACTCAGTCGGAAAAAGTGGCGTGACTTTTGGTCTACGCTGGATGTGCGCAAACCAGTAACCAATATTTGGCGGATAGTTAGAGGTATGCGCACGCCACTTAAACAACTCCACCCCTTCGCTGCACTCTCCCTTCACGAACAAAAATCTATAAAAGAAGTCTCAGAAGAATACTGCTAGCTGCTGTCGGCAGGGTCAGGGCATTCGACACTCTCCGCAAATGGTCAAACAGGCATCCCAAAGGCGGCAGTGCCAGCGTTAGACCTGCCTTTCACAATGGAAGAACTATCTACAGCTATCGCGGAGACAAACAGGCACACGTCTCCGGGTCATGATGAGGTGACCTATGACGCCATTGCAAAGCTACCCCACACCTCCCGTCTTCGGCTCCTGGAGTATTACAATTCTTCCTCTATGGCTGGTGAGGTCCCCACGGAATGGAAGGTGGCGAAAATCGTGCCCGTTTTGAAACCCTGTAAGCAGCCAACAAGCTACGCATCATTCCGGCCCATTGCCCTACTGAGCTGCGTAGGTAAGCTCATGGAGCGCATGATCTGCAAGCGCATAACTTGGTTCCTAGAAAGCCGAAATGAGTTCCCCCAAGAAATGAACGGGTTCCGTCAAAACAGGTCTGCGACTGACAATATCATCGCCCTCGTCTCATCAATTGAGGAGTACCTTCATGCTGGGTACATCCCAACAGCCATTTTCCTAGACATCAAGGCCGCTTTTGACTCCGTCTTTCACCATGCAATTCTCGCAGCCTTTGGCAGTCTTGGCCTTGGGGGAAGGCTATACAAGTGGATTGGGCATTATTTAAAAGAACGACAAATTTTTATTACCACTCCAAACGGTCCAACACGCTTTCACGCAGTGGAGAGGGGCGTACCACAGGGAGCGGTGCTCAGCCCTCTCCTGTTCAATATTGTCCTTATTCACATAAGAAGACACCTTCCGCGAGGGGTCCGCATAACAATTTATGCTGATGATATCTGCATCTGGACCGCGTCACGTTCGCGCTATATTACCCATCAACGTCTTCAGAGAGCACTATTGCACATTTCGATGTACCTGGCTTCCAGAGGTCTTCGTCTCTCGCCAGAGAAGAGTGTTTCAATGGCGTTTACAAGAAAAACGATGACCCGATATCCGCTGCTCCTGGCGGACGATCGCTGCCATATGTACGATCTCAGCGATTCCTGGGTGTTGTAATCGACTATAATCTGTCATGGTCGCCTCAGATCAAAAAACTCCGTGCGAGGATTACTGCAGCATCGCAAGTGTTCAGGTTCATGGCGGGAACAGGGTGGGGTAGCAACTGCCGATCAATGCTTCTGCTTGAAAAAGCCTACGTTGAAGGAACCTTGCGCTACAGTCTACCAGTGCTTCAAAGATTATCTTCATCAAGCAATAAGACTCTCAATGCCGCACAGAAAAACTGCCTGTGAATATGTCTTGGCCTCCCAAAAGGTTCCTCTGCATCAGGAACAGTAGCGGAGGCAGGATGTTTCCCACTAGAGGTAATTGCCGCCCAGGAAACTATGCGTACTCATCTCCGCCATGTCCTGCAAGGGAAGAAGGACTTCCTACACCGTGTCCACCTAACTCACAGCAACTCTAGCTTTGGCCAGGCAGTGCAGCTCCTGACCCTTCCTACTATTAATCAGCCTCAGAAACTACTACCTCTGGCCTTTCCTCCATGGACACTCTCTCCTCTAAAGGTGAAGAAGTCTGTTCCAGGTGTGCATGCAAAGAGCCGCATGCCACAGGCAGCACTTCTGCAAGCTACTCTCGCCTACTTAATCGAAGAATATACGCAGCACACCCATATCTTCACCGATGGTTCAACTACTAAAGAAACTTCTTCTTGTGGCCTTTATGTGCCCTCAACAGGCCATGCCCTTTCTTACCGGCTGCAGCGGAGGACCTCCTCTACAACAGCTGAGCTTCACGGCATTAAGGAAGCTGTTTCTTACATCCTGCGCCAAACCGCCGGCCGTTGGGTTATCTTCACCGATTCAAAAGCATCTCTGCAGATCCTGGCCAACCTGCTGAAGAAAACGAATCACCAGCCAGTTTCCCTGGACATTGGGTATATCCATCATTTAGCTATTGCCGCAGGCCAGTGCATAACATTTCAGTGGGTACCTGTTCACTGTGGCATTATGGCTAATGAAAAAGCAGATGAAGCGGCCCGTAAGGGCCATCAGCATCACAGATACATTCGAAGTTTTCTCACGAAATCTGATGCGTCCCAAATGGCTAAAAGTTTTGCGTACGAAGAAACGTATCGCCTTTGGAGTTTGCCGACACATCAGTACCAATTTCTTCACTCAATCGACCCACATCTTAGATCAAGACTCTTACCAAGAATTCCTCGACAACTCGAAACACTTTATCACCGACTTCGTCTGAATGCTGCATATACAAATGGCCTGCGATACCGTTTTGGACAAATGAACAGTCCGCATTGTGACAACTGTGCTTCGATAGAAACTGTGGAACATATCCTGCTTGAGTGCCCTGCGTATGCTAACGAGCGTGCGTACTATGAGCATTGCATGCAGAAGCTCTGCCCAGTGCCCCTAACAATGGACAAAGTTTTAGGCCCCTTAGCCTGCTTCAGGCAACAGAGACTTGCAATGAACTTTCTTTTTACATATTTAAAAGACGTTGGACATCTCGATAAGCTCTAAATTCACTTGCAGGTTACCTTCCTGCATTCTTCTTGCAGTGAACTTCGTCAGCCCATTCGTCGGACTATGCACTCCATCATTCCATAGGTTACATCAATACTCGCCACTGCATCCTTAGTACCCATTTCATGGCTGCATTTTATCTTCGTTTTTTTTCCACCTCTTCCACGCTGCTCTCCTTCAGTCTTTATCTCCCAAATTCCCCTCCCTACGCAGAGTAGCATGCCAGCGATATTGAAACGCCGGCTAAATTCTCTGTGTCTTCATTAAAGAGTCTCTCTCTCTCTCTTACAATGAGTTCCGCTTTCTGTAGACTCTAGAAGTCACACTGGTTGTCTCGAGCATGACTTTTAACTTTTGTCATATATATAGGTTTAGCCGCATCTTTTGAGCCACGATCTGTTCACAACGACACTCGACCCTGGTATTCTTTCCCCATTATGAGCAATAAAAGAATATTTCGCCATGAAAGTTCGGTGAAGTTCACTATCCGACACACTGAAAGTATTGAATGCAATGAACGTTCGGGGCACATGCCCTGGCACGCGATACTATACAAGGCCAATCTCTTTCAACGCCGAACAAACATAAAGCTAAATAAACGTATGATCGCAGTTCCGTATTCCTGAAATAATGTCGGCAGGGAGTGGTCACACAGCTGATTCACTTTATCCACAGACCTCCCTTTCATTTTGTACCAGAACAGACTTACTGCGGAAGCACTCAAAATGACTACGTCCTTCAAGATCCTTATTTAAGCTTCGTACCTGTGTCCCTGTTATACGTCACTGCCTACTGTCCAGAAAGTTTTTCTATGCACCTGAGAAGAAACTCTAAGAGCGACCTGATTCACTCCACGGACCAAACACAAAGACAAGATTAAAAGGTAGTAAGCATGTCCAGCTATTTTTGGCGCCCAAGTCCGGACTTAGTGCTGCTTGAGAGATTGCTTATTTCTCTTTTCGGAAGCACAAGCAAGTTGCGCGTTTTCTGCGTGAGCCTAAAATATTGCTGTTTTTTAAACCTGGCATACTCATTTCGGCTTGCATAATAAATATTCTGCTGGTCTGGTAGCCTGCCACGTCTCTTAGACCTGAATAATGCGCAAAGCAATCGGTGCCGCGCACGGAAGTGGACCGTAAGGCAAGGATTTTTGCTATTTTGTAGGAATTTACGTCGGTAAACGGCTGAAAGCACTCATCTTAGGAAAGAAAATACAGGAGGCTCGCCGGCTAACGAGCCTTACGGAGCCAACCCGTAGAACGTAGAATTCTGGCAAATCATCCAGCGAGTCTCTATCACGGTGTCAGCTTCTCACCGTGCTTTTACACGTTCTGAAAAGATACGTGGTTTTGTACACACGAGCGCGCCCATAGTGAACAGAGCTAGTGGTATTACATAAATCTCAATTTAAACAAAAATCAGGGAGAAAGCAAAACTTAATCAGCTATCAAGTTCGGTTAGATACTGTGAATTCGTTGAAGCGAACTGCGAAAATAACAGGCGAGCACAATAGGAGGAGACACACTACGCTCGCCTACTACCCTGTCTTCCTTGGGCGACCTACACCATGTTACTGAACCACAGCCGCCCTCTTCGGTTGTCTGAGCGTAAAAATTAAAAAAAAAACTTCAACTTCGTCACCTTTTGTGTTTGTGTGCAGATGTTTTTTGTTCGGTATGCTCTAACCAAGTTCAAACCATGAAATGAAGCCAGGGGCTCAAATTGCAGGGCAAGTCGAACACATAAAATAAAGACGTAATGCCTTAACTCGGAATATTGTAAAAAAGTGTAGCTGGAATTATTCTGGCAGTATGGATAGCTTCTAGTTGGATTGCTTCAGAGTTGGTGTTAGCATGAGTCTTCCAGAAAGCAATTGCTCAGGGTTGCACCCGAAACCTTAGGGAAATCCTAAATTGGTTTATGACTTCACAGCCGCTGGTGGCTGGAATCAAAACGATCTCCGAAAACTCGTAAGTATTGTCAGCAATAAGGCAGTTGTTACGAAACTAGCTTCGGATAACGTAGTTTTTTGTGCTTCTCGGCTAGAGGCCTTACGTTCAAAATGACACCAAAATAATATCATATTTTATACCTCCTTCTTTTCTTAGACACCGCAGCCAAATCCTTTAGCCTCTTCGAGCGGGTCGATACCTGGGAAGAAGTGGACCGTTTTTTGAGAGGCAGATTCCCAAGCGTGACTGGTCTATCTTCTCGTGACACACACAGTCTTCGGAGCAGCCTTGAGGACGTCGATGAGGATAACACTGCAGAACAAAGAATAATGAAATGAAATGGACGTTCGGCCGATACTAGCAGGAAGCATTGAATAAAAGATATGAAAGTGCACTCTGCAAACGTAGGCGCTAAATTAATGTGACTTCAAATGTAGCCTTCTTGGGCATCACTTTAAATTTTGAGGCAAGTGTGAATTATTGTAAGATACTGTTTGTGCACATATTAAGTAGACAATTAGGCGAGTAGCAGAGGGGGGAGCGCGACCGGGGCAGTGCGCGCGGTTTGGACTGCGTGTTCATGGTCCCTGTGCGTTTGTGTCTCTGTGGTCTAACCAAGTGGAAATGCGTAACGTCTTCATGGAATTCGCGTGGTGCACGAGAGACAACAACCCCGTGAGCACCGGCGCGCTAGTGGCTCCTTCAGTTTGAACGAAATTCTCCTGATTGACTCGACAAGTGCATTTTCTATTGGTTAAATAAAGGGTGCCCAGAATGCTGGGCAAAAGGATTTAAGGGCGAGGTTTTGGCGCGAAAGGGAAATCTGAGGGCAGGTCTCAGGCGAGAGCCTGTGCAATAATGTACTGAGTGTTCCGAAGAAGTTGTCCACTCTGTTCTGCAACGTGTCGCCGGATCTCCGAACCATCAGAAGACCTCAAGATTAACACCATCGATCTGTCTATTACCAATATCAATCGATCATCCATCTTTTCAAAATTAACTGGGAATAAAACTTGAAAACACGTGAAAAATTCTAACTTGAGAATGCGAAGGACTATATTCTTTTCAACATAACATTAGGTGAAAAGAAAATTTGAATTACTTTAATTAATGAACTTGGGCATTGGTCTAAGGAAGCATTGTTAAAAGCAGTCCTCGAATTAATCATAGATACAAAAATGCACAACCGCACAGAAGCAGTATACAAAGAGAAAGTGATGAACGTAATAACAAAGATTTCACAAGAAACAATACAACGTAGGTCTTTTACAGGTTGACCCAGAACGTAATAATGGTGAAGGCATCGACATTAAGTGTGAATAGGGGAACTTCCGAATGAATTCAAAGAAGGCAGGCCGGGATCATAGCTTGTCCGGCTACTTAAGCATGCGAAGTTGCCTGCAATGTACACCGTTGACCGCCTACCAGTACACTCCCGGAAATGTAAATGCTCTCCTCTTTTTGCGAGTACTAGTATTCTGTTCTATTTTCCGAATACCACTGTTCTCTTACACTCGACGGGCCTGACTCGCTGCTTGCGGTTGCTGTTAGGCTGCCCTGAACGGACTCTATGACGTGCAGGCCGTCTTTAGGTGTCGCGGACGTATGACCGGATACGCCCCACTTTTGTTTTGGCCCCCTACTTTGTCTACTTTGACCTTTGGTCGTTTTAAAGTGACTCACATTCGCCCAATTCCTTTTGTCCCGTTGCCTCCACCTGTAGGGTCCAATCCCAGTTTCCCGCTCAGGCAATCATTCTACTGCCATTGCCAAATAATATGCGACGAGCTATGCTATAATGTGTCCGCTAGCCACAAGTTCCATTGCACAATTTAATTTGCAGATTTTCTTTCTCAAGACAAGCACTCACCAACTGACGCCTATCGTTTCTGCCACAAGGTCTTGATGATCTCCTCTGCTGGTGTCCGACACCACAAGTTGGCCGAAGCCATGAATCTGAACGAATCGCCTACTAAACGAGTCAACACTATATTGACCGAAATATGCGAATATCAGCAGGCAGAGTATTTAAAAAATGGCTCAATCTCGTGTGACGTTTTTCGACAATTCTTGCGGCCACAACACCCCCACTCAACAAAAAGAGTACGTAAGAGATGCCACTACGCAAACCGTTGGGACATGCTAACCTGCCCGAGTCCGCCTCTATGCTGTAAAAACCTTTCAGAAGCTATTCACGATCACGTCCCTAGGCAGGGGTACTTCCCTCTGTGCTGACTTGCCCTCCTTTGGAGCCCATCGCGCGCCGCAGGACTCTGAAACACTCCCCACGAACAATGTTCCTCATCTCGAGTTTCGTAGGCTGGCGACCTTGAGCTGCGAAACTTCTCCAATAGATTCTGTTATTTCTGCTGAAGTCCGGTCGCCCGGTTCATAAAGGAATTGTGTTTTTGAAGGTGGATGCTCTCACAACTGTGCATGCGGAAAATTAAGAAAAGCTGTTCTGTTAGTTGCTTGCGCCACACACCATTAAAAGTTTGGCTTCGCCTGTACCTGTGCTGCGTCTTCCACTTTTTTTTTCCTGCAGCAAGCCACATGGCACAGAACATATGTGAAGAAATTTAAGCAAATAGCAGGAGTTAAAAAGGGTTACATGTGTGCGTGCAGCCGAGTGCGATGCAAAAAGGCAAAAAGCTGATAGTCAGCTTTGTATGCCAGCCCACAAGCGCCAGTGGTAACAACGGTTCCGGTACGGCCAGCCTCAGGAAGGACCAGGGAACTTGAGCATGCTCCGCTGATGTAATGGCACATTCAATATGGGCCACACATCAGTATCAAGGGAGATGCTGCACAGTTGGGGCACTGGTCAGGTAGCGGCGCCACCGGTGCAGCGCTAGTTTAAGGGCCACTCTGACCCGAAGCCGCCTCATGGAGACCTCCTCCACGGAGTTAGGATACGAGGAAGGTGATACATAGACGCATGAACGATGGTGCAAGTGCGCAGTCTGAGATTGCAGGCTGAGGAACTGAGCGAGCATCTAGTAAAGTTATTTGGTGCATCCTTCTAAAGACCACATATTCAGACGCATTTAAAATAGCGCAAGTCACTCCCATATACAAATTCGGTAGTAAGGATGGCATCCAGAACTACGGATCAGTGGACCAGTATCAATAATTAGTGCCCTTAACACAGTATTTGAGAAGTTATTGATGAAACGTTTTACCTATTTCCCACATAAATATAACGTACATGCTGGTTTTAGGAAAAGAGATCTACTTCCACCGCTTTACAGTGTTTAAGAAAATTCATCAACAAAGCATTAAAGAACAAAAGGTATGTAGTTGGCGTTTTTATTGATATTAAAAAAGCGTTTGACACGGTTAACAATGGTATACTACTATCAAAATTACATAGATGTGGATTCAGAGGTCAAGCAAAGCAGTTTTTTGAAAGCTGTCCTTCTGGCCGTGAGCAAAGTGCTAAAATCGACAAATCCAGCGTTCATTACATCCTGTGTGGTGCGCCTCAGGGCACGGTATTGGGACCATTACTCTTTTCTTTGTACATTAGTGATCTGCAAGATTCTCTGAATTTTGCAGAAACTATGATGAATGCTGATGATACAGCCCTTCTATTCTCTAGTCATAAACCTAATATGGTCGAGAGGTACGCTAATAGTGATCTTTCTCTGGTATGCCAGTCGTTTATCCAAAAAAAGTTAACAATACACACCTCAACGGCTAAAAACATTGTCTTCTCCAGTCAATATAAAATTTAACATAGCTTATATGAGTTACGAATAGGCGCAAACCCCCTCGAACGAGTCGATCAACAGGTATATCTTGGTGTAACTCTAGATTCTGCTTTCAAGTTTATTCATCACATAATTCGTGTAAGCAGTAAACTGAGACGAGCTTGCTTTGTCCTAATAAAAGGTAGAAAGTTCTTCTCGCTTCGCACATTAAAAATTTTGTATTAATGCATTTAACATAACAATATGACTTACCGTGTAGAGTCCTGGGGGCTTACGTATAAGACGTACTTAAATAGCAATTTTACAAAAAAGAGCTCTTCGTATACGAACCCATAGTCTCGTGACCTAGTCATTACACCTTTGTTTGCTATGAGGGATTTAAAACTAGCTTGAGTGGTTATACACATACTAAACCATAGCATACCACTACCATCATCTGTTCTCGTATATCCAACTCATCCAACTAAAATGTCTTCAAAGCCGCCGCGGTGGCTGAGTGGTTATGGCGCTCGGCTGCTGGCCCGAAAGACGCGATTTCGATCCCGGCCTAGGCGATCGAATTTTGATCGAGGCGAAATTCTAGAGGCCTGTGTACTGTGCGATGCCAGTGCACGTTAAAGAACACCAGGTGGTCGTTATTCCCGGAGCCCTTCACTACGGCGTCTCTCATAGCCTGAGTCGCTTTGGGACGTTAAACCCCTATAAACCATAAACCATAAAATGTCTTCAGTATTCGTTTTCACCTTCAAGTTGTTAATAATGTGCATTGTAAAAGAACTATTACCTATGCCACTGCTAAAATTTGGAACCAACGGCCTGCTAATTTAAAAATAGGTCAACTGTCAATCGCCGCAATAATAAAATTTTTACGGAGCCAGCAATATTCGACTCCAGTATAAATCAGTGTTTTTTTTATGCATTCAGTTTTTTGTCCTCTTAGCTATTGCATAATTTATTGAGTATTTTCCTTTTCTTTGTTTAATTCTGTCGCATAACTGCTGTACATGAATTCTGTGTATAATACTGAGTTGTCTCGCTAAAATTAAATTTTGCACCTACTACATCGGCCCAAGTATAACCGAGAAGGCTAAGGGCACAGATGATTCGCGTGTATTTTTTACTAGCCTTTAGAATAAAACTGATATGATTGACTGATTGATTGATTGAGCGATCGATTTATTTATCTATTTATTTATTTATTGGTTGCTTGATTGATTGATTGAATGGGGCCCTTAACACTTTTTGAGCACAGTGTGTCCTATGTAAACATCTTCAATATCTAGACTGTGTTGTCATGTACATTTGAGCCAAGAATTACGGTTATACACAAGGCAGAGAAAGCCTAATCGCGCTCCAAATTTGGCGAACCTTCTCCCGGAAAATTTTTCGCTCTTGCACCCTCCTCCCGGTATCGCGTGTGCGTATTTAGATTTCGGAAATGGTTAACAGGCACACTCTTTCAGACGTCATGCAGCTGCCGTGGCTGCGGCTAGTCAGCCGCGTTGTGCCGGCTCGTTAACATGTTCCGCCTCCCATGCAATTCCCGTGTCCGTCGTCAGACTGCCGGTGGGACGGGATAAGTAGAGCGATGAGAGGAGCACTGCCCTTTTAGTGTGCGTAAAGAAAGGAGAGGAGAAAGGAAAGTGCGGAGACGCTGAATTATCCAATTTAGACTGCAGATAACTTCATTTCTACCGAAAGGGGTATAAAATTATTACTGGGGGATATTCGCAAAGTAGCCTCATTTAACAACCAAGGCATACCTTAAATTTACTGCCCTCCCTTACCCTCGCTCTAACTTTGAAACGTTATCGTACCCCCCTCAACCTCACTTCGAAAAATTGCTAGCGCTCACTCACCCTCGCCCTCATATCATCCGCCCTCCCTATCCCTCGCTAACAGTCGTTTTAAAACGAGTTATTTTTTGTAGTCGGAGCTTGTGGAGATATTACTGAGTAACAAACGTACACGACAAGCCCTCAAGGTGCTATTTGACTAGAGGCTAGATGCTTAAATTTTTGTGTATGTGCGTGTACGTTTGTGCATGTGTGTTGTTCGAGCTAATACGTGAGACCAAACCGAGACGGCTACGAGTTGAGCCCCAAAATATCACTCTGCCTTTACTTTTGGCACGCACTGCATGCATACATGTGCCCTGCCCATACAACAACTCATTGTTGTCTATATGCACTGCTAAAATGAGTCAGCTCGTTTTAGTGTCTGTGTGCAAAAACTAACGTACACAAAGAATATTTAGAAAACAATGCAGTAGCGTTCACCACGACAATTACAAGGAGTGCTAAGCACAGAATAGACTCAGACCTAGGAAAATTCCTAGATCGTTTAATTATCATTACCCGATGATATTGTGATAGCATTAGGTCTTCTTAATTTCACTGCTTCTAATATCCCGCCATTTCGTGCGGTTTGCTGCATGCTAGTCTGATGACGCTTCTACGCGCACGGATGGAAGATGATGAATACCGCGCTTTCAAACAACAGCGTGAGAGACTGGCAGTTTATCGCTTCTGAGGCAGCAACAACAACGACTGGCAGTGTAACACGCGGGTGCGGGACGGAGACGACGACACTGCTTGGTAGTTCATACAGGCAGGATGTTAAGATTTCTTCGAACGGATTGTTCATCTGAAGGAAGTGAATGCACCGAACCACTTTAAATCGGAGTGGCATTTCCTCTTGGGGGAAATGCCACTCAGCCTTACCTCGCGTCTACTGGTCTGTTGTTCTGTCTTTTTGCGATGTGTTTCGTGGCGCTTCCTAAATGCTTGGTAAATAATTTAATTAATGGAAATAAATATATTTTCAACATAGTTAATACCATGCTTTAAAAAGCTGTGGCAATAGCGTAGTGGTCTGAACCAGGGGCCAGCGGAAGTGAATTTTTAGCGACACCGCGGGTTCAGACCCCGCTCCCAAAGCTATGAAGTTTTTTTATTTTATTAGTTTCTTCCCACGGTGCGATGACGGCTTTCAGCTGCAGTGAGACACTTCTGCTGTCCCTTCAAACAAAACATTATTCAGGCCACTTTAAAAGCTAACGGTCTCTGAAATACAACATTTGGGCTGAATAACGGTAATCACCATCTTCCTGAGTCTGGAGTGAACGATTCATTGACTTCTGTGGTTGCTATTTTAGAGCACTATCGCTTCCACTCAGCCGAAAAGCGTTTGTCTCTCCGAAGCCTGCTTTTAGCACATGGGCCACCTTGACACCCTGACGTCATCAGAAGCAGCCCACCGGATTGCGAGCAAACTGTCCACCGTAGCAGTTCAATTATACATAAGTCGCGAGAGGTTCCTCAGGAGCAACATGGGCCTCATAAGCCCCACCGAAGGCAGCACCTACCATCGCAAGGCAGTGGCGCGTAGCTTAACCGCTGCCTCTCTGCTCCAGGAGCGGAATTGACAAGTTCTACCGCAGTACAACTCTAAAATGATGCAATACCGCGCATTACATCATATGATATATCAACAGAAGTAAGCCAGTTCTGTTCAAGCAAAAGCCTAGAAAGTCAGGATAAACCATGCAAAACCAGGGCTAATGGCTCTAGCGCACGATAATTCGTTGTTAACCCCAAGCTAAACCGCCCGTGATTTTTTTGCTTACATGCTTACATTACCTAAACGCTGAATGTCAATTCGCTGCCATGCCAGCAAGAAATTTGGTACATAAAATCAGGCGCGCGATTACACTGGTCGCCCATCTCACCAGGGACGGAAATAAACCAAGAGACGTCCCTGTTATTTGGAGAGCAGTGCATATTTTCGTGTTAGCACGTAGTAAAATGCAAGGCGTAGGGAGTGATGATTCCGACCAAAGTGGTAAAGCTGCATCTTTATTTTCATTGTAAGACTAAAGTGGACGACTATGCCCACCACATAGTGGCACCGTTTTTCTAGACCGCAATTCCAGCTAAAATAGAAAGCTACGACTGTACTGAACTAGTCAAAGCGTGAATGAAACCATTCCACACCAATGCCGCCAACACGCTTTGATTTGACAGTGGAATTTAGTAGAAGCCTTTTTCGCGCTTAAACCAGTTCTTTGGAACCTCACTAAGCTGAAATAGCACTTGGTTCCGGGAAACAAAATTTAGCGCTTGGAAATTCAACAGTCTTACTCGTTATAATTTCTACCTAAGACTTTACACAATTTTTAAAAATACTGTTTCTGAGTTAGAAACCTCCTCTTTTTCGCATAGCATTGTCAGTGGTGTAGTACATAGCGGCGACGGAGGAGTGCGGCTCCCCGCTTTTTGTATTCGTCTCATGTGCCTCCATGGAGCATGCGGAAACCACGTCTTCGCCGGAACCTTCACCCTAAGAACTGGCTCTCTAAAACGGGAATTCATAACGGGCAGCAATAAAGAAGCATTAGTCCATAGTACGATTCCGGCCATCAAACTCGCCCTGAGACCATGCATCTTGCCCTCCCTCTAACCTCATCTTGTCTTTACTCCCTCGCGCCCACCTCATGATGTATTTCCTTCCTCTCCCTCGTCCTCGTGAATTTCCATGCGCTCACCCTCCCTCACCCTCACTTCACCGAGTGAAATCCCCATGAGAGCCAGCCCGTCATGAGGGCTGGCTCTCGTAAGGATGCCTACCTATGGTCACTAGTTCGCGCGCTCTACTTGGATTTAAGGTGTATAGATCGACGTCCGCCTCTAAAAGCGTGTAAACATAAAATTCTGTGTGAAGCTTGGCAAGACAGCCTTATGAGCTCCTTCGTGACGCCTACGGCAATGAGACATTATCGCGGGCGCGAGTTTTCGAGTAGCACAAGAGGTTCGTTTCAGAAAGAACGTTGGTGGAAAACGACATCAAGCAGGGGCGCCCTTCAACCTCACGGAATGAAAACAACGCAGCTCGGATCAGGGAAATCGTACAGCAAGACAGCACCATTACAGTCCGCAAGATATCAGGTGCTCTCGACATTAGTAAGACAATATGCCACCACATTTTGCGTGAGAACTTGGGGAAACGAAAGCTGAATGCCAGACTTGTGCCGCACTCCCTCACACAGGACCAGAAGGACACCCGGGCATTAGTGAGCGTTGATTTGCTCTCCGAGGCAGAGAAGAATGCATCATTCGTCGACAACATCATTGCTGAAGAAGAAACATGGTGTTTTCAATACGATCCTCAAATCCACGTGCTCCAACTAATGTATGATGCACTGCGACGCCGTCGCCTTGACTTATTGTTCATCTGGACGATGGATCATTCTCCACAATAACGCAATGTCGCACACTACTGTCAACGTCACAAAACTTTTCGCCAAGCACAGCATTACTGTACTTCCCCATCCGCCATACTCGCTTGACCTCTCCCCATGCCATTTTTTCCTGTTTCCTCGTGTGAAGAGAGCCCTAAAATGTCGCTGGATGGGGAGCGTGGAGGCCATTCAAGACGCCACGACAAAGGAGCTCACAGCGCTGCCAAAAGAAGCGTTTTCCAACTGTTTCAAAGACCTCAAGAAACGTTGGAATCTGTGTATATACTGCTAGGGAAACTATTTCGAAGGGGTGCTGCACAAATGATTTCAAAGTTAAACACATTTTTTTAATATACCCAGTCTTGGAAGTTTACAAAGGTTGTATTTCGCGTCCAGAAGATTTTTGTTTTGATGTCTTACTGAAATATGCGTCTTATTGCATCAGATATATGGTACGAGGGAGGGGGGGATCATTGGTGAGGCCACCGGTCCGGGTAGCGTTTGCCGCAGTGACGCCACTATGCAGACATTTCCCACTACTATCGCGTGGTAACTAAGGTAACTAAATTCTGAACCATGCGCTCTTGCCATGCAATCCCGGATTAGGTGATGCGCAGGCAGGCCAGAATGAAACTCGAGCACGCATATGTCAAACGTTTCTACCCAGCAGCGAGGTATTCTTTTACAACCGGTTTAAGACATGTACTTCGCTTGACCGTTTTCCCACGGACAGCAATCAGGCTGGTTCCTATACTCCAACCAAAAATTACGCAAACAAAACTTTCAGGTTTGTTGGAAGGCGCCCTTGGCGTTCCAGTCCAGCTTAACTGTATACGGAACATGGTAACTCCTTTTACAGCCAGTGCTGATTTAGCGCACTTCCCGCTGCCAGCCAGTCCTATTTCTTCGTGGCAAACTGACCACGTGCAGCGCGTGTTTGGCGTCATGTACTGTTGGGGACAAAAGTCTCTAGGATGGGTCATCGCGAATCGAATGTGATAGCTTTGTCGTTAGCAGCTGGCTGGAGACCGCACTTGTTGAGGTGAAAGTCGGACACGCGTGCTATGACGTGTTAGCCATATCAGGTGATCGCTAACATGGCAGCTATGAGCCAAAATCGCATATCGCGCGTCCTGGAGAATTTTGTCCCCCGTAGTAGAACCATCGTTGTCATCGGGTGGGATGTTCCGCCTTGATACGCCGCCAAACACTCCGAAGTGCATTTCGGTCTCTCGGTACGCCTTTATGAAGGCGCGCACTAATTAAAAGGAAAGGCACGGTGCCAGTCTTGCGTTTGGTGGACGCCTTGACATCATAGTTTATGAAGGGATTATGAAATCAGTTTCGATGAAGTCAAAATTAAAAACATTAGGGAGGCCACTTACAACTAGTTACGTGGTTTGAACGCGAAAGCTTTGTTTTTATTATCATTCCTATGGTATTTTCATTCTTTATTTCTTCTTTTTAAGGCAGCACCTAATTATTAGAATACAGTAGGAATTAGGGCCACCTTTGTTCGCCAAGAAGTAAAGCGGTATTGTAGCCTATCGGGTGCGTGCTCGTCTGGC
Organism: Amblyomma americanum; assembly: GCF_052857255.1. Classification (NCBI taxonomy): domain Eukaryota; kingdom Metazoa; phylum Arthropoda; class Arachnida; order Ixodida; family Ixodidae; genus Amblyomma; species Amblyomma americanum. The sequence continues at coordinate 111,619,522 of NC_135501.1, forward strand.
ATTCTGAAATTACTTGGTTAAATTTTCCCCACCTTCAAAAAAATCTTATTTTCGGTGGAATGTTTTGCACCACTGCTGCCGGTAAACACGGACGCCGGGTTTCGCTGCCGGTGATCCATACAATACTCTCGCATTAAAAGGTGCGCGTGTGCTGTGCGATGCCAGAACACATTAAAGATTCCCAGGTGGTCTAGATTCTTCTTTACCCTAAACTACGACTCCTCTTTCTTTCTCTTCTTCCCTTCCCACCTCCTTCCGTTCCATCATGGCGCGGTTTAGGTGTCCACTTCAATGTCAGACAGTGACGGCGCGCCGTTTTCTTTCTTTTTGAAAACCTATTTTAACGTGATTACGTTGAACAGCACCTTGTGTCTCACAAGCCTTAAATGTGGCGGCACCTTTAATCGCAGGGCAGTACCAATCGTTTAACTGCTGCACCACGGTGCTAGGCGCGGTATGAGGATTCCCAGGGTTCTATGAAAGAAGAGAATGAATAATACTGCATATATGGAAAAAAACTCATTACGCTATATCTGCATACTTTTAAAGCTGAGATTAAGTGTCCCCTCCAATTTTTTAATATATGATTGAAGAAGTCGATACATCAAGAAGCATTAACACTGCTTACGCTTTCTAGAGTCTAACGTAGTTGGGCGAAGTATGCAGTATAACGTAATCGTAACGAATTTTTGGATTAGGTAGTAGGAGGATTACAAGTACTAAATATTTTAGTCGCAAGAAACGCGTTGGAGGTCGTCTTATCTTATTTGGTTTCAAAAACACCTCTTGCATCAGTTTTGTGAAGGTGTGTACAGGTCGTGTAATGTTGAAGGTTCAGCAAAACTGCGCAATATTTAAAAAAAAAAGCTCCGCCATATAATCGACCCCATCCTACAAGTGGACTTAGTGACACGTTTCTCGTGGTGATGGCTACAGCGTATCACACTTAGCTTATCACTGTCATGTTTAAAGCTCAAAAACGGATGCCCCATCATTTTACTTGTATCTTTTGGTGGGATGTAATATCCGGGTACAACAGTTAATATTCAAGACTAATGCTGCTCTTAAACCTATTTTCTGAGGTAGAAGTTTCTATACTTCTGTCTTACCATGTTTAGGCAATATCGATGGGCCCAAAGTTGTGCATTGATTTTGTTCGGCTTGGAACTGAAATACAGACAATTTAAGATGAGGACATAAAATAAGAAAATAAGAACTTCAGCGTTAACGTAGACCTTTCACTTGGTGTAATGGAAACGATTACTCAAATGGCAAATGTTGAATCTTATCTAGTCGCCCATAGGAAGAGTTAACAATCTTTCAAAAATGAATATTACGACTGCAGCGACGCTACCTATGCTTCATTATTGTCACTGTTAGCATTCTTCTTGCCTGATCGATGGGAAGTTATCAGCGAAAATTACTAATTTCAGGTCACTTCTTTTTAGCTCTAGGTGACAATAAGCGATTTATTAAAGTCACAATAGACAGACTCTATCGTGTCATGAAATTGTGTGCTGAGCACTTTTCTATACCAATCAACATTAAATGTGCGCAAATCAAGGTACCACCGCAGTCCTCTGCCAAACTGCACGAGAACTAGAGATACACAACAAAGCCCACCTTTGACCTTCGTGCTTTATCGCAAAGGCTGTTTTCCGCTGCCTTCACTTTCCTCGTCCACTCGAACTAGCTAAAAATGTGAGGGTACGTTGGTCGGTAGAGCCAAGTCACGGTTACTATGAGAATATTGTGGCTCACTTGCTTTTACTTCACAGCTCTTCTTTTCTTCTGGTTACTGAGCGCCATTAAATGGATTTAAACAGACGCATTTGCAGAATCCCCTTTACTCTGAAGTGCTGCCAACGTCAACAAAATAATTGAAAAAGTTGCGCCTTGACGATGCGTAAATGGAGCATGTATAATAAACAACATTTCAATGCCGGCTGCTGTTATTTATGGCGCTCACGGACCAAATGGTAGGGGATCATTTATGATGGCTGAGTTCTCTGCAGCAAAACGCGCGCTTTCACTGATGACTTTGTCCTCCCTTTTTATTTAAAAGGGCCATGGTCTTACTGTGTTCTCATATTAGTCATAAGTATGCGGTCGAAATTTCTTTCTATGCTGAAGCGATTGTTCATGCTTGTTCCTGGCTTAAATTGCGTCTTAGCTACGCGGGCTTGCTGGGAGTACCTCAGATCAGCGCGGTATTCTTCGTAATGGCGGTCTGGAAGCGTTAGGATGGCGAGAGGCAGGGCAGAATCGCGAGAATTGGCAGACGGAACTGAAGAGTATTTAGTTGCTTTGAAGGCTAAATTATTTTTTTTTCAATCCTATTGTTCCTTCCCTTCTAATGGCACAGCTATTTATTGGTTACAGTAGCAAGGCAACGCATACAAAAGGTTCAGCATTATTCGCCGAGACGCAAAGCGGTTTTGTCGCGTTTGTGTCACGTGTTCGCCTCGCAATCTTTAATTCCTTGTTCCAGTTCGCCGCACAATCGGTAAAAATATTCTTTGCTTATGACGTCATGGGGAGTTTTCTGGACCACTTTACTTGGACGCCGACAACGACACCAGGATTCGTTCATAAACTGCAATGCAAGGCTTCGCCTCAATAATTATTCCGTATGAAGTAGCATTTATGCAGATCCCTCGCATTGGAAGATGACTTTATTTACGCAGAATATGGATAGGTACAATCAGTGGGAACATTTCTTTGAAAAATTTTCACAAGAAATGGAACACCAAATAAATGACAAATTTAGACAATGAAACAATAAAAGCATTATTCTAAATAAATTACGCTGCACCGAAAGTAAGTAAATAATACAGCTCACACCTACAGAGGAAACATTTCTAATCTCATATTAAATTGAATGATTGCGCACACGCATTATCCAGCTCACGTGGCAGAGCATACCTCATAAGCGCTAGCGCCAAAGCGTACAGTTTAAATGCTATGGCGTAAATATGGCTCAAAAGCGGGACCTTTATCAGGAAATCTCTGTGCGAAAACTGCAACTTACTGGTTAGTATCGAGCAGCATTGCCAAAACAAGGAACAAACGCAGAGCACAGGTTAATAGGTCGATTCTCATGGCTACTATTAGGGTACTGAATGTTGTCTAAAGATACCACATAGCTGCCAGTACGCCTTGTATATTTATTTGCAAGTAAAATGCAATATTGCAGTGGCAGCACCGATGCCCCCCGCGAAAGTGTGGATTAAGAATATCAATTCGGGTTCATTAGCAATGCAATGTGAAAACGCAGGAACCGAAGTTCTAGTTTTTTTTTTTTTGTACCGTTGCCAAAAGATGGATGTTTCATTTGTTTTAAGCAAACTAGCCGGATCACACTAAATGTCATGTCACACATTTGGTGCTTACGTCTTCTTACTGAAGGCGGCGTTCTTCTACCTTCTAACTTCTTCTAAAAGACGGCGTTAGGTAGAAACCGACGTGGCAACGTCCCCAACTAAAATTGTGGCCACGACCACTTAATCCTGAACAAGGCGCCAGAGGAGCTGGGAAAGTTGTCGAAAGCGGCAAGAGCTGCTGCCCATGCCGAACAGGCGAGGCATCGGTGGTCCTGATAATTCTTCCAGGTTCGAGCGGCACCTTGCAGTCGTTTTTCAGTGAAAGAGCGAATGACGCCGAGAAGGAAGCAAAACGTTGGTGGCGACTGCAGCGCCTTCAGTCTACTTGGCAGGGTGAGCAAGGAATCGTCACCTGAAACAGATGGCAGCGTGGTGCTGCCAGTACACCGTGGTGAGCTACGTGGACATGGCATCGAGCTGATGCGGCAGTCGAAAGATAGCCCGGCAGAGTTGGTTCTTGAGTCGAATGTGTCGTGCAAACGCTGAAGCCCCTCCCAGACGCAACATTTTCTTGCGGCGAGGAAGCTGACCGTTGAACTTTCTGCCCGTTCCAGAGCGCAGTGGAGTTGATGAGGTCGTATTTGGTTCCGTGATTAGCCGATGCTGCTATTGTAAAGATGTCAAGGAGGAAAAGAGGCTGTTCCTTCGAACGCCTTGCGTTGTTGCTGTTGGGGCTATCTCAAAAACGAGCGCTGATCTATCGTATCTTCATTGTCTTCGATTTTTTCTGTAATTTTAGTCTTCTTCATCAATTTCGTGCGGCCCTTTTGCTCGAACAAATTTGTATAAATTTCCATTCTTCCCGAAAACAATACGCGATTGGAACTGCTTGCCTCTGGATTCACCTCTCCTTTCTCCAATGTCATGAGAGCTTATATATGTGGCTGGATGACTAGAAATGATGATTACTTTTTTATGAGAGCCATAGTGTACTTATTTGTTTATAGGGCGGTGTTTGCGGAATGCAAAATCATAAAAAGTACTTTTAAACTTTTTTTGTCAATGTATGATGAAAGATTGGTGCTTCAAAATTAGTAGCGTGATATTGGTGCTTCATACTAAGGCACAGTGCTTATTGGCAAATGAATGTACCCTCTCCTGCTGAGACCGATTCTTTTTGCACTGTTCTGTCGGATTACCGTGCCTTTTAGGCAGCACCTCATGCCGCTTTGCCCGTGCCGGAAGCGCCTGCTTCGGGAGATAAAGGTAAAAAAAATATTGCTTCAATCGTGATGAGGCAGCATGAACCTTGCGGACATGGCTGTGGCTTTCAGTTTGTTAGGATTCAGGACACCAGAAAACAGTGGAAAGTGGCCAAAGATGACTGAGTATTGCCGATAGCTCTGGCACTCCAAAAGCCGTTTAAATCATTGTTGCCTGATGAGATTGAGGAAGTAGTGTGCTTCGATACTGAATGCATACCGCACTTTGTTTTTTACCACCAAGAGAGGCAGTTGCTAACGTACTTTTTCGTATCTAAAGTGACACTAGATAGGAGTGCCGGCTGCTTGTCCCGAATAGGCGCTGAAGCAGAAATTCCGCAATAGTGATACGAGAAAAAGTAGGCGTAAACACGGTATACAGAAACAAAATCATTGAATATTTTTGGCGCGCAGCAATGGTGTGCATTATTAGAAGAGTTCAGATTTCCTCAGTTATGTAACGTACGTTATAGGGCAGGAGAAAATGTAGAGTTCTTGTGACGCTGGGATGTGTCGTGAAATGTAAGACGATGTGCAACTTTTCGGTAGTTTTCCAAACCCTGATTTCTGTGTTTATTTTTACATAATATTAAAGAATGAATACATAACGAAGAGTTAGTACACAAGTTTTATGAACTCAGTCCACAGCTTGTTGCTCTTCTGTTGAGTTTATTTGATGTAGCAGGAATTATATCTTGATCTATACGACTGAAAGGCCCCAGCACCGCTATATAACTTAGCATAGATTGCAAAAAGAAGAGGGCACTCAACTGCTGTTACCTCCTCCATGCACACCCCGATAAGGACGAATTCTTGGGTCAATAATGTTTGGTTTAGAACTGAAGCAGTAAGAAAACATTGATTAACACAGGCGCGCAAAACTTACACTTCTTATTTGCTCAATGTTTTTGCCTTGTGAATAGGAAAAGCAAATTGATGCGGGCACTGCAGATTTTGAGCAGGTGCCTTCAACCAACTGTGACAATCATTTCAAACAAACCTAAACCAATGAGAAAGAGCAGCCTATCCTCCTCAAGCACAAGTATAGGAAGCCCTCTGTATACTTGTGCACAATCAACCACTATTTCCGTACCACTTGTTCATTTATTCCTTCGTCGGGGTGTTAGTTGGGGAATGTCCGAACTAAAAAAAAACAATGCTGAAGTGTCATAATGGTTGGACCTCGGTGTCCTATAGGCTATGATAGAAAAAATGTACTATTCTTGCTCGCTCTTGTTTCTAAAGGGCCAAGTTCTTGCAACACTTGAAAAACTCACCAGTCGGAAACGTCTAAAAAACTGCCTGTAGAGGAATTTTGTTTCCTAATCGAGAAAGTAAGCCCACTAGGCGATGCGAAAGCAGTACTGCCAGTAGTGGGGACCAAGAAAAAGGATGACTACCCTGTTTTCGTGTGCTTACAAACCCACGACTGGCACAAACAGAGCAGTGCGCTGTGAGCACAAAGAAAGGCTTTCCTGTTTTAGCTTTGAGCACAACGCTGAAAGCCCGAATATTTTTATGCGATTCTCGCGGTGTTCTCCTCAATAACGTACACCAAAAAAACTATTAAAAATGCAATATAGCAGAAACGCAAAATGAATTTAAGGCGATACTTACTGTACAGCTGAGAGAAATACGAGAACGAAGAGTCGTTTTACACAAAATTGCAAATTGTTTGCCTTTTTCCCCACTTAATTTAGGTTGACTTTTGATACGTTTACTCCAAGAGTAAAAGTAATAAGCAAAGAGAAATACAAAGAGTAAAAGTAATAAGCAAAGAGAAATACTGCCTGTCGGAGGTAAATATAAAGCAATCAATGAGTGAATGCTCGAACTTTGTTCCCTCTCACATTGTTCGCGGCGTGAAATCCAGTTTCTCTTTTCACTGATATTTTCTGATATTTTCAAAATTCACATTTTCAGCCAAGAGAAAGTAATATCTCTCCCCACATAGTCGCTTTGACAAATATTTGGCTGTAGCATAAGATAACATATAAACTCTATGTTGAATATTAAGATAGAAAATGCAAATTTATTGTTACAAGTTTCGCCGGTTTTAGGAGTTGAATGCGACAAAGAAAAAATGACACAATAATAAGACTTCAAAATGATTTGATTATAACAGCGACAGATTCTGATATGCATCAAAAATTTCCTGCAATTATTCTTGATCGTCTTGCTAGCAGGCATGTAATTGTGATTGAAATGGTGAAACAGATTTCTACAAAAAATATGCCATTATCTCGCACGACCATGCACGACCATGTTCATGCATTTAATACAGCAGGTCTCTGAGCGGTTGAATTAGACATTATTTGAAACATTCTGGTTCTCAATTCTCATTGTGTTCTGCTTTCTTTCCTCACACTATGCTTATCTCTAGTTCTGCACATAGCCGCACAGTTGCACGGATCGATGATTGGTCCTTTACATATATCCTAAATCTACGAATGCATGCACACTCATTGCAACTACAGTGCCTTTGCAAAGTGCCTTATTCCTGAAAAATCACGGCAGTTTGCTGTTAAAAGCCTAAAAAATCCAGGGGGTACTTTGTCGACCTAAAGTGCGGTGAGGTGAAAGCCTTTAGCATTGTGTGGCGCCTTGTGTCACTGATGTGTGGTTAATATGTTAATTAAGTACACAATTGTTTGTGAATCTTAAATGCTGGAGACACTGGACGGCGTTTGGGAGGCATCCGTCGGATTCGACGCCTTTCTACCAACACTCTCCAGCGCCCTAGACAAGTTGAACTGCATATGCGTTGGCAAGAAGTGACGTAGCCGTTAGCACGCTCGGGTGCGGAACGGAAGGATGGCGGTTCGAATGCTATCGTGGACAAAGATTTTTTCGTATCGAGTTGAAGAGTTTCACGGACGGGCGGACACCGCGAGTATGGGCCATTAAAGGCTTTCGCCTTAATATGTAATATATCTTACCCGCGTATTTTGCGACCAACGCTGCAGTCCGGCCAGAATAGGTCGGACATGGTGTATTATACCTGTGATACAAAGCGCTCGCTGGCTTACATGCGATCTCACGCCTTTGGTGCAGTTCGCTGCTTTAAGTGAACCGCCTTTTCAAGGAATATCTGAGAATTCCAGCTCCGTAGACAACACTTGAAAAGTTCCACCAGGCTTTCTTCTTTTTCCACAGAAAGAGCATGGAATACATGCGTTTTGCCAAGCTGTGGCCAGGCCACAATCTCCAGCGCCCTCAGCTCAAGTCAATGACCGTGACAGTAAAGTTCCTACGACTACAAAACATGTCGCGGTGTGTATTGCGAACTGCAGCTTCCCATTGCTATTCGTACCTCCAATCTGACAAAGCATCTGTACTCTGAGCTCTTGTTCGTAAAAGTAAGGTAGCCCTAACACCCATGCCACTAGTGATATGATTGAACGAGATTATGCAGTTAGTCTTCAGTGATTATTTCTGTTTACTAAGGAATCATCGACCGTCATCGTAACAATAGAGCGTGTGGTGCAGGAAACCGAAACGGAATATCACAGCCGGTTGCCTTCCAAAGTAGTACAACGTTAGAAACATATAACACCTAACTGGCACGCTTTGTGTCATCAAAACGGCAGCGATACGTTTCATGTGCATCTGGTTGTGAACCTTTGACCACGTACCGCAGTGCTAATTTGAATTCAAATTTTCCCGAGGCGAAGTCGCACTTCAGAGTCTATTGTTGGTCGGAGTGTCATTCTTACAAATTGGTATATTGTTTTCTCGTGGTGATTTCTTTCTGCTGCTTGCAGCGTGTATAGCTGCAATAAAATTGTTTCTCCCGGTTCTCAATCCTCCATTGAGTCGCTTTTCAGGAGGCTATCGCTTTCAGCACAATTTTTTGCATCTCGATGACCATCAAATATTTTCAAATAAAAGCTCTCAGTGTTCCACGCATCACGCAGCTGTTAGAGTGGCAAAGAGCGCGTTGCTGAAATTCTCAGGGCAATTCAGTGTTCCTAACGCCTCTGGCGTGCGCTCTGGTTCTTCCTGAAACTCTTTCTTTGTGTGAAGCTGTTTATTTTCTGTAGATTTTTTCCCCATGTCTCGACGTAAAAAATAAAGAAGACAGCGGCCATATCTTTTCCCTCGAATCCTATTACAGGCTCTCATTCCGTCTTAATGTTTTGCGTGGGAACGTTGTCGCAGAAAGCAAATTTTTTGGATAGGAAACCTTTTACTATCTCCCAGAAAAGCTATTTTTATCACTTGATGCTGCTTTGCTCGCTTCGTCAAGTGGTCTTAAGATCGTATACTCTACGGGTGGCTTACTCTCATTACCACAGCGAGTATTGTAGTCGCACATCTTGTGAAAAGGCAGTGCGCAAAGTTCCTGGCAACACTGAGCGGCACAGCATGCAGCACTCTCTCTTTCTGTCTTTCCTTTAATTCATTTTTTTTCGTGAAATTTAAATATCAGGGGGGTCTTTCGTCCATAGAATTTGTAAATGTTGTGAAATAACTTATGTTCCGTAAACTGTTGCAAAAAATATACGGTAGAACTGTGGCCATGAAAAGTACACATCTAGATCATGGTAATTACTTTTGGCAGTTACACAGCTAGCTAAAATGCTTGTGGTCATTACTTATGACTTTGTAAAACTTCATACCTGTCATTCCTTATCGATAATTCACTTCGAAAAACTCCAGCTACAGGGGTCCTCACGAAATCTCTTCCACTTACTTAACAATGGCAAGCAGCATTACTGAAAGAAGCAGCAGGCGCACCCAACACATCGTTCTGTCTGAGAAGATGCCGATAAGAATTCTGATCAATACAGATAAATGTCACTAAGAGTTCTCATTATTACCGATAAATGACACTCTGCAGTCATTTGCGCTTCAATCCATTAGTGTCAGGTACTGCCCGTGTCAACTAAAGACGCACTTAAGAAATGGACGTTTGCAGGGCCCCTGTGTTTAGGAAGAAAATCTGCCTTACCCGAAATTTATCACCCATCCTTTCGAGAAAATAGTCGCGTAAAGGTTTTTAGGTGCCGCTTGTACTTATTGGAAATTTAATTGATTACCGCATAAACGATGAATAAAAAATCGCTAATCGTTTAATTTAAGAATTCTCACTTGCGTAGTATTAATTAATTGACCTTGGTGCTCTAAAACGTAATTTCTGCTGCCCACAAGGATACGACTCCTTTCAGGTACAGCCGCTGATCACGTTGCTATGAGTTTAATGCTATGAGCTATGAGCGTTCCTATGAGCGCACGTACAAATTTTTTCCACCAAAGATCGGCTCGGAATTGCATAAGGAAGGAAGCGCTGTATGCTGCTGACGATTCTGCTGAAGTGCTCACTCCGGAATCCTGTGAAAAAAATGGGCAGTTAAAAAACATGGCCGGGGTTTATGGTTGTTTAAAGTTAAACCTAGTAGACATAGGAAAGTAGGTGTTCATTACACAACTGAGGGGGGGGGGGGGGGTGTTATAAGCTCAGCCTTAAGGGTATGACGTGTATCTTTAGTGCGTTAATGGTAATATTGTGACGAAGACGACGAAGCTGGCAGCAGCGCGGGGATGGAGCGCTCGCGCTAGGCCAGCGGCCAGAAAATTATCTGTCTGTCATCGTTCACCACGCCTATAACGCCGCCACGCCGCCACGAAACAGTATATTTACAATAGGTAATTCTCCACTTAGCATTCATTCATAGAAAGCGGCGAGTGCCCATACCCCTACAAGCGGATTGGCGCAGCGGTGGGGAGATGTGCACTGCATTGGAAGGCGGCTGTTTCTGTCACAGTCACAGGTAGGGTGTCCGACCCAAGCAACATGGGTGCCCGACCAACGTTGCAGCAACCTCTTGCGCAGCTGGCGGGACGCTCCTCTGAACTTACCCGAGCTGACCAGAGTTACTACCCGAGCTGACCCGAGTAAATCGCATAAGGCCAGGAAGTAACTCGCATTGGTAGGCAACGCCACAAGACCGCACGTACGTGAATATGAATGCTTTCACACTGAAACGCAGCGGGAAGGGTGGCGGTGGTGACGGCGCCCCGGTGACGGGGCCCCTGCGAGCCCCGTTGTTGTAATGTACCGTGGGTGGGTAAATTTTGCTGGCAGGGTTGGCAAGCTGAAAGGCGCCTCGCAAGGAGACCGTATACCGGAAATAAATACTTGACCCGATGCTTTTGCGCACAGCAGCCCAGACAGAAAGGCGCAGATGGAAAAGCGCGGGGTCGCATTAGAAGCCAGCTATAGACAAACTCAGATCTTATTATATAGTCCACTGTTAATGCGGTCATCACGTCAAAAAAAAAAAACAACCTTCAGAAGATAAAGTTCAGTGTGTGGGAAGAGTGTAAAGACGTAGGTATCAGTATCGCGAAACCAGTTGTAATATTCCTGTGTGAAGTGTGCATGTTTTAATGAGCGGATTTTAGGGCTTATCAAATATGGCAAATGCGGCGACTGGCTGAACACACCGCCTAGTTTATGCCCATGCCATCTGTCCTTTCCTTAGGGTCGTTCTTTTGTTCGCTACGACAACCTTTGCTCTATAATAATTGGTACTGGCCAATGACGAGCTTCAAACATTTCTTGCCACAAGGAGGAAACAGAACAGCTTTTGTTTGCGACACTTATCCTAAATCAGCTACTGGCATTCGAACGCGATCTGCTATAAACAAGAAAAGTAAAGCAAGGAAGTGACCACGCCAATTAAATCTTACCATTCTGATACAGTAGCTGTGTGGTGCGAATCCAGCACCAAGATTTCCAGCTCTCAAGTTTTCAGCGAAGAATAACGTTTTTTTTTGTTTTAAACTCATAGCAGGGTAAGTTAAATATGCCAAAAATCATGCCTATAAGGTTCAGTGTTATAACGTCAGTCTGCCTTAGCATTTTCTTTCTTCGGCAAATGATGTTTAAATATTGAACGGGCAGTTGAACACAATAAAATGTAGAAATCTAAAAAAGAGAGCGTTTTTTTATGCTACTTGCACCCGCATGAGCTGGAAACGTCTGAGCAGAGATACTGACAGCTGGCCGACGTAATTCGTGCATTTCCGTTCGGAAGAGTACCAACATTTGAACGCAATAAACAGTTCGCACACGGTACCTTGCAATTCATGTTGCATAGCTGAAAATAAAGCGCCTGCTTTTTTCCATGCATCGTGTGCAGATTTTCGATAGTTTCCTGTATTTGTATTATGCACCGGGACTACAATTTAACCAAAAAAGATAGAAAATGTACCCACAGGAGCATCCTTCCGTGTTGAAAAAGACTTGCCAAAAAAAGAGGCTGCGGACCGAACAGTGTACTGTTCTCTTCAATGAAATTTAAAGCAGTAATTTGATACGCAACTGCGCCGAACAACCAAGTTAGCTTAGCGCTTTGAGGGCTTGTTCTTGAGATGGGTTAGGAAAGCAAGTACTGAAAAAATTACACTGTAATTCATGTCATGCCTGGACTGCTCCATTGCAGGAATGTGTGTGCGCTGAACCACGCTCTACTGCAATTAGCAAACATCGAGCTCGTCAGTAAGCACACCTTCATTCTCTAGTTCTGCTGTTTTTACCTCTTGCCCCGTCGCCGAGGACGTTGAGCAGCTCCATGAATGTAATAGTGGAAATATGAGACATAATTCATATTTTTCACACGTGTGTGTCGGACAATAACGTATAGACGATGCGGCAACATTTGGCAATCGGTTGGGGCTGGTTGCGCGCTGTTATGATACCGCGAAGTTCATCCACGAATTCTTGCACGTACAGTCTTTCCTTGGCGTAAACGCTGAAGTGCCCGTATATGACGGGTATGTGCAGGTATGTACAGCCAATACGGTCAAGGGCAAAATTTTACGAGGTGCTAGTTTGGGGGAAAAACTTTATTTCAGTGCGGTCATGCAAAGCAGACAAATAATAAGTACAGAAGCATGCTGTCACACGCATGCTGTAACCTCTGCAAAAATATATCGCAAGCTGCCGAGGCAACACAGAAATATTTTTTTTCGCTAATCTGCATCCTGCAAACTTTTTTTCCATGACTGTACAATTTGGCATTGATACATGATTCCAGCTTGCTGTTGTTCACAGGACTTAGGAGAGCTGCAGGCTTCTTTTTTTCGGTCTGTATTGGAGGAGGTGGAGGAATAATCATATTTATTAAACAGTTGATAGAAAGAATGGCGAGGGGGGGGGGGAGGGGCAAGCGTGCTTTCTTTGGTGCCTCAACCTTTATTACTACCAATATTTTTGGTGCGCTAGCACTGAGGCTTCCAATCTCCTAAAAACCCATCGTCTGAGTGTCAGAAGCCAGTTAGATCTGCAGAAATAAAATAAATTTGACCACGACTGGGCCTTTCAATCATAGGCGGTGCTAACAAGACAGCTTCGCTGGCCGCGATACTCCACGAGAGCTCTATGCTATCACTGCAGCTAAGCACCGCTCGTGTTTAACTGCCAATATCTCGCGCTATACATTGTACGTCGTCGCTTCATCAACTTCCTTCCGTGCGCAGTGGTTCCAGAACACACCGCTGTCGCAGTGCCCTCCTAAGGGGCGTTAAGCGGTCCCAAAATTTTGTGGCCGCTGCCATTGAGGTCCCGAATCGCCGATTTCGCCGATCTTTGCCTGAAGCCTGAACTTGAAACGCTAGCCTCGAACCGGAAGCGAAATGAAACGTGAGGTGCTGGCGCACATACTTCGCATTTAGCCCAATAAGCTGTATTGGTTGCGATTTTTTATTCGTGGTTTCTCGGACCACGGACACCGAACGAACCACGAACGCACACTTCTCGTCTGCGCGCAGACCACTAAGCCCGAGCTCTCCACCGCCCGAGCCCCAGCTCCGTGCTCTCCCAGCTTTTTACGAAGAAACTCGGAGACCAAAAAAAAAAAAACTAAAACAGGCTGAATTAAGGTAAGTTAACTGACGTCCGGGCGCCCCAGTGAGCTACAAGCTTAATCACTGCATTCGTGTGTGCACGCTAAGCAATGCGTAAAGCTGAGATTTGGGCGAGTTGGTAAGCATTCGTTGTGGGTCAACAATGCAACAAGGCTTGTGTTGACTCATCTTTGTCCCGCCCCGTTGCGCTGTTCGCCCACCGTGGATGCGTGCTAACCAAAATATCTGAGGCGGAAGGAGCAGCGTAGTGGCCGCAGGACAGGGGCAGCGTTGAAGCAGCTATTGCACGCAGTGGATACCAATCAATGGCAGCGATCTGTCAGTGTTTTGCTAGTAACGTGGGAGACGTTGCTTGACGAGCCGGTCACGTGTTTCCGTTGCCTGCCTAATCGCCTCTCAAACTTCTGCGCTGCAAGCATTGCGCAGACAGAACACGTTCTGAGCGCACGTGCGCTATGCTAACTTCGCCGCCACATCTATGAAGCATATCTGACGCCTGAAGAAGAGTATGTTGACCTACCAGCAGCTGCCGTGAAAGTTTTAATCGTGATGTGATTTATCTCGTCCCTTAAGTAGCTCTCCGGTAGCAGCGCTCTCCTCAAGGAGCGCAGGATTCCGCTGGTGAACTTGAAAAGCGTCGTTAAAAATTCTGCTTATCGGCATAACGGATAATTTAAGAAATAAACGCCATATTTTCTCGAATTTGCATAATTAGCTGTAAAAGGAAAAGTCCACTTACTATGATCTTCGGATACAACGAACGCAATCCGTGTGACTGTCGGGTACGTTATATCTGGGATCGCCTGTATATGTATACAGGTAAAAAGGAATTACATTCCGCATTGTCTCCACATTTCAATTCTAAAAGCCGTTATTTCAATCAACGAGAAATTGGGAAGGTTCTTTTAGTTTTTGAAGCTACTAGGGATATTTTTACATGCTACTATCCAGCCGTGTCTTTATCCAGGGCCACATGTATGTGTATGAAATAATTTTTTCTGACATATTTAGCGACCCAGAACGCAAAACTGTTATGCACTTCCTCAACTATTGCTTCTCAATACGTTTTTCAGCTGCATTTTTTCTTGAGAGGTTATTTATCATTGCGGCCTAGCAGTGCTCACAACAAATAATTTACACTTTCTCAACTTACGTGTAAAAAATTTATAAGAGTACGCCCTTCTCGGAAGAAAGCAATATTTTTCCACGTGCGAACAGCGCTACAGGCGATTGAAATGATTCACTTAAAATTGCTTTACTAGCTTTAAAAACGTCATGTAATTCAAGTTAATGCCACTGATGCCCAAGAGAAATCTTCCAGTGTTCTCTGAGGCATGGTTATGTGATGAGGTTTCCATTTCTCTCACACCTAGAGGGACGCGAGGACAACAGAAGGCAAATATTGATCTCAGTAAAACATACTTGTATTCCAATTTCTCGGTATTTAACTGTTCCTTCTGTAAGTAAAGAATGCATTTGTGGCGGGGAAAATTGAGTTTAGGAATTATCCCACCTCTGCAAGAAAACTCTCCAAGTGCACACTGGTTAGGAACGGTTGCCATTGTTTTGAAGGGAAAGGCGTTGTAGCGTGGCCCGCTTGCATCTGCATCAAAATTTCTGTTTTCACACAGGCACTATACCTTGAAAACCAAATGGTTGTGCACACACCTGTAGTCCGCTTCCTACTCTTTTCTAGCATGTGAAAATTTCTTTTCTGTGAATGTGGTTTCTTTGACGTAAGAATTCTGTCGTATATGGACCTGGCCCAAGGTCACTATTCCCACCGTCCCTTTCGTTCTTTGCGTGGAGGGCTTACAAACATTAGAGAGACGAAACTGTGGCCTAAACAAGGCTTTGCTACACTGTTGTTTTCTGATTCGTCGAAATAGCAAAATTTCTGACCGTAGTGTTCAATCCCACAGGCTCTGTTGATGCTTCTTCTGGTCTTCAAAAATTGCGAAGGGTACAGGACTAGGAAAGCTGTGCTTTATGCGCAACTTCTTTGCAAAAAATAGACAGGCATTTGCGTTTCTCTCGTAGCTGTGTAGTAGATCACGTACGGCACCCCTAAAGCCTAACATATTTGTGAGCTAAGGAGAACCCTTGGGCACGCCTATTGGTGTGTTTTGGTCCTTAGCGGTGCCGTAAGGGTTCTTCTCAATTTCTTGGAAGCAAGCTCGTTGCATAGATTTTTTTTAAACAGGATACAATGATCTCGAAGGATATGCTTTGCAATGTTTTTGAAAACTTCTTGTGCGAATGCGCTTTGGAACTCATTCTAAGCTGGGTGATAGATTTCATTATATAGGAGGCTCAGATAAAGACGTTTGAGGGGATGGGATGACCGCAGCTGTCACAGAATGGGTAAATGTAGACATCGGGGAGTGGCGCTGGCCCAGTAGTGGGCGTAGTCAAGCTAATGATGATGACCAGATTCGGTAAGCCGCACTCTTTTAGCACATCTCGTCGATGTGTTTTGTACGAGGTTCATCAACATTTGTACAGCCCCAAAGACGATCCCCGTAAAGCTGTATAATGCTGCTGTTTCCAGCAGCCTAGCGATTGTTGTCGCGGCCTTAATCTTGAGTGAAATACGCAATCATGAGGCTTGAAATGGCTCTCAAGTCATTTAAGGCATGTGTTGCAGAACAATGTTGCCGAGAACAGCTGATCATTACTACATGCAGGCGTTAGACTTGTCGCTCGGCACCTAGTGGTAGTTACTGACTAGTCTGGCGACCACCAAACAGGCTACCGACACTGTGCTTTCTTAGGTTCGACTCCCCTTTCAGCGCAGACAAATTTTTTTCTGGAATATTAACATCAAGCTATCTGTAGAAACGAATGCCGGCCAATCGATAAAATGAAAGATGCTTCTGCTTTGCTACGGAGGCCTTGCCTGAAGAAGGGCGCTCAGAGCCGTTTTCTTGATGATGCACAAGCAATCATCCACGTACACGCAGGAAGATCCTTAGCCGTGGTGTGACGCTGGAGAGGGCGTGAGGCTCTGATGACTTCATCGTCTGAAGCCTTTGAAGTTAGTCACGTGATGCCGCGGCGGCGCGAACAGATCAGTTTCACTGGCCACTGCACCAAACCACTCTGCTCTCGCCGCAGCCGACCACGACTCGTATTAAACTGTTGTCTGTTTGTTTGTTTGCTAACTTATTTATTTATTTATATTTATTTATATATATTTATTTATTTACAGAATACTGCAGACCTAATAGGTCCAAGCAGGAGAGGGTACATACATTTGTTAGTAATCACTATGCCTTAGGATCAGCAACAATAGTGACGTTACAGTCTACAACAAGAAAATATATTAACAAAAATAAGCAAGGTTACAATGTAAATACACTTCGTGAGATTACATGCCCCAAACAAACGCACATGGGCAAAGAAGCACACTATGCACCGTTAATAAATATTAATCAATTCTAACCATACAGTCAGATATATAGGCTCTCACAAGGTTCAAGAAGGAAGAGGTGAATCATGAGGCAAAATATTCCAGTCGGAAATCGTTTTCGGTAAAAATGAATAGTTGTAGAAATTCGTGCGGGCAAATGTTGTCTCGTCGCTATGACTATGTTTATGTCGTGAAGGTCTGGTTGTGTCCCTTTCGAAGTACCCCTGCGGCTGAATGCCTAGTTTTTGAAAATACAAGGAGTGAAAAAACACAGCCGGGCAGCCTTTCTTCTTCCAGCCAATGGCTCAAGGATGTTAGCCTATCAAACAATGGCACGTACCCACACTGGGGGATAGGCCAAGAATCTGGTGGCTATTCACCTGTACTCAGTTAATAAAAAAGAAAAGCACGCGGGAATGCAACACTGGTGGGTTCTACCTCATGATCAGAAAAAGATAAGAGTTTTAATTTCAAAACAAATAAATACATAGATGAATAATAATAATATAGAGGGATTAAAAAGCATTATTAGGTAAAAATGTAACAGTTGATAGAAAAGAAAATTTTGTAACACTTAGCAAGGCTGTCCGTGAGATTCTAGCAGGAAATTTAGACCAGCCGTATAAACACATTTGTGGCTGAAACCAAATGTGGTGGCAACAAATGATAGCAAGAGCGGGCTCCTCAAACTAAGGCCAAGATGCTGCAAGGGCTCCGCCAGCAACCTTCTTCTCAAAGAAGTGTATCGGCGATAATAGAGCAAAAATGCTCAATAGATTCAAGCTCACGGCAAAATACACAGAGGGGAGAGAGCGCCAAACCCGACCTGTGTAGATAAAAATTTAGAGGAGGGATACGTGAGCGCAGCCTCATCAGTGATACTTCAAGCTGCCGAGATCGACAAACTTTCCGGTTCCAAAAATATCTGAGGTTCTCATAATCCGCCGATGCTAAAATTGTTGTGTCTTGCGTGCTTAAAAGCGCACGTCGCCGAAACCTAGATACAGTAATATAGGCTGTAGCCGGGAATATAGACAACACGGGGCCGCTTAGTGAAGCCTTTCCGAGATTATCAGCAATCTCATTTACTGTCACACTGCTGTGACTGGGAACCCATACTAAATGAAGAACACTCAAATGCGGAGGAAGCAGGGACAATAATGTGTTAAAATGGAATGGGACCGTCAACATGCGCGGCGAGGGACGAACACAGAGATAAAGAATCGGTAATTACTGCCACTGCGGTAATAGAGGGGTCTAGCTTGCGTAGACCGAGTACTACTGCCAGAAACTGTGCTTGAAAAATAGGGCTGAAATCTGGAAGGCGCCGTGAAAATGGCCAGTCTAAATGCGAACAGAATATTCCCACATCTGCCTTTTCGTCGCATTGCGATGCGTCTTTTGCTATTGCAATATTTGTAGGTAAGGTTCTTAGGTGATCTTCTAGTAGACCATTTATAATACAGGGTGGAAAAAGTTTTGCATTTTGGGGGAAAGTGTCGCCGAAAACAACGTGAACAGCGGGCCCACTGCATAGCGAAGGAAGGATGTCATAAATTTTCATTTTTAAAGGAACAAGTAATCTTTGCAGAAACACTACCTATGGGGTATGGGAACGAAACCAGAGGGCACCATAAAGGGGGTCGGCCGGCAACAGAAATTGCTTTGAGAACGGTGTAAATGTGATTCATAGATTCTCAGGGTAAGTCTGCACAGTCAAAAATTGAACTCGAGATGAGAGAGGGGGAATGCGGGCTTCAAAGTACAGCACAATGGTAGCCACAAATTTTGGGAGGCCGAGGCACATCCTAAGTGCTTCCCTCTCCAAAAGGACGAGAGGACGAAGTTTGTGTGTAGCCGAGTCTGAAGAGAACACAGATCCGAATTCTAAAATTGGCTTGACATACATTATGTAAATCATTAACAGCGCATCTCTGCGCATGCTGTACCGGTGACTACATAATCTACGTAACATGCCCACGGCACGAGCCCCTTTCACTGCGAAATCGTCAATGTGGGGTCGCCAGGTGTGTTTGTCGTCATAAATGACCCCTAGGTATTTTAGAGATTGAACCTGCTGTATTGGTTGTAAGTGGCAAGTGAGAGAGACCACTAAAGAATTTTTTAGAGGGAAAACAAGGATGGCGCACTTGCTACCATTTTACTTCAGGTGCAAGCTGCTTAACCAGTGCTCAAGTGTACTCAAATACGACTGCAACAGAACATACAGAGAATGTATATCCGGCGCAGCCACAAACACGCAATGTCGTTCGCATAGACGTAATTGCGTACATGGCGATAGAGAGGAATTGAGCTCAACAGAATATTGAACAGCAAAGGAGAAAGAACATCTCCTCGCGGTACACATCTCGTTTGTTTGTACCTCTCTGAATGAACACCATTATAGATGCGAAAGAATTCACTGCTATAAAGAAATGCAGATATCGAAGCAACTATATAATCTGGAAACTGAAGAGACTATAGCCTATGTATTAGGATGGAGTGCTCTACACTGTCGTTAGCTTTGGCGGCGTCTAACGTAACCAAAGATTCGACCAGCCGTTGACGGTGAGCAAGAATACTGCTCTCAATATCAGCGTGTGCATTCCATATCGAACACCGTGGGCGGAAACCGAGTTGACACGGGCTGAGTATATTTTTGCTGTCCACGAAGGCTCAACCCTGAGTTAGTAACACCCTTTATATTAATTTTACAACGTTTGATCTTAAATAAATTGGCCTAATAAAATCCAATTCACATCCTCCGCCCTGAATGTTTAGTAAAGGTATCACATTGGCCAGCTTCCACTCAGGGGGTATCCAAGCGTGTTTTGTAGAGAAGTTTATTAAGTGCAATTAGGGGTCGGGAGACTCTTCAAAGAGAATCTTGAGAGTCTTGGTAGTGACAACATAAGGACCAGGCGTAGTAGTAGTAAATGTTTTTTTGTAAAATAATAATAAAAAGGAGAGAGAAGGTTTTTGCTAGCCCCGGCATCTGCCATCGATACTGAAGCACCTGAGCTGGGCCAGCGCAAATAAAAGATAGCAGGCAGAATGGAGAAATGAAATGAAAGATGTGAGGGGACAGGAAGAGACCAAGTAAGTCGCAGCAGGCAATCTCAGTACAACTTGAGAAAGCTCTGATAGATTAACTTATGAGGCATTATTATATGGCACCACTGGCACAAATAACATTGGTCGCAAAGGTAGCAGAGACGAGAGCCGCTTTTACAGGCCCGTGGCAATTATTTCAACAACCTGGATAGCTTCTTTAGGTGACATAACTAATGATTGTAAATTACGACAGGACGTGAGCTGTTTTCTAGACCGTAGAAAGACGAATAGTGCACTCGGTTACCTGACATTGAAAGATAATCTAAACGTTCTGAGTCATATTTTTCCTTCGCAAGAGAAACTGTGCTTTTAAAGGTGGATGCAATGAATTGATAATCGCTCCAGTTATTTGGGCATTGGCTAAGATAAAGAACTTTTCCTGCTGCCTTCCTCCGCCTATAATCTTTTGTGCAGTCCGCATTCCACCAGTTAGAAGAATTCCCTTTTGTTTGCCACGCCAGAAACTCGGACTTTTTTCCAAATTCCTCTGTAGCGAGACATATGCTTGTTGACTGGTAGGCCTCGGCGATGTTAGACACTTACGCAAGGGCATAGCGCAATGCTGCCTGAAATCTGTCATAATTTACATGTGACCGCAACTGACAAGACGCAGTAGTTACACGGCATATGATATCAAAATGAATAGGCATATGGTCGCTTGAGGTGCCGCAATCAACAGTCCACCAATTCATTACGCCAATGCCAGGACTATAGTGAACGTGAGATCTAAAACAGATTGAATCTGTGCGCGAAAGTAAGTGGCCGATCCTGGATTTGATTTAAGCACATAAGGTTGTGATCAGAAACCCAGTCCCGAAGGCGCTTGCCGCATCGATTATTCCTGAAACCGCACGACACGCGGTGAGAATTGAAGTCGCCAGCCACGAGAACTGGGTTTTTACAGTTAGCGAGTAACAAGTCCAGATGTTTAATGTGCTGTACTCCAGAGGGGAAATAACAATTTGCTATGGAAAATGGAGAGAACCCAGGAAGTACAAATTCTGATGGCGAAATGTCAGTCAGGAGACATTTGTTGAAAAGATACCTTAGCCCTGTGGCAAAATTTTGAAGAGACTAAAGTTAGTAAACCACCTCATCTTGACTAGCGATATATAGGAGAAATGAACGGTAATTTTTAAAATGAATATGTTTGTCGGTTGAAAGCCGGGTTTCTTGCAGAATTATGCATCCGGATTAATCTGGTTAGAAATGCAGATTAATTCTGTGGAAGCTGAAAGAATAGAGCGACAGTTCCACTGCAGAACTCGCAACGACGCTATGGTTGCGAAAGCCTAGGAGCAGCAACTGCCTGCACCAAAATGGTATGCTTGGGCTTAGTGCCAAGCTGTTGCTTCTTTGATTTGGGCTGGGCACGTGGAGAAGGCGATGAATGAGACATGAGGGACCCGCTGCTCTTGAGAACCCGCGCATCAGGCTCCATCATCTCGGAATCATAGATGATACCATCATCACTCGAAGTACCCGATGTAAGTACCGCGGATGGGGCTGTAGTACGTTCCTGGGGCTGAGATGCTTCAGGAATTGTAGACCGGGTAAGAGCAGAGGGAATTGCTGTCGAGAGAGGGCCAAACCGGCCTGCACGGCATTTGTAAGCTGAGTCACGAGAACGTTTGTAAGGCACTCCGATACACTTGCGACCATCCTTTCTACCATTTTAGACATTGAAGCCTCCACAGCAGCCGCAATTACCTGGGACAGCGTAGTCTTACATGACTCCTTGACGAGCGGTCACACCATCATAACCGTGGGCACGTTCTTTCAACTGTGTAATAGCGTCGCGGCGCGAACAGCGTTTTCTGTCAATTATCTCTAGAATTTGGATTTCCTGCGCACGGGAGGGCCAATTTGAGTAGTTTGCAGAGTGGGCCCCGCCGCAAAGGCAACACTTGTCGTTCTTCTCACTGCAGGTGTTCGTTGCATGACCATCCCCGCAGTTGCAACAGCGCAAGTTGAATTTGCAACCGCCAGGGCTACGGCCATAGCGCCAGCAGTTGTTTCACTGCAGAGGCCTTGATGATAATGGGTCTACCCGTCAAATTAGAGGCCGTGCCTTGATTTCAGAGGGGCGGGAAGTGCCGGCAAAGGTGGCAATCACAGATACAGTAGGCACCCGCATGTTGTTTACATCCCGGCTACAGCGGTGCACAGCAACAACTGCAGCAGACAGAAGCCCAAGAGTCTCAGCTGGTGACAAGGAAGAGTCTACGCCTCGAGCAATGCCTTTCGTGCAAGCCCCATGGGAAGGGATTAATGAACTTACCCGAAGCGAGGCAAAGAATGAGGCGTTTACTAAATCTCTTACAGAGTCGAGGTCTGGCGATCTACGCAGAATCCCGCCGCGTCCAAACTGGCGTACCACAGAGACTGACTCATAATGAGAAGTGGCTGACTGGAGAGCAGCCCGAACAGCTATATGGTTGGTCATCTTGATTGCACCGGCACACTGAGGCACCAGCGCTACAGGGATACTGCCGATGCCGCAGCGCAAAAAAGCTTCTAAATGCAGGAGATCAGGGGATAGAGAAGCCAACCAGGGGGAGCTCCCCTGGCCCGGAGACTGGGTAGACACAGCCCGGGCTGACTGTCTTACCGCGTGCTTAAAGCCCACAAAACGAGAACCGCAAAGACGCAGGGAGAAAATGACACAACCAGCCACCCGAAACGCCCTTTCAATCGCGCTTTTAGGTACTTGGCGTTTATGTCGGCCTGCAGAAAGCTGGTTTTGCTAATATTTCGTCGCTATTTATGCTAAACTTCCAGCAATTTTTTAATTTTATTTCCTTACACACTCCATCATCCTTAACTGTATCATCCATAATTTCTTCGATTTTCTTTGAACAGAATTTTCAATCTTGAGCTTCTAACCTTGCGTCACTACCCTGCTATTTAGCCACCAATCTTGCGATCGGTTTTGTTAACTTATAGATCAGATCCCTTTACGTAACGTTTGTGATCTGTAAATCCATGGGCCTTACGGGGAGTGTCTGTACCTGTATCAACTTTCGGGTGTAGATACTACTGCCTTCTAGTGTAAGATGTTCAAGCACTTGTACAGATTTATCACACACTGAACTTGTGTCAACTTCTTCGTTAAAATACTCTTTGTATTTTCGTGTTCTATGACACTCTGATCTAGCTTCAGGGAGCAGGGAGCTGCCTACTGCGAAAATTTCTAACTTAAATTTTAGTTTTATTTTATTTTTGTTTAAAGATATGATAAAACAGATGACGCTTGAACTGTGTTTGGGTTTTTAGAGCGATAGCGGTTAGGCGCCCGTCCCTCGCTTGCGCGTCGCCGTTGGCGTAACCGGTGAGTGCGTTAATGACATCCAGCCACCGGGACGACGTCATTAACGCACTCACCTTATATCACGGTCAACCTGGGTCGCATAAGCCCACGGGTGGCTCTGTGTGGAACAGCAACCTGCCAGCGCAGAGGGGCATCACTTGACCACTACATCTTTTCTACGTCAAAATATTCCGAAAACTAAACGCCTAAAAAGCCTGAGTTTGAAAACTGTACAGGCAACGGAGCACTCTTACGCTTTTTAAGCGTCACGGTCCATGCCTCGCGTTTGTGATGTTATAAAGTTTGCCATGTTTTTATTTTTTTATAAATATTTTCATCTGCTTCCACCCATCAGCATCATCCCCCATCGTGACCCTCTTTTTGTAGCGATAGCTACATTACGGTAGTACTTCGAGCCTTCAGCGTGGCGGCGCCGCAACCCTGTGGCTGCGCCGCCACGCTGTCATGTGGTTGGTCACGTGGTGTGAAGCAGCTGCCGGTGGCGCGGTGCCGTGGCTGATCACGTGGTTGGTCACGTGACGACGTTCCACTCGGCCAGCTGTAGCTATCACGTCGCTCCAGGTTTAACCAGAGCTAAACCACCGCCAATTTTTTTCTCCTCTTCCCGTTCATCAGTGCAGAGTACCAGGCCAGATATTTGTTTTTCAGGCCAACCTCTCTGCCTTTACCTTGAATAAACCCTCTCTCTCTTGACGCTTCGGTGGTACTTAGGCCTAGTAGAAACATCGGTTCACGAAATATAATATTTGACTTTTAGGAAATCAAGGGGCGTATTCTATAAGCTGAACGTTGTACGTTGTACGTTGTTCATTTCGCGTTCATTCGTTCCTCTATCAATAGTCTGAAAGGTATGCCTGCAGGTTTCAAGCGTCTGTGACAAGCGACCCAGCCATTGGATGCTTTGGCGACCGACCGAACCTTACCAGTGGCTGAAATTGGACGGCATATATGCCCCTAATAGTGATGTGCATCGAAGCGCTCTATGAACAGCAGGCGACCGAACCGAACCAGTGGCTGCCGTTTTCAGTGATATGCAGTCAATCATCAAGTCTGGCCACTGACAGAGGGCCGAATGGACGTGAAATGGACAACGGTAAGTGGATAGCTGATAGAATGCTGCCCCGGATGACTGGTGACTTCGAATTCACTTACGGTTAATAATAATAATAATAACTGGTTTTCGTGGAAAGGAAATGGCGCAGTATCTGTCTCATATATCTTTGGACACCTGAACCGCGCCGTAAGGGAAGGGATAAAGGAGGGAGTGAAAGAAGGAAGGAAGAATAGGTGCCGTAGTGGAGGGCTCCGGAATAATTTCGACCACCTGGGGATCTTTAACGTGCACTGACATCGCACAGCACACGGGCGCCTTAGCGTTTTTCCTCCATACAAACGCAGCCGCCGCGGTCGGGTTCGAACCCGGGAACTCCGGATCAGTAGTCGAGCGCCCTAACCACTGAGCCACTGCGGCGGGGCTCACTTACGGTTACGTCTTTTGTTTTTCGTAAGGCAAACTAAATTGGTGATATGACATACGGCGTACCTTCAGGAAAAATGGCTGTTTAGTGCACGCATACATGCAGCTACTTTTCCAAAACTGTTTACTAGCAGTCGGAGCGTCGAATAGTTGTGACTGCTGTAGAAATTAATGAGAAACGCATTGGAAGCAAACGGGCGGCGGTGCTGCGCAGCATGGAGCGAACGCAGCGGGGGATACAGTGAATGGTGCCCATCACAGAAAAAAAAAGAATCGTCCAAACGGAGCGGCGCGTACTTAACAAGAAATGGCGAGGGGTGGAAAGCGCGCTGCCAAGTTATAAAAGAAGTGGCTCAAAGCGGCGGCTCCAAATGACGAGAAAAAGCCAGGGACACCATGCTTGCTCACTGGACGAAGAACTCATGCCGCCGAATAAGAAGCCTTTTCAATGACGTAATTACCTGGCTGATAACCACTGGAATATTTCTATTATTATCACCTTTGGGCCATTTTGTAATGCACTACGATATTCATGGCGTAGATGTCAGCGTTACAATCCCACTCGGGGCTGAGAAAAACTGGAAATAGGATTTATTCGCTGCATATGTATTTAGTAAATTGTTTTATTATAGAATCCTGCAGCATCCAAAAGGAAAGAATTCAGAGTGCAAGAGAAATATCTCATACACAGATAAGTCAAGAAAAAAATACAGTGCCAGGAAATAACTAAGAGGAACCAAAACCGTGCTCAAAAGAGCATTGCGCGACACCACACATATGATATGAATGCGCGGAACCGATCCTCAGTGGAGAATTAACCGACGCTATCAATCAGACTGTGCCAATCGTGGATCATCATTGCAAAAAAAGTGTGTTTTGAAAGAGGTCCGTCACTATTTACACTTTTCAGATGTTCCAAGGAACACAATATTAAGAATAGGAGGATTTGGACAGATAGGTTTCCAAGAACGTGTCAGCCTCTGGTGTCCCGATTGCCAATATTTGCCGTTCTCGAGCTTAAATTTGTACACACGACTGGTGAGCGGTTCTCTAAACGCTGCGACGTGTCACTGCAAAAAAAAAGCTACTGTGGCGCGCCAACCTTCTACCTCAGAGCAACAGCGGAAGTCACAATTACCAAGGGACTTATTGAGTTTCGGCAAAGTACAAATTCGCGTCAAGGCAAGAAATGGTCAAGTCATTGACATTTCGTTCTACCATAGAATGCTTAACTTGTCGTAAATTCTCCAAAGCAATGTTTCAAGCCAAACTCCTACCAGCAAACCCTCAAAAAGAAACAGTAAAATGCTGAGGCAACAAGGCAACAGTGGTTTCAAAACCGCTGGTGGCGTTGAGAAGAGACCTTCACCTCACAGGTATAACACGACACAAAAGAACAAACAAACGAGAAAAAAGTGCGACGTAGCATAAATGCACCATATTTATTTTCTCGCAATTTACTAGCAAAATGTGGTCTTCTAGAATCAGTTTGATGAGAAAACTAAGCTTTTACACCTCACATTCCCACGTCATTTTATTGTAGCCTTCCTATAGTCTAGTTAAACAATCTATATATCCCAAAGTCAACTTCCAAACCGTAAATACAAAAACAATCAATCATATGTGCCGTCTCTGGTACAGACGACGGGACTTCTCAGAGATGGTAGAACATGAGAGTTGCAAAGACCCTTAAAAGGCGTTAATTAGCTCGATATAGAGCCAAATAATCCTGGTTTCATGCTGGGCCCAGTTAGCATGTTTTGAGAACTTTGCCAATGCAGCCAACGGTTCCGGAGTGCAAGCAAATAGGGAAGCTAAAATCAGAGGCACAACATTGCCTAGTTTAGCTTCTTAAGGCACGACGTTGCACAAATCGAAGCTTAACACGCTCAAGTGTGTTGTGGGGAAAATTGTTGTCTTGCGGGTCGAAATCCAACGGCTGGCCAAGGAGAACGTGGTATTTTTGCAGAATCAAGGTTAGCAGCAAGAAGATCTCCATGATGGCGAACGGCTCTCCCGGGCAAGACCTCTTCCCTGCGTTAAACAAAACAAAAATTGAAGGTCGATTTGCGTAGTAAGGCAAAATATGAATTATGCACGCTAGTACCTCGGTTTCCACTTCAGTGCTCAAGGTGTTCAGATTAATTGTTCACGGTTAGAAGTTGTTCGCATTCTGACAATGGCTTAATGATATTTGCCAAATTGGTCATTCTCTGTTTTACATTCGGAGCTCTTCAATGTTAGAGACACTCACCTCATCGCTCCTCTTAACATTAGGACTAGCACACGGACTATAACGGCATCGCTGCGCGGCTTTGTGGAAAACTCCATAGAGCTCTCAATTTTTAAACAACTGCACGCGTACACGTGGGAGGGGACGGGCGAAATTTAGATCAAATACGATTGCACAAGAAGGAAATAATAATGCTTCGTTCATACGACAAAAGAGTGCAATGAAAAAATATTGAATATACCACTCATAAACTGAGGTTGACATAACCCAAAGAAAACACATTATTAGGTTTGCCATCGCGAATTTAAAATCTACTGGGTCTTTTGTGCATGTATCTGGAAATGCAGGTTACCCTAAATTTCACTGGTGAGACCGAATAAGTAATACGATTATCTTCTTTTCAATTTACACGGCAGATTCGTACAGAGTCTATAGGGATGTATTATATTTTAAAGCCTTGGCAGTTATAACTATTGAAGAACTAGTGTGGAAGGCTTTAAGAACACGTACTTGACGAAAAATCACGATCATGCTGTTAGTGAAGTACAAGAAATTGTGCCCAAATGCAAACCTCATTTTACCTCGCCTTCATGAAAAGAAACCGATGTTTTTTTTTTTGTATAAGTAATGATAATGTGGCCACAGAAGTGCCGCTCCGCAATGTCGAAACGGGAAAACCCGTAAGAATGATGGGAAATATGTACAGTAACTGTTACCTGAGAGGGACTTAGTAACAGCGATGGCGTGTTCCCTCGCAAGATGAGTACCATATTTCTCTTAAAACTTGGCGCCCATTTTATAGGTGAGTTTAGAGCACCAGGTTAAATTTATGTTGAACCCAAATTTTCAAAAGAAAAGGGGTATGCTCACCGTTTTAAACCGTCTCTTATGATAATAATACCGACAATATGAAACATAGTGTAAAGCAATCCGAAGTAGCATGTTGTTTTTAAGACCACAATACCTAGGGCATTGCTCACACAGATTCTGGAGGAGTTAGGCGCGAGGGTAAGAGAGGCATACCTGAATGACTTCCAAATCGCGTTCAGTGTTGGGCTGTGAACGATTCAGCAAATAAGAGACTACTATATATGGAGACCAGACTACTGCGATATAAATTCATTTAGCCATTTAGGGCACTTTGTACATAACTCTTACCAATCGAACTCATAGCTATTTCTGAAACTGCGCTGCATCTAGAAGTGATTTCTTTCTTTCGGGTCAATTTACCAATATCAATTTCACAAATAACATGTTTTATGCACCATGGCGAACACATTAAATAATATTTTGCAAAACAATGAATGTTGTAGCACACGTCACACATCATTTTTAACATTGCCGGTTTTAAGGACTTTTATAACATTATTTCGCAGCTTCGAGAGACATGTGCATCTGTCCAAATAAAAACCGATCCCACAATACTTCCGAAGTTTGGTTAAGAAGCACTGGCTTTCTGATCTTGGCATTTATATCAAATATGACAACTTGTTCGGCATTTTACACTTCCCAAGGTTTCTGTGGAGGGCACCGATGCTTTCATCTTTTTTGACACCGGCGCTGCTGTATCTGTTTTGAGCGAGAAACTGTGCAGCCAACTGCGCAAAGTGACGATGCCTCATTCTGGGTTTTTTATTCGCGCCTCTAATTCGCAACTTATCACGCCTTATCACGTCACTATCAAGAACATTTTGTACACCATTGAATTTATAGTCTTTTCATCGCCATCTCACGACACTATCTTATGCGGAGACTTTCTCTTCCGAAATCAGGCCGTAATCGACTGCACTAATGCCGAAGTCGAACTTGACAACCCGGTGGGCGCTAGCTCAACAGTGTGCGACAAACTAACTGTAGCTGACGACGTCACGATCTCACCGTGCTCTGCTGTGCTCGTATTTTTTAACTGCTCCTCTGCTTCCGGCGGCTCTGTCATCTTGATCCCGTCCGACAGGTTTCCTTGTCGCCGCCGTATACCTCTGCCGTTCGGTTTGCCTACCATCGCAGCTGGCTGCAGCGTCTTCCCCGTCACGAAGCCACTCCTGTGCCCATTTTCTCTTCTTTGCGGTGAATGCCTGGGATGCATCCAGCCTTTCAACTCCATCGTCGTCTGCAACACTTATGAGGATGTCTCTTGCGCTTTCTCGATGGCATCACCTACTACTCCTTGCCTTCCATTTAGTGACCCTGCTCCAGTGGACGTTTTCGCCCGCTCAACCGACGCCAGTCTTGCACAGCCGGAGAATACCCAGCTCTTGGTTCTACTAAATTAGTTCTGTTGTTCATTTGACATTTACAAAAACTATTTGGGCCGCACATCATCTGTCACCTATCGGACCGACACCAGCACCCTATTGCCATTGTGCCAGCAACCATATCTTACCTCGGCTACCGAACGACAGGTCATCGACGAACGACATGTTTCGGCGTGGCATCATACAACCATCGTACAGTCCTTGGGCCTCCCCAGTCGTCCTCGTCTCCAAGAAGAACGGCTTTTGTGTTGACTGCCGCTTTTGTGTTGACTACCGGCGCTTAAAAAAAATCACCCGCAAACACGTCTGTCCCGTGTCCTGCACTGGCGATGCCCTTCACTGCTTGCAGAGAGCTGAATTCTCATCTTTAGACCTACGCTGTGGGTCTTGGCAACTGCTGATGGCCGACGCTGACCACGGCAAGCCAGCTTTTGTGCCACCAGAAGGGCTGTACGAATTCAACGTCATGCTCTTCTGACAATGTAATGCCCCTTCCAATTTTGGGCGCATGATGGACACCATGTTTCGTGGCCTCAAATGAGAAACATGCCTATGTTACTTGGATGATATCGTTGCCTCCTCCCCGGACTTCTAGACGCACCTTGTTCGCTTGGTGAATGTTTTGAGCTGTCTCGCCGAAGCCGGGCTCCAGCTCAAGTTGAAGAAATGCCGCTTCATATCCCGCCAGTTGACGATTTTGGGCTAGATCTTATCTAAGAATCGTGTGCTTCCCGACCTAGCAGGTTCTCGAAAACTTCCAAGATGAAAGAACTTCGCAGTTTCATCGGCCTCTGCTCCTACTTCCGGTGCTTTATGCGCAATTTCGCTTCTATCATAGCACCTCTCGCTACCCTTCTTCACGGGAGAAGCGGGCTTTCTAGCTGGAGTCCTGCCTGTGACAATGCGTTCAGCACGTTGCGTCGTCTGCTCACCTCCCCGCCCAGATTACGCCACTTTAGCTTTGAAAAGGAAAGCCCTTTCACTATGCGATGATTTACTGTTATGCAGTCTGCGTAGGAGTTTGGATTCCAAGAAGTTGAAGTGTGGTCTTTGCATTTTCTTCTCAGCGAAAACACATAAAGAAGGCGTCCCTTTGAGGGCCATAGTTTCAGAAAAAGGTTCCTGGCAAGGCGTGTTGTCCCGTTTTTTGCAGAAGCATTTAAAAACCCTCAGTGTTGAGGACCCCTTTCGCGTGAAGAATTCAGGGGAAGTGGTTGAGTTCCTGTAAGCAACTAATATCAAAGGTGGCGCGTGCTCTGCGTTCTCTGTAGATATAAAAGATTTATTTTATTCTATCCCGCAGATGGAGTTACTGGAAGCTGTGCGAGAGCGGATTGAAGAGTCAGATCTGTTGGGGCTTCCAAAATGCTAGTGGTACGTCTCTTGACAATTTTATAGCTATGCTAGGGTGTTATCTTCAGTCCACCTATGTTCGTTTCAATGATAGCTTCTATCTACAGAACGATGGTGTGTGCAAAGGTTCGTGCATCGCTCCCTTGCTGAGTGAGATTTATCTAGCATATTGCGACAGGCGTATCGCGAAGGGCTTAGAAGGAGTTCACAATATCATGGTTGTCAAGGTGTTTAGATACGTTGATGGCTATTTGCTATTGTTTCAATCGATTCCAGAGAAGCCGGTTCCAGAGAAGCCGATGACGGTATCATTGGAGAGCGTACTGGATGTTTTCCCTGAAGGCGCACTGGGGCTGAAGCTCACGTACGAACTTCCCCTTGATGAATGCTTGCAGTTCCTGGATGTGTGCATTTTCCTCTCTAGGCCTCTTGTGTGCTGGATATATCGGCCCAGAACCAAAAAAGATATTTTACCTTATCATTCGGCCCACTCAAAATTAGCGAAAAGAGGCATAGTGCGAAACGGCATGCGTTGTGCCCTGACGAAGGCTTGCCCCCACAATGTTCTCGACAGCCTTGAAAAGCAGATGACCAGGCTGGGTAAGTCCGGATACCCGAATGAACTGATTGCATCTGTTGCCGAAGGCTTCTTAATTGAGGTAATAAAGGGTGACCGTTCTAACGGCGTTACTAGGTCTGAGCCCAACAAGATGCGGGCAGCTATACCGTACATGCACGGGTTGTCACACCGGCTCAAAAAGGTGGCGACGAAAAATGGTGTCCAGGTGGTGTTGACGGCGCCCAATAAACTGGGCAGGTTGTGCCGTGTCGTGAACGGTGACAGCGGAAACAGTAGTGCCTGCACCAAGACCCACCAAAATAGACCCGTCAAGGGCCAAAAGGACGTCGTATATAATATCCCCTTGCCCTGCGGCAAACGATCCGGGCGCTGCCTGAATGAGCGGCTGCAGGAGCATCAGGAGAAAGTTTCAGCAGTTGCCATAGAAGGCCATCTGGCCGAACATTGCAAAATGTGCCCATACAAGCCAGCATGCATACCAGAATGGGATAAGACTGTGGCTGTAGGAAGGCTGAAAACGAAAGATGGAAGGGAGATCCTTGAAGCCTTTCACATTGCTAAGGCAGGGGAAGGCTGCGTAAGCAGTCTGTGGCCTTAACAAAGAAGGAAATGCGCTATTTAGAAAGGTATATTTCACGGTCCAGTGTGTGATTGGTTAGTTTGTTTACACTACCTTGAGTCCATGTGTTTTACTATGTTTGACAATGTTGTGTTTAGGGCTTTGTCTTATCTGTTTTTAGGACCATGTGTGATCAGTTTTTATGACCACGTTTGTTCGGGTTTCGTGTACCATCCATTTTTGCTAAGTTTATATTGTCGTGTGTAGGCCTCTTTAGAGGTCCCGTTGTTTTCATAATTTTCATTCTCTCCACCCTTTGCTGTGGTCATCATCAGTCGGTAGGCACTGGTGTTCCTTCCTTTATCTGAACATTGGTGCTGTTGGCGCGTGTTGCTGATCTTTCTGCAGGTCTCTAGTGCTGCTTTTAGCTTCTTGTTAAGTTTTCATCCGATACAGACCACACACCCTTTTTATGTTTAACTTTTAGATCCTCCTCGTTTATCGTTTGTGTTTCGCGTCACATTAAAGCACCCTATCAAGTTAGATTTCACTTATCTTCTATTGCTAGATGTCTTCGGGGTGCTCCCGAATGCATGTGCTGTGTTCATTTTGTTCCATCAAGGTTAAATATCTTCATCGTCATTTGACGCGACAGCAACTGATAGGTGGCACCGGTAGCGCAGAAGGAATGTGTATAAATACTGTGTTTCAAGTAAAATATCCAGTTTTAAGTCTAGCGTGTACCCTGTCTCTTGCTCCTACTTTGGTCCCTGTCTGTGTATGCGATAGTCAACATGTTTCACAGCCACTTTAACCTCGACGCTCCAACTGAAATCCACACAGATGCCAGTGGCGCTGCTATCAGTGCTGTCAATGCGCAACGCCACCTCGGGTTTAGTGCTGTCTACGCGATCCGAACCCTTATGAAACCTGAGTTCAACTGCTCAGTTACTAAAACGAGTGCTTGGGCATCGTTTGGGTAATCAGAAAATGTAGGACTTACATCTACGACCGACCTTTCACGGTAATTACGGACCACCATTGCCTCTGTTGGTTATCCTCCCTCAAGGTTCCACATGGCCGCCTCTCACGCGGGGCCTTACGCCTTAAAGAGTACGATATTCGTGTCGTCTATCGCTCTGGCAGGGAACATCACGACACCGACGCATTTTCTTGTTCACCTCTGGCCACTGAATGTGCTTCTACTTCACCCTCGACTGCGCCGCCTTGTCGCTGCACGATATTGCCACAGAGCAGTCCAATTATCCCTGGATCATTTCTCTTGCCAGCGGTCCTTCGAACCCTTCGCCGGTTCGGTAACGCGCTCATTCCGCCGCCAGGCTGCCCACTTAACAATTTATGATGGATTCTTGTACCACCGAAACTACCTCTCTGACGGCCAAATCCCCGGAGAGCCGTGGCCTCGGGGTAGAGCACCCGCCTCGGCTTCGGGAGGTGGTGGGTTCGACTCTCACTGCCGGCCGGTTACCCACCGGTTTCCTCGAAATGGTCACAAGCTATGGCCCGGCCTGGTGCTCGGCTTGCTATGGCTACATGGCTTGGCAAAGGAGCCTGAGCCTTCAAATCCCGTCCTTGTGTGCTTGGAAGAGAATCAGCGCGTAGAGAGAACCACTATAAAAAAAGGGGGCCACAATGGGCTTCTACCGCACGAGGCGGATTTAACGTTGTTGACGGCGGAACTTATCGCTGATTCGTCCGAGCAACTGTGGTCAAAATCAGTCCTTTCGACCGAGCTGGTATTGGTCTTTACGGGCCGCTTCCCTACACTGCTGCCGGAAACCGCTGGGTCATCGTCGCTGTAGAGCACTTGGCCCGGTACGCCGAAACTGCCGCCTTCTCTGCTGCTATGGCGCTGAATGTTGCAGCCTTCCTCTTGCACAACTGCATACTTCGCCACGGCACTCCGCGTGTACTGCTGAGCGACCGTGGGCGAATGTTTCTATCTGATGTCGTTTCGTCACTACTGCAGCAATGCAAATTTCATCATCTCAACACTACGGCCTACAACCAGCACACGAACGGCCTTACTGAACGTTTTAGACTAACATTACGTGACATGTTGTAAATGTACATGGATGAGAATCATTCCAACTGGGACTCAGTCCTACCATTCGTCACTTACGCCTACAGTAACACCCGGGGATCAATGACGGTTTCTCTCCATTTTTCTTTCTGTACGACCGCGAACCATCCTCCTCAATTGACACTATTCTTCCTAACCATCCTGATTCTTCGGAGTCCACAACCATCTCTGAAGCCACCAAATACGTTTAAAAACTGCCGGAGGCTCACCCGGTCGCTCTTGTACGACGACCAGGGGTGCCAGAAACACCACTTCGACAACTCGCATGGCACAGACAGCTTTCTTCCGCAATCTCTTGTTTGGCTCCGTGTGCCTACTGCCTCAGCCGGTCTCTGTACTAAGTTGCTTCCGAAGTACCACAGACCCTACCGCTTCCTTGAGCGCACTTCGCTTAATTACATCATCGTGCTCGTTACACCCTAAGCCAATCGTGGGCGCGAGACTGTCCACATGTCTCGTTTGGAGCCACACTACACGCCTGCACCCTGTTGTTCCCCTAAGTCTTCAGGATGGCTCTTTTCTCCCAGGGCCAATTGTAAGCAGGAAGGTAAGCAGCTCCAAGCAGAGGCGCTGACACGCGCCGCGAGTCTAAAGTGCCAACTGTTGAGCCCGGACCTATCCTTGCCTGCTCTACCCGGCCTTAACACAGGATCGTTGCCTACGAATAAAGCCCGTTTCAACGGAAGTGCTCTGAAGCCTGAAACGTAGTAAAATAAAGCGTTTGCTGCGCTACAAAAAGGCTGGAAGACGAAGGGAAACCCATCATCTCCCGACACGAGTCCGTCCAAATCTGGACACTGAAATCTAAGGCTCAGTTCAGTTCAGTTCAGTTTATTACCTTAAAAGTCCCCCGGAGGGGCATTACATAAGGGGTGGGTTTTATACATACAGTAATACACATGATAAATAATTATTGACAAAAATGGTCGTACAAAAGGGCTTGGCGGCACCGGCGCGAACAGAATGAACAATTCACTTCTCACCCTTCTCCAGGTGGTGGCCTATTCTGCACAAGTTCTACCGGAACATTGCCTCGTCAACGTATCGTGGAACACGGCTTTCCTTTGCGCCGCACAAGAAACAGGAGCGGCTGCAACAAGCTTTGACGAATGGCAATGGACCGGCAACCGCTGCGTCGGCACAGCACCAGGAGCATCGACATTATCGGCGGAGGCATTTTCCTTGAACCTGCCTGTCCCTGATTTCGGCAGTGGGCTTGGCGGCACCGGCGCGAACAGAATGAACAATTCACTTCTCACCCTTCTCCAGGTTAGTGAAAAACGTTATTACAGCAGTATTAGGGACGATTGTCCTGGTTTGCTAGTGCTGCCGAGCCCACATGTCCTCTTTTCTATTGCTGTTGAGTGTTGCGATGTCATTTCTGGCATTCTGCTGTGTTGTGGCGATATTGAAACGAACCCGGGGCCTGACACGGCGGCTTTGTTACAAACTATTCTTGATGGTCAAAACGAAATCAAGGCGGATATATCACAAATGAAGCATAAGCTGTCTAAGATTGAAACGGTGGTATCTCATGTGACCGAATTGGCTAAAAGGCTTGAGGAGTCTGAGAAAGAACTATCTAGTTTGCGTGCAAGCATGGATAACATGTTGAGAAAGATCGACGACCTCGAGAATCGTTCCCGTCGAAACAATGTTGTCATTCACGGTATTCGTGAGGTTCCAGATGAAACGTACGAACAGCTAAAAACCAGTGTAGTAAGCGGTGTTTTTCATGAAAAACTGGGCGTTTCCGTGGCGAGCACCGAACGTATTCATAGGATAGGACGACCAAGCACAGAGCGTCCCAGGCCTGTAATTGTGCGTTTTGGCAACTACAATGAAAAGTTAGAAGTACTAAAAAATACCAAGAAGTTGAAGGATACAAATTTTTCCGTTCACGAAGATTTCTCAAGTATCGTCAGGAACAGAAGGCAAAACCTTTGGAAGAGTGCTGCAGATAACCGAAAGAACGGACAAAATGTGGCTTTAATTTTTGGCAAGCTGAAAATAGATGGTGTCATGTATGCTTGGAATGACGTTACAAGCGAACGTTATCAGGTTCATCAGCCGCTATCAAATGCTTCCACGTCTGCCCGAGAGAGTGCTTCTACGCCTACCCGGGGGAGTGCTTCTCCATCTGTTCAAGACTGACAGACAAGCGGAATAGAATTTCATATACTAAACATAAATGCACGCAGTCTTGTTAATAAGGTAGAGGAGCTGGAGCACGTTTTATTAGAACACCAACCTGATGTCGCAGTTGTCACGGAAACTTGGCTTCACCCTGATATTTTGGATACGGAGATATGCCCCCCTGGGTATGGCGTTATCAGATTTGACCGCAGCAGCCGAGGGGGAGGCGTAGCTATTTTCATTGACAATACGATACAGCACACGGTTATTTCATGCCCTCATAACACCGAATCCGCTTTTTGCCGAGTCTATCGCGGAACACATGAAATTTTAATTGGCGCTGTGTATTGTCCTCCGGGCGCAACTTCAGACGTCATTGATGCATTGAACGACTTTCTACACCATTTGCGAATTCAAAACAAAAACGCGATAATCGCGGGGGATTTTAACGTTGCGGATGTGAAATAGGATGAAATGATGCCGGGGCAACGTGAACGAGAGGCAGCGCTCGGTCTTCTAGATTTGTGCTTTTCTCATGGGCTTCAGCAGGTAGTACGAGAGTACACAAGAGTACAGGGAAACAGCAAATCAGTTTTAGACCTTCTTTTTCTAACTCAAGGCCTTTGTCACAGCCGGTGGAGGTAGAAGTGTTGCCTGGTCTTTCCGATCATTGTTTAGTTAGCATGAAATTGTCCTTTGCCTCTTTTCGAAAGAAAACGATTGAAGTGGCATCTTACAGAGATTTTAACAGGGCAGACGACACCGCCGTACTTGACGAGCTAGATTACTGCTTTGGCCCGTTTGAAGAACTAAGCTGTAACGAATCAGTGACTGTTAATGAACTATGGTTAGAATTCAAATCTTTAGTCCATAGGTGCATAACTCGTTATGTGCCACTGGTCACAAAAAAGAAACGTGCGTGCAGTCCGTGGATAACAAGGAACATTATTCAACTAAAAAGAAAAATCGGCAGGCGTAGGAAAAAGTACCGACGCACACTCGATCCGGCTGCGTTGAGTGACATGCAAGCTCTAAGTAGTAATATGAGGTCACACATAAAGGTATCTAAATTTAAGTTTTATAACGTTACATTGGAAAAATTTCTACGAGAATCACCTCAAAAGTTTTGGAGACACTTGGCAGTACCAAAGAAAAAGTCGCGGAGATAAGCTCAGAGAGCGGACCTATAAGTGAAAAGACTGAAATGTGCGATCTTTTCAATAGATACTTCGCAAGTGTTTTCAGTGAAGACGATAACAAGCCAGCGGATACTAGGTTCGCTGCTGAAACACGCGCAATTGACGACATAAGCTTATCGATAGAAGGCGTACTGAATTCATTGTTGAGCCTAAAAACATCAAAAACAATGGGCCCTGATGATATTCCTAATCTGTTTTTGAAGCGATACGCAGAACGGTCAGCTAGATACCTCGTACTAGTGTTTAGGAAGTCACCATCAACAAGCACGGTTCCC
This sequence comes from Amblyomma americanum, assembly GCF_052857255.1. NCBI lineage: Eukaryota > Metazoa > Arthropoda > Arachnida > Ixodida > Ixodidae > Amblyomma > Amblyomma americanum. The sequence goes on from NC_135501.1 coordinate 111,657,009, forward strand.
GATGATTGGAAAACTAGCAAAATAGTTCCTATTCTCAAGACTGGAGATTCAAAAACGGTCAGTAATTATCGTCCCATCGCACTAACGTCAACCTGTTGTAAGCTTCTAGAGCACATTGTCTCAAAGCACATTCGACAATACTTAACAGATATTGAAATCTTGAACAGGTGTCAGCATGGTTTTCGACAGGGCATGTCAACGGTTACACAATTAATAGAAACTTTGCATGATTTTAGCGAAATCATTGACCAGAAAGGGCAAATTGACATAATATTCTTAGACTTTAGGAAAGCCTTCGATCAGGTAAATCATAGAAAACTTTTAAGCAAATTTCAATCAGTACTCAAAAACTCAAATATAGTTCGTTGGCTGGAAAGTTTTCTTGTGGGCCGCAGGCAATTTGTAAGTATTGACGGGAGCGCATACCAAGTGTGTGACGTGACATCGGGAGTGCCACAGGGATCGGTACTCGGACCGTTATTGTTTCTTGTTTACATAAATGACCTCATTGAAGATTCAGAAATCAAGGCCAGATTATTTGCAGACGATTGCATTATTTATACTATTGTTAATTCAGTTGAAGATCAAGTTAAGCTTAATGGTTACCTGCTCAACATTAGCGAATAGTGTAGAAAGTGGCAAATGTCTTTAAACCCCAGTAAAACAGTATGTATGACAATCACACACAAACATCAGCCACTCGAATTTGACCACTCATTACAAGAAAACAAGCTTAATCGAGTAACAGAATATACATACCTGGGAGTGACAATTACTTCAGACCTGCGTTGGAACACTCACGTACATAACATTGTTGCTAAAGCAAATAAAAGATTAGGATTCATTAGGCGGTCAGTTAAGCATGCTACACAGGATACTAAACTTACGGCTTATAAGATGCTCGTACGCCCGATAATGGAATATGCGTGTGAGGTGTGGGATCCCTACACTCAAACACTTGCAGCTGAACTGGAGCCAGTGCAGCGACGTGCACTTCGCTTTATCTTTTCTCGCTTCCGAAGACAAGATCAGGTAACCCCACTTTACACATTAGCGAACTTGCGCCCTCTTCAATGTCGCCGGAAACAAAAAAGACTCATTCTTTTCTATAAGATTATGAACAACATGGTACATATCGATAAGCAGCAATACATAAGCGAAACTACTTCACGTATCACTCGGGGTAAACATTGCAGACACGTAAAAGAACAAAAGTTTTCTAAGCACTGCTACAAGCATTCCTTCTTCCTGTCCACAGCGAGAGAATGGAACAGACTGCCGAAGAATGTGGTGCTCGCATCGGGTGTGGATGTGTTCTCTGCCGGAGTTCGTGATTGTTGGCATAGTGCCTGATATAATGCGCCTTGCATTTGTGTTGGGCCTGGTGTTTTCACATTTTTTTCTGTTTCGTTGCAGCGATATTTTTGCGCATTTTTATTTGTTGCTTAGAGGTCAGTTCCATTTTTTGATATGTTAAAACTTGGCACCGACTGGATGGTGCTCGTGTTTTGTTTGTCGTGTTCCGCCTTTGTAATCTGTACCCTGTATCGCTCCTATCTTGGTCCTGACCGGACTGATAGTATCTCTAATAAATAAATAAATAAATAAATAAACGAAGATGGGCAGGTAGTAGCAACGATTTCGTGGGGAAGGCCGTTCCAGTCGGTGGCGGTTCGGAAGAAAAATGAGGCAGTGAAGGTGGTAGTCCGAGCGCGTGGGCGCGCAACTTGAAGTGGATGGCTGGTTCGATAAGATATGCGTGCTGCTGCTGTGATGTATGGCGCTTGATTAAGGGATGAGAAAAAGAGCTTGTGGTACAGTGAAAGGCTGGAAATGCGACGTCGACATAAATGCGTTGATAAACCTGATTCTGTTTTTAGAGATGAAACGCTGATGGTATACGAGTACGATGCATGAATAAATCTACCGAATACCGATTTTAAACAAAGTGAAGTCCTCTCAGACAACCTTCACGAGTAACGAAAGTTTCCAGCCTCCCCAAATAAAACGGTTCCATCAGTGTATAATCTTTTTTTCTTCTTTCTCTTTCCTGCCTCCCAAAGAAAATTAGTGAATTATTTCTAGTTTGTCGTATTGTTCGTTTATATTCGTCCTGTATTTATGTGCTTTCTTGTACGCTACTGCTACACCCCTTTGTCGAAAACGATGTGAAATGACATGTTCTACATGCTCTGCATGCGCTTGATTCATTAGAGACCGCCCCCCCCCCCCCTTGGTTACAAGTTCGCCGCTAAGCTAGAGGGCTGAAGCCGTGCAGCCTACCGTTCAGAACTCCTCTATGTGCGTCCAAAAGGCCGATGCACGAGTTAAGCGCGCACAGCGCTCTGGATCCAAAACATCCCCTTCGACTTTGTGTTCATCAGCGACTACGTCTTTCTATGCACTTCTCGGGTCAAAACTGTGCTATTGTTTTTACCCTTTACAGCAGTGATCTGTAGATCAAGGAAGAGAAAATGCAGTGGTCATCTATCCTGCGGTGGACTCGCCACTGTTACATGATTGTCCCAAGCTTAAGTTGAACAGCATGAAATTTGTGTGCTCTACTCAAGGCATTTTGCCTCGCCGGGTCACAATCTCCTTCCTGAATCATGACCTGCGAATACACATCTGGCAACTCCACAACAGATATGACGTCGTTGCGCTTGTACAGAAGTAGCCATTGAAGAAGCCAATCAGCTTTGTAACATTCCGTTCAGAGAGCTCAAAAATTGACAAAGACATTATAGATTGAAGAAGTTTCATTTTTCCGTGCACTACCTGCGGAGGTGAAAGAATTCTTAAAACATCAACATGTCAAGAAACTAATCTGGAAGTTGTTAATATTTGGCGACCTATATCGTCATTCCTAGTTACTGAAATCTTTGAGATTACCTGACAAACTTCGTCTCCTGTTTCATTAATATCTCTCTCCTCCTCCTCCTGACAAACTTTACTATTATCTCAACTCCAGCAATAGAGTTGTGCGGGAGAGGTCATCTTCCTCTTTCAGTTGCTTTTGTCTAGATCGTATAGATCTGAGAAACTAATCCTTTAAAGTGGCCGCGTTTACGACTTGGCTCATCTCTGCTCACTATGCAACTCACTGCACAGTGTTGTGTCAGAATTGTCCTTCCAATGCTGCACTCACCGACGGAAAATGCGACATGATCCTCTGGCTTTTTGGAGATGAGGGTCCCGTCCTCCATCAAAAATCGAGTTGGATCGAAAAGGCAGGGGTTTTTCCACACTGAGGGATTGTTGCTGATGGCCCAAAGGTTCAAAAAGACCACGGTGCCTTTTGGTATGAATAAGTCGTCCACCAAGAGATCATGGTCACTCCTGCAAGCGAAAAATGAAAACACGAAAACCACGTAAGATACGGAGAAGAATGAGCCCTCAATAAGTCGGCGCTGTTTCAGGCATCCTGAAAGTGATTATGTAAGGCCCTTGCATTTTGTATAATGCTAGCAATCTCAAGATGCGGCGCATTGATATTATTAATTATATTCACTGAAAAAATGCAGCGCCAATACTTCGCCTACACGAATCTAATTTAAGGAATTTACTCTGAAGAATTGTGTTGAGAAGAAAAATAAGTGCATGCGCATAATTTAATGCCCTCTAATAAACCATACAACGCCTATAGGGACAGCAATACTGAAAATAATGATGGTTACGCTGAGGTTTAATAGTGCAAGAACAGCATTGCGTAAAGACCGCCATGGCACAAGGTGCTTATCTTCTACACAATGCGGGGTCATAGATTTGTCTTCCAAACATTTCGCCGCCAGAAACCGATCACCAAGCCAGGGAAAGCTTGTACTCTTGTATCACCGGTGGTTACAAGCAGGCCGTGCAGCTCGAACGCGCCAAGGCTAGTACTGTTTAAAAAAAAAAAAACAAGTATACCCGCCGATTATTGAGGCTTCGCAAACAAAATACGCCGGCACCTCAATTTCGGGAGTGCAGTACTCATTTAACCTTAAACCTTAAGGAGAAAATATGAGTTTAAAGTTAAAGACTCATATGACAAAACTAATGTGCCTCGTTTAGAAAAATTTATTAGGTGACTCAAAAATTTCAACTTATATCGCGGACTTTTTCTTTTTTTTTCGTTGGGAGAGGGAGGGGGCGAACAACCTGCTTGATATAATATCCTAGTCGCGTACGGCAAACTTGACGTCTATAATTGATTTATAGGGTATAAGTATGGAGTCCTCGCTTAGTTAGAAAGTATGGTTTGATTCCTGGTGCCAGTAATACAAAAAAATGAGTTAGGCAATGTGTCTAACGGTGGGCCCAAAGCAACCACAACAAACTTACTTTAAAATATCGCATAAGTCGAAGCGCACACTGTCACGCATATCTTTTGTTAGCTTGGGTATCTGTTTCCCTCATATTCTTTAAATTTTACAGAACATGTGCAATTTTTGAGCAAAGAACAGAAAGTAATTTTCCAAGTAATATTTTCTAGCTCAATGCACGATGCTGAAAACCTTGTAGAATATGAATCGTAATGCATTATCTGCTATTAATTTGGCGTGATGCTTCTTAATACGTATTTAGACGGCTTGATTCATTAATGTACACAAACATTTAGTCATATAGGGAACTTTCGATTGCGAGAGATTTACCTTTGGTGGTCGAGTTTCTGACCCACTGGTGGAATTTTATTGTGGGATATTTTTCTCTGTGTTGCACAAAAGCACCACGCAGATATCGCTGAAATCTCGCACCGCTGCCAGTAATGCTAAGGAAATTTAAAAAATGCTCTTGCGCTGTTTTGTTTCACAGATACATAATATCCTGTGAGCGACTGTTTGTTGTAGTCATATCCGTTATACATGTGTCACTAGCCATACGCCTACCGTGTGCGATCAGAATGAACGTGAGGTGGGTCAAAGTTCTGCAGCGGTCTGGATATGGTGACCGGCCGCTATTACATCCAGATACCCTAGAGAAACGCATATTTTGAACCGGAAGTTTCTTGTAAACGCAGGTTTTTCCATATAGAAATATTGCACCCTAACAATCATTACCTGCATATCCTTCTTCGCGTCACTGGTAGTTTTCTGGTATTTATTTTAAAAATACACTATTAGTTTGCTACAGCAGTTCTAACCACTCGGTGTGAGCGGAGAACAAACATTTAACGCTAGACATTGCTACGCATTGGAGCATTAGACCGCCTCCATCACTACGTTTATTACAGTATCTCAAAAAATTGAACCGTTGCCTCACAAATAAAAAATTAGCAGCAGCTTAGCTCGGCTACGCCAGGATTTACGTAGCGTAAGCTACGCTGAGCCGGTGAGCATCAACTGCCGCTGAGCAGCAATTTCGCTGTCCTTCTCCATGACGATACCATACTGGCAAACGCCCCCACTTTGTGTATACCGCAACTGATACTTCTGCGCATGCGCACAAAATGAGAGGCATTATCAAGCGGCTCCGGCACAGCGTCAGACTTGGCTACTGCGCAACGGTGGCGCACAGCTGGCCACGCGCCGGCGCCAGTGCGTCTGCCGCGGCTATGACCACCGATGCGCGCGCGGCGGGGGCGCCTCCGGCGCGCCAGCTGTGCGCCGTGTGACGTCACTGCTCCTCGCGCATGCGCAGCACGGCTCTCGAGGAGCCACGCGAAACTGGTCAACCTCGACCAGTGTAGCTCACGCTAAAAAAGGGATTCTGAACAAAGTTGGACGTGACGCAGAAAGCTAGAATTTAGAGGGAGTTGCTAAACACGCATAATGCATTAAAAGAGCACAGGCTGGACCTAGATGTAAACACGAACAGCGCTCTTCTGTTTTTCCATTTACGTGCCGTATTGTTTGCGCTGCGGGCTCACAACGCAAAGAGCAGCTGTAGCATTACGGGGTTCTATTACGCGAAACTCCACTTGATCGCCCATGCCCCGTGGCTGGTGCGCGAAGGGCCTTGCGGTCTAGGCACCGTTGTCACACTGTGCGGGGATTCATTTATCGCGATGCGGGTGGAAAAAAGAGGAAAACTGAACAAAGAGCTGGTCGAGTGTTTCGACTTCGCCGCAGCAGCGGCACGCGTAGCTTGGGGCAACTTGCACAATTGTTTCAAATGTGTGATTAACTCAAGCAGACCAAATGGTCGTTACAATAGCCGCCCCGGAAGACAAGCAAAGCCGCATTATAGCAACGAAAATTTCACCATGCAGTTCCTGCACAACGCACCTATGCGGACACTTTGCTTATTTAAGCCATGTGGAAGCTGCGAACACTCGGATGGCAGCATTCAGCCATGTCTCAGCACTTATTCTTCGATGTGTTTTTAGAAATGCTTACATAAATTTTAATGGCGATAGTGAACAAAGGCAATCTCTGAATGAGCACCAGTGGAATGTACACCACAAAGCACACTTTACTAAAAAATGCTATAACAGAAGGCTCACTCGCCCGAAATATTCAATCCGTAGCAATGGCTAAGAACCCGGTTGGTTAGAATCACTTGTCACAAAAGCTCAGCGCTCATCTATTCGCAACATAGTTTTTGACGCACTAGATCAAACGTATTCAGCTGCTACCATCTCAAAAGGGCTGACAGTGCAGTGATATCCTTTACCTCCGGCACCAATTAACTCAGTTTTTGATGGGTTTTGTGTGATCGCTATAATCACCTGACGGATACGGCTGCTGGGAAAAAGACTAAATTACTCTTCTATAAATAAACCAGCCTTTTTGCCTGGTCCGATCACCCGCTCGTAACCAACATTTTACTGACATATCTAATCTGACAATCCTCCACTACTTTTTACATTTCCATCTCGCTATCATCTGATCCATTCCGCATCGGATTACAACGCTTGCTCAATATTTTTCTTTTGACTTCGCGAATCATTGTGCTTTAGTTGAAGCGTTGCACGTGAATCTATGGTGATGTATACAGGGTGCCTCAACTGACACTTTACACAATTTTTAAAAATAGGCTTTCTGATTTAGAAGAGCGCTTTTTAGGCATACCATTGTCAGCGGTGTTGGAGATCAGTATAGATTAAAGGGACACTGAGGAGATTTCTATCCTTTTTTTGTTAGCAAAATATTTTAAGGCTTTGTTGCCGCTTTTCCGGAAGCCAAAGATGCATTTATTTCAAAGAAATCTGGATTCGAAATTGAAAAAGTTTTTGCCGCCGCTTCGATTCAAACTCGGGGCACTCTTATGACATCATAGGACGGAGTGACGTGATGCGTGACGTAAACGCAAACTCCGTGATTTCTGGCGGTTAGCGGTGCGGTCTAGCAACAGCAGAAATGAAAGCTATCGCCACCGCGCGTTGAAGGCATCTACTGGGGGTCGCTACAGTCGCATTGTTTACGTTTTCACCGGCCTCTTGCTAGCGTTACAATGGATCCTTTTCCCGAACCCGACGACGAAGTTCTCGCAAAAACTCCGGCCTGCATTTCAGCGACCTCAGCCCCACAGAGCGTGCGATCCTTTTGAGGGAGCACGGTTAGGTTAGGCGCCGGCGGGTCCTTTCCCTCTTCCGCCGTGAGCAGCCGTTGCTAAATAATATCGTAAACCCGGTGCGGGGAGACGTGAGGGGCGTGGACAAGGTCGGCGCGTCGCGCCCATCGGAGGCTGACCGAGGCTTTAGAGTCAACGGATTGTGATTCCTTGAACGGCGCGGTTGCACGCTGCAGCAGGCGGTGTCGAAGAGGTTTCCCATGGTTGCAAGGGCCAGCATATTTATTTATCTTTTGCCACAAAAAGCAGATGCATGCTCAAGGGCGCTCGCGTTTAAAGTTGGCGGCTTGAAAGTAAAGCCGACGCACGACGCTTCAACGGGTTCTGCGCGTTTCCAGATGTACGGGGTCCACTGGATTGGCCTCTCTTGCCCACTTGCATGCACATTCAGATGTTTCCTGTTAATGCATTAAATTAACCGAGAGCCCGAATAGAAAAGCTCCGCCCAACTGGCGAAGCTATTGAACGGAGCCGCAAGCAAAGGAGCTGCAGGAGAGCAGAGTCACGGTCTCTGCAGGTTACAAATCTCTTTTTCTTAACTGCCTTGTATCTTGTCTCCCGTCCCTAATTAACGATTGCCGTTAAGTAGCTTTAAGTCGAATGGCACAGCCGGGCAACGTTTCGCCGGGCGAGCGTACGAAGACACGAGTGCTCTTTGTACTGCTAACTGCTTGTACGGTCACCGACCATCGTGCCATCATAGTTTTTCACCGACCGTGGCGATCATCTGAGCAGCCTTAACAGGTTCCTTCTAAGGTTGACTAGCACTTGAAGCTGCACTTAGAGTTCCTCTGCTGTTCGGCGCTTTTAAATTGAGGCGCGTCAAAAACAAAACCACGGGTCACGCAAAGCTCATAGACACGAAGCGCCATAACAAACCGAAACTCTCCTGGCCGCCTGTGGCACCAAGCATCGGTTTTCTTTGCTTCCAACATTCAGGTTGCCTTTTGTCTGTCTTCCTTGTGCGATAAAAGTTCACTATCAGTTTCAAAACAGAACTTACTTCAATACTAAACCGCGCAACCGTCCTTTGTCAGCCTCAGAGATTTGTGACGTCCGTGGAGGAAGGAAAATTCCTCCAAGGTAGCGTCTCTTCTCATATGACGTCATCACGGTTATACATGCGAGATTGGCCTGCGGTGGCGATACCTGCATTTTGGTTCTTGCTACTTTCAACCTTACAATAGCTTTTTTTTCAGTAAGAGTGGCGGTTTTGTGATCAGGAGCTGGTATTCTATCTATACAAGCCAACTTCAATTTCTCCTCAGTGTCCTTTTAAGAAGAGCAACCTAGCAAGCTGGTTAGCTAATAATGAATAGTTAGGTGTTTCACTATTACTCCTAGGCTCCCTAATTATTAAAAGACGTGTAGCGCACCGTTATTAATGTCCATATCGGTTTTTGTAATTTCGAAAACGTCGTTATCCTCGGCACTGTGGCCCAACAAATTTTGTTCATTCGAGGGGTTGCATGCACTATAGGAATTGCTTTGCCTGCAAGCTTCGCGAAAACGCATGTATTTTGACGCGATGTAGCCAAAATTCGTTGGGCGACATCACAGAGAGTAAACGCGTTTTCGTAATTCTAAAAACTGATATGGATATTAATACGGTGCGCTACGCGCCCCTCAATAATTAAGGAGCCTAACACTGATAGTTAAAAAGTTAACTATTCAATCTTACTTAACCAGTCTGCTAGTTGGCCCATTTTATCAGTATTGTGATGTGCTACACTCCAGACAATTATATGGCGAGAAAAATGCTCTTCTAACTCAAAAAGCTTACCTTTGAAAAATTGTGTAAATTCTTATGGGAAACACACTGTAGTCGATTTTTTAAGTAACGCACCTAATATTTCCCTCTCACACATAAACGCGATCTACACAATTTAATTCCTAGTCTTTTTCTCTGCATTCCTGCTCGTGTACAGGGAGGTGCTCCTAAATGCTATGCTACACCTTGCGCTATACTCACGTGCGAGGCAGGTTAAAACCGGACTCCACGTTCCATCGCTCCATCTCCCAGATGCAGGCCATTGTGAACGGCATTTTCTTTCGGTCTTCCCACGTGGGTGTTCTGGTGGCGCCTATTACTGCGTCGATTTCTTGCTGAATTCGGTCTTGAATTGCGTGTCGACGAGCCGCACACATAACCATGTGCCCTACTAGGGCGCGAGTCGGGTTGAATATGCCGCCAAGAATTACGCTATTGGCGTTGCCCACCAGATACCGGTCTGCAAGAAAATAAGATATATATAGAACTGCTTTAGCACAGCCATCATGTGAAGAGTATGAATGATCGTACCTCGTCGCTGAATTGAAAGTGTGTTAAATTCAAAGGTAACGTGTTCTTAGTGCGGTAAATATTAAGGAGAAGTGACGTTTCTCCTTGGAACCTCGATAGAACTGTCATAAGTGGTAACAGTGACTTGGCCTTTTTTTTTAATAAAGTCGCTGCGCTCGTGTGGGTCACCAACATTAGGCATCAGTCTGGTATGTTGATCGCAAACTTATTTCTTTTGCTTAGGACGCAAAAAAGTTAAAATTGTTCATTTTGTCCTCAGCATGCAAGCTGAAAAGTACTTTCTAACGTCGTGTTTGCCTTGGCAACAAAGCTTTGGCAGCAATGATTAATATTCGAGCGCTTGCAATGAAAGTGTCGCGCTGGCGCGTTTTCCCAGGCTTAATATTGACCAAAAGCATCATTTGTTACGCAGCGCTAGGACATGCCAAGAGCCAGCACTTAGTGCGCGCAAAATAGTTTCTCATAGAAAAGCTTGCGACCGAGTAAGTTTCTCGCTCCACAAACATATCGTATGCACCAATGAAATGTTTCTATTTTTCACACTACAAAAAAGAAGCTTCTATAGAGCAGTATTTTAAGAATTAACAATATTTTACAAGAATATTTTCTCTAAAAAACGTTTCTATTAAATTCAGAAAAATGTTTTCCACGGGTAGCTATATCTCGCGGCATGAAGAGAAAGCCTTCTGTCGCCGTGGGCAAATTCGGTGCTTGTCGGCTTTTCAGCTCGTTTATTGAATGTACATTTAACATATTTTACACAGGACATATTTCTTACGAAACAACGCTTCCTTTTAGCATAAAATTTGCGAAAATTAGTATTTATGCATTCTTCAGGGCCAAGCTAAGTGCGCCATGCTGTCTACCCGGCGTTCCCACTCTGTATGAAGTGCTATTTCCAGGCTCGTTCAGAAACTCGCACTGACAGGGGCACCAGCTTTCCATCTAGGTAATTTTTAGAAACTCTATAGTCCAGGTAGAAAGCAGCGTACATGAAAAATTACATGCTAGAAAAGGTCATTATTAAGGTCTCCATGAAGCATTACGGACGCCAGCCGCTAATACACGAACAGAGAGTTTTTGGCTTTCATTTCAAAACTTTTTGCCTAACCATATTGTCACGTAGTGGTGACGGCAGTCGAAGCAGCGATGAAGACGGACGAAAGGGTCCTCTAAACGAAAACTGTTTATTGGGCTGACTTGCACCCAAAATGGACTGAATCACTCGGCGGCGGCGAAGCGACAAGCGTGCTCGGCGCTCGTCGAACAGAATGCCGGCCGCTGTCGGCCGTGCTCAATTTAAAGCTGATAGCGAACTTTCGAGATAAAGAGCGCAGAGTTACTAGAACATTCCGGAACAACGTAGAATCAGCTCTGCCTGGCTCCGATCAATCGAGATAAATCTAGTCGCGCCTTGCGTAGCAAACAAAGCGATAAAGTTATGTGGCGGCAGATTTGAAAAACGAACACACTGCAAATATTCGCGGCAATATGGTCTTCTACAACACTATGATAGTTACATTGATACTAGCCTCGCGGAATAACTTAGTGCAATGGAGGCCATCAGTAACTGCTTTGCTTCATAATGGCTCACCAGTCAAAAATCACATGATGGATGCGACGCGCGTGTCAAAAATGTGGAGCTCAATTTCGGTCCATCCCGCAAGACTATGAAGCCGCAGCAGTTTCAACTTACCATGTTAGTGGCAAAATAAGCAAATCCTCCCGCAAACTAAGCCATGATGGGCGCTTCTAATTATCACACTAGTAGAATTCCGTAATGGTGAATGGTCTCTGCTGAGAATAGCCGAGTACCTGCTTTGTTGCGAACTGCTTCTTTCAAACGCGGAGCAGAATAATGTAAGTATTGAAACAATCCTGCATATAGTCAGTGAAAAGGAAAAATGTCTATACTTATAAACACTTCAGCCGCCCATGGGCAATGGCCTCAATTCTTTTAAATGTCAACCATTTTTGATAGTCAAGGGTATTTCTTGGTGAATAGCCCATTCCAGTAGCCGTGCCAACCTTATCTGAAAATCTTCGTGCTGATTATTCAGAGCACAAGAGCCGCTTGAAATGTGTGTAGCTGCGGTGGCACTAGCTTTCGTACAACATGAATCCTCGAAGCTGGTCAGAAGATCAGGATTTCTGCAGTACCATACGTTGAAGGCCTCTTCCTGCCTGTTCTGCGTTTGTAGCCTGGTTAAAGCTGCGCCCTGGCCACGATCGCGTAATAGTCAACCGCAGAGATTGTTGATCATGAATTAAGGAAAAAAACTACGCATGCTCGAATAAATGCTGTGCCTCTCTAGTTACGAATATTTTTTGTGTGCCTTTGGTAGTGAGTAGAGGATCTAGAGCTTTTACAATGAAGTTCTTAGCTGGTCACTTATAACGTAAAGGGCACTGTTGGCGTAACAGATGCAGTGCTTATGTCAAATAAAGCGACCTTGACATCAACATCGCATGCACGGCCACGCGGCGTCACGTGCGATCGTTTGGCTATGAAATTAATGTCACGTGATGTGCTGCTGGACATCAAGTGAAGATATTTAACCGCAATTCCACTGCTACATACCGTAATATGACAAACTAGGTCACCGGCAGACAGGAGGCATCCCATGGCGCTCAGCAGATGTTTGGGTAGAGTATGCTAATTTGACTGCAATCAACAAAAGCTGATATCACAAAAGCACGAAAAGCAAAGCTGGTTAAACGCTCTAATGGGGTTGCATTACAGTAGCGGCACTGTACAGGGACAACTCTTAAAGGCTCGTAAGCTGGGTTTCATTTTGTAGAACCGGGTGTAGTAGTTGCGGTGTTGCAGGTAACCGCTTGGTACTTCGCACGAGAACCACTCGGGGATGTTTATCCTGGGAGGAAGGCGGTATAACTAGAGTGGAGGAAAGCGTAACCGGAGGGTAATCACCGTTTAAGGTGAAGGTATGGCGAAAGCGTAAGAGTGCCCAACCGTAGCGCAGTTTTCGCGGACTGAGGAATGTATGGCGACTGCGCGGAATACCCAACCTGAGGTAGGTGCCACAACAGTCGCCCTTCAGGCGGTAATCACGGAAGAATAGAGTGGGGAGACCTTAAGAATGCTCAACGGGTGGCTGTAGGAGTACCATTTGAGGACCGGCTAACCGTGGATGGAGGTTGGTGAGTGTAGTGAAAGCGAGGCAGTGTTGCAGACTCCGGATATTGCGGCTGCTGCGCAACGTGCCTCCCATGGAGATGCTCAGAGGGAATGACATTGCAAGCCTGGAGCAGAAGGCTGGAGGCGAGCGCTGGTCGAATAACTAGTCTGTGCGGATAACTTAAAAAACTGCCGTTTAACTTTAACTCAGCATATCACGAAGTAAAAATACCTCAAAAGCTGTCGCTGAATCTCGCCTTACACAGTGGTAACCGCCCTGTCGGTCATTTTTAAATTTTAGTAGGCCAGTCTGGAAGTGCACGAGAGATGTAAATTAGATGACAAAGGATGCATATTTTCTGGAATTGGCTTAATCCAGAATCGCGTAAACCTATCAGTAAGAGAGTTGGTTTGTAGATCTGTCAAGAGGAATAGGTATTAAATACAGTAAATGAAGGTATTGACAGCCCCCAGACATAAATACTGCATTTCAGGACTTCTAGCTTCTCTGGGCGATTTCAGCGAGCAGGGCGGCATCCGTGCCCACCGGATGACTGAAACTGGCCATGTGGTGCTCTTACGGGTGGATGTTCAAGAAAAGGTTGTTTTCGGACTCAAAGAGTGGCGGAGTACTTTCCGAAGGGTGCATCTTTTGGGCATCTGCCAAAATGTAGAGAGTACGCTTACACGATCCCAGGGTGGCCCTTTGTGCTACCGTCTAACGGTTGTGATCTAACCCGCTGCATCCGTATACTAGCAAACATAAGACTCCAGGGGATAAATTTAGCCTGAGAGCTCTCACTTGGCTGAGGAAACTACAGTTGAAATGATTTACAGTTTGCTTCCAGTGACTACTATCTCAGGTTGGAGTCACTGGTAACACGGCGGCATGCCTTCTTGCTCATGACACCCGTTCTAATTCACCTTCAGTGGCTGTGCCAAAGGACGAGAACTTCGCTACACAGCTAGTGGTACAACACTTCTCTGCACTTCAACCACCTTTGCGCCTCCCTTGCGTTACGCGAGGTTTGTCTGGCGACAGAGCCACTCTTTTGCTCCGACAGGGCCCAAACTCTGCATGTACCTAAGTATGGCTGCGCAAGAGTCGTCGCGCCACCTCACCTATGTGCGTACACTGTGATGTTGTGGGTGGTGCGGACGATTTCTTTTCAGCGTGCCGTCGTTTTTTTGTAGAGTGTGAGACACTCCTGGAACACCTGAGGACACTGAGCAATCCCATGGACGACGTATGACACATCGTATCCTGAGGAGTCCCGAACTGAGGGGCGATTAGTGTCATGATCAAAACTGAAGTTTTTAGGGGGCATTGGTCTTAAGGAAAAGTCCATTGTAGGACTAATCTCTCCTGTACGTTTTCAACGCGAACATTTGTAGCAATTCAATAAAGTTGTAAGCCCCAAACAAACATAAGAAAGCTTACATTCAAACGCCGTGTTCAGATCGCCGTTTGATTCCTCGATCTTCTGCAAATAAGTTCGGATAAAATCACGGTCCGGCTTTTCAGGTGTGGCCGCCAGGTACTTCTTGATCTGTTTGCTGCGAATAAACATTTGTACTCAAAAGGGATTAAGGCAAATGCGTAAATGATCCCTGCGCCTGATGTTGTGGTACAATTAAATAGATGCAAAATTGCTCATGACATTGAAAAAAGGCTTTAACCTGCCACAAGGCACTGTAGCATGACTGAAATTTTTTTTATAACTGATTTATTGGGGGGCGCAATTCACACTCATTAAAAATGATTCAGTGAGAGCACTGTTCTTTGTTCCCTGTTGGGGAATGCTTACACCTATATTCGCCTTAAAAGATTGGTTTGGTTTAGGGGGGTTTAACGTCCTAAAGCGACTCAGGCTATGAGAGACGCCGTAGTGAAGGGCTCCGGAAATTTCGACCACCTGGGGTTCTTTAACGTGCACTGACATCGCACAGTACACGGGCCTCTTGAATTTCGCCTCCATCGAAATTCGACCGCCGCGGCCGGGATCGAACCCGCGTCTTTCGGGCCGGCAGCCGAGCGCCGTAACCACTCAGCCACCGCGCCGGCTCGCCTTAAAAGAGAATTTTACCTAGGGCATGTGTGCCAGAAATCTGCAAGGTGTCATTTGATAATATATAAGGAATTATTCCAGTGTTTCGAACGGCTTTTGGTCACAAAATCAAAGGAGTAAATGCACGAAGTTTCATCAGGACATTTCCCCTTTTTAATTAATGAAGGATATATCAAGCTTAGAAGGCTAACAGAGGTTACCGCGGAAATTCACTGTCACTGTTCGACAGGCAACACTGAAGTAGTTATCTGCTTTGGTGTTCATTATAGTCTGTCAACCTTGAAGCTGTACATCGATCTCGGTTTGTAGCGCCGCAATGGGACAAAAAGCAGCTGTCTTGCTCATTAGAAACCAACAGGTACTGCCAATTATATAATGTAGTGCGCATAGGCATTGCTACTACTATTAAGTATACGGGCATTTTGAAACATCACATTCAAGAAGGAAAGCTGCGCACGTGTCAGTTCGAGCTTCAGAGGATCAAAACAGATGCTGCCACTGCAATTCATATCAGTGTTAAGATGCTTAGTGAAAAAAATGTTCTTCATTACACAAGTACAGTCGCCTTTCTTGGGATATATTCAGCTCTGCGGGGAACAAGCGACCTCGCAACCAATATCCCATGAAATGGGGGCCTAAGAAAATTCTTGAATTACTCGTCCTGATGGCTTCTCAAAGTAGTACATCTATTCTTCTCTCTTTCAAAACAAAGTTTTTTATCGATATTGCATTGAACTATCTTTTTTTAATATCCCTGCATCTGCTACACCAGACACGACAAGAGTGCTCTTGGCCAGTGACAATGATGTGTAATATTTCCGATGTTTAGAATATTTCGGATTTTTTTTTCAAGCTTTAAAAGCTATTTTTCTGCTTTAAAATGAGCGCTGTCGGGAGTTGCCGTTATTCCTAACCTGCCGTGCAACGAGCACCCTTCATGCTGTCGCCGCCGAGTTATTTTCGATTCTGTGAGCTCATCTTTGTCGAATAAATCGTTCGGGCTGATTGTCAGCCGGCCCTTTAATCGCAGCCATAGGACACTATAAGTTACCAGTGTGTCTTCAGCGCTTTGTGGGAGAGATTATAAATAACGAATTCTCTAATATGCTATGAGATATGTTTTAGACATTTGCGCTAAAAAAACAGTTTAATAAATAAAAAACAAACCCGCTTCACGCAGTCTTGAGAGTTCGCTGCGAAAGAACTTTAGCCAACGCTGACAAGAAGATGTATATGACTTATATGTCTGTTGTAGTCAAGTGAGAGCTTCCCTGTGACGTATGTATATTTTATGCTCATGATTTACGAAAGCACAGGCTCGAAAGGGTAAAATATCACTTTCTTACCAAAATTGCTCCTATCCTGCCTACAAAATGTACCAGGAAAGAATAGCATGCGACTGTTTATTGGAAATATTCACACCAATAGAGGCGCGGGTGACGAAATAAAGAAGCGGCGCGAGCACTAGACTCACAACCATATAGTTTCGTCAAGCACAATCTATAAGCAGAAACTACATGTGCTCAAACGAAAAACCACACAGTATTCAAACTGGTTTCAAAACTGCTCTTTATAGGCCCGACCTTCTGACATGTGACGGTAACCTCACAGACGTAGACCTATTATTGCGGAAACGCAAAAAGACCACCAGACAATACAATACCGTCCATAGTGGCCGGCATTGCCTCAGCGAGCATCTACAGGAATACAATAAATTGTTGTGTGCATTGTTAAACTATGTAAAATACGTCTGTCTCTAAGACTTACAGCGTAGTTGCTATGAACCACATGCTGGTTGAACACCGGTAGCCTGTGTTGTGGTAACATACCATGTGACGACCGCCTGCACAAGCATCGTGCTCGGCAAGGGAGAACTCTACAAGTGTCTTTCTTGTTACGTTCCCGCATGAACGTTTGGTTAAATGAGGCAGCACTACGGGCTGTTGTTTGGTGACACGATGACTCTTGGCGCAATTTCGCGTTTTTGTGTATACGGTAATTGTCTACGTATCGTTGCTGCTTGGGGAAACTAAAAGCTCGATCGAGAAAGATTGAATGATATCATGGTTTACAGAGTTTAATACCCAGAGGTTGAACATTGGTTATAAGAGATGCCGTGTTGAAAGGAGTCCATTTCGCCTTAGGTGCCTTATTTTGCGTTAACACCGCACAGCAAACGGGTGCTTTTGCTTTTCGCCTCCATGGAGGTGCAGCCACTGAGGCCGGCGCCGCGAACATGGAATCGGCAGCGAATACCAAAGCCAGTGGAACTCAGCGGAAGATATTTGGTGCTCTTTGTTTATCTGATTGACACTACACCAATCATCGCAGTTCTCTTAATTTTGAACGCTGCTCGGGCATTATAAACCCTACATCATATGGACGCTCAGCTTTCCTTGACACCAGCAATTACAGTATTTCCCGCTCAGTTTAATCCAAACGCCAGAATATTTTATCTGAGTGTCAGAATATTTAATCTGAGTGCAACAGAAATTAACCTAAGCGCCAAAGCATTTAATCCAAACGCCAACGAATTTAATCCTCATGCCTTCTAAGCACTACACCGCTCAATCTTAAAGCGCGGTCCACAAATCCCAGACGCGTTATCGATGAGTTGATACTGACGAAGCATTAGACACCCAATGATCAAGTAATAAAAACAACATTTTTTATTCACAACAAATACGGGCTGTGTATTTATACCACCCACCACATCAACCGAAGTACAGGGTGAGAGCGAAGCATATGTTGCAGATATGCATCGGCGGTGTCCTGCAACTCGCATCATCATGTCACACCCGTATTCTCCTGATACGATGAGCGACTCACACTAAGGTGATGACTAAGATAAACTACCTGTGATCAGCCGAGAGTTCACTCACATGACTTCGCATCACTTGCAACCTGACGTCCCACATTTTCAGCCAAAGTCATGAGGGGTATGGAACGAAACGGTCGAATTTAATGACGCTATCACTTCGACACACCTTTAGATAGCATATTTAGAGTGTTCCTACATGGCAGTAATAAACTGCACAAAGATGTGCAATTCTTTCCGCCTTAAAAAATCACGTGACTTTCAGCAAAAGAGATGCACTTTCGCGACCCAACAACATTTTTAGCGAATTTCCCAGGACGATAGGGCTATCCTTAGCATACAGCTATTTCTTTGAGTCCACTATCCGGTCTTACGCCACTTGCAGTATCATGCATCACATCACGTCGCTATTGCAATATCTTCGCTATCGCTAACTCTAAACGCTTTCGCTGCGTCATTACAAGTTTTGAAGTCGCAAGGAGCGACTTTCATCAGGACAGGACGTTATGGCAACCCTTCACTGATCGGTATCAAACCAATCGGTTTTCTCTGAGTAATAAGGCTGTCGTGATGATGATACGTGTTAGCGAAGTCACCATTCGGCGTCATCTGACTTGCAGTATCATGAATGACGGCACATCAATTTCGCAACCCTGTGACGTTGGGTTTGAAACAAATCGGTTTTTCGTACGAAATAAGGATGTCGTTAGGTCAAAAACACCTTTGATGCGGCACTGTGAGCTGTGACGTCACATGAATCGACTTTAATTATGAGCAGACTTTTTTGCTACCTTACAGTGATGGGCAGCAAACGATTCGGTTTTCCCAGTTTAATAAGGCTGTCGTGAATATAATACATTTTCACCGAGTCATCATGCGCGGTCACGTGACATGTATCCTGAATCCCGGCACGTCACTTTGGCAACCCTAAGAAGTTGAGTAACAAACGAATCAGTTTTTCTAGCGTAAAAAGCCTCTCGTGAAGATGATACATTTTCCCAGAGTCATCATCCATTGTCACGTGACTTGGAGGGTCGTGAATGACGACACGTCACTTTGACAACCCTATGGAGGTGGGTGTCAAATCAGCCGGTTTTCCTAGCGTAATAAGGCTGTCGGGAAGATGATACATTTTCGCCGAGTCATCATCCGTGGTCACGTGACTTGCAGTACCACGCTTCAGGACACGTCACTTTGGCAACCCTATGAAGTTGGGTATCGAAAAATCGGTTTTACGCGCGGAATAAGTTTGTATTGAAGGCAATACATTTTCACCCGTGTGATCATGCGGGGTCATGTGAATTGGAGTATCGTGAATCACGACACGTCACTTTGGCAACCCTGTGAAGTTGGGTTTCAAACGAATGGGTTTTTCTAGTTTAATAAGGCTGTCCTGAAGATGATACATTTTTGCGAGTCAGCATCCGGGATCACGTGACTTGCAGTATCATGTATCGCCAGGATTCCATCCCCAGTACCGCTGGGGGCCCATCGGTGATACAACGGGTACAAGGTGTCCCCTGGCCTGGTGCTCGGCTAGTAAGGGGTGATTTGCTTGGAAAATGGATCTTTGATCCCACGTTGAGTAATCAAAGATACATTGTGTTATGGGGCTCTCTGGCCATAGACGCCCTTGCGCGATAAAAATTCATAATCATCAGTATCATGCGTCTGGACAAGTCTCTTTGGCAACCCTATGGTGATGGGCGCAGTGGGTACTGAATAAATGAAATGAAAGGAATGAATAAATAGAATCGGTTTTTCGTGCGGAATAAGGCTATTGCTACGTATAGACACTCGCTTCGGCGTTACGAGCTTGGACGTCACACGGGGCGACGTTCATCCTGACGAGGCGTTATTGCGACCTTTAACTGGTGGGCATTAGAACATTCGGTTTTCCCAGTCTTATACGGTTGTCGTGAAGATTATACATTTTCGCCGAGTCTTCATCCAGGGTCACGTGGCTTGCAGTACCATGCATCACGATGCGTCAATTTGGCAACCCTATATGTTAAGTGTAAATTGTTTCGTTAAAATTTAAGCAGCGCTAACTTTTAGGACGAATACACAGACGACATGACAGGACGGGCGCTGCCTCCCTCATTAATCTACCTTAGCTGTCATCGTTGTCATCTTGGCCTTTTCTTTTTGTGGTCTGTCGCAGATGCGCATGCGCTCACGGTTCGTTTTGTCTTATATGTTCTACAAAAAAACGTGTTCAATAAACATAGTTGGAGTCAGCGCCCGTCCTGTCATGTCTTCTGTGTATTCGTCCTAAAAGTTAGCGCTGCTTAAATTTTAACGAAAGAATATGCATAACCAACTAGCCCCGCAACGTGTTTTACTAAGTGTAAAAAGATTCGGATTTTCGTATAGCTATCGCTATCGCTGGGCCCAAGCACTTTCGCATCGTCTTTACGAGTTGTCACGTGACATGAATCAACTTATCATGATTGCCATATCGGCGACAATAGAGAGATTGGTATGAAATGAATCGTTTTTTTTTTTTTCAGAGTAATAAGACTTTCATAGGAACGATGCGTTTTTTCAGACTAGCAGACCCAACTGACATGTAGTACCGTGCGCAATAACACGCCACTTCTGCAATCCTAATATGCTTGTTATGAAAGTAATCTCTTTTCTGAGAGTAAATAAACTGTCGACAGGTCTACATCATAGTATTTTTGTGGAGGCAACACAAATTTGTTCCACAATAGGTATTGCCGGTTCGGCGCAGAGTGGTTGATTTGAATGACTTACAAACAGAATAATCAAGAATACTTGGCCGCCAAATCACCGTCAGTGTTAAGTATTAGCCTTTCAGGGATTTACAGTAGTTCAATAGCTTTTTTGTAAACCTTGTATATATTCACATGCATGTGAATTTAATGACTGAGCATGCGCTCCGAAACTCGAGAAATTTATTCGTAGCAGACGAGGCAGGACTGGTTCGTTAGCCGAGAGAGTCAAATTACTTACATGCGAAGAGTGATTTAAATGCAGTTTATAGTGGACGTGTGTGGGTCGCCTTGCATTGCGAGTTCCATGTCACATTTCATCACAATTCAGCGCGGGAGATATGAAGGAGAAGTTGTGCCTGTCGTATGCGGCGCACTCGGAAGGAGTAATTTGCTGCAAGGATCCTTCCGTGGCACTGGCTAGCACTGCGCGCCTATGGGCTTTCTTTGTGAGATTGGCTGGGGTTGTCAGCAAATCGTGTCCATGCTCACGCAGGAAGCCTTTTACGGATGATTTGAATTTTGTCAAAATTCTTCCCTGTGATTGAAAAATGGTCTGCATGGAGGAACCCGCCTCACAGAGTGCTTTTCCGCAGCGAGGATAGCACTTTCGGCGCGGCTGTGCGCTCGCGCGTAAGTCGTTGAATGTGGCCCAGTGAACTTTGTTCACTGTGCTGTAGTGGAGCAGTCCTCTTGAAGACATGCAAACCAAGATTTTTAGGTTTGCGCCTTTCGTGCTTGGCACGAGTCGCAAAGCTGGCACGCCGCACTGGGCTCTCGCAAAGCTTCGTTAACACCAAACATTGTAGTTCGTTTCTTCTATATAGTAGTGGGCCAGGGCGGTTCCTTAGTTTTGCAGCCATTGCGCGTAATTTCTGCGGTCGCGCTTCACGTCAAGGCTGTTTCTTTCAACTGGCCTTTGCGTTGCAAGTTTCAGTCTGGAACCGTGCCCGTCGAGAAGGTGATCAACAGTGGACATGCTGATCTGAATCTCCGGGAGCCTCTCAATTAAGGCTTTTCTAATCTCACCCAGTGTCGAAGCATAATTGCTGTCAACAATGTCGCACAAAGCTCTCTTGACAGTCTGGCCGAACTTTTGGGTTGATCCACCGCGTCTCTTTGCCTCTTCTCTATCAGTCGGTGCAATCAACCGAGAAGACTTTATACCAAGTGCGGCAGCGAGCTGGTTGAGATCGCCACCACGCCTCGATATATCGACGATCCTAGCCCGGTCTGTTACGGCCACCGGCCGGTAGTTCTTCTGCTCGCCAGGCAGTTTTCTAGGTCGTCCTCGTTTCTTGACGCTCTCCATCTCAGTCGATTGTGGAGTGTGCTTTCTGGACCGTCGTGCGAACAGTTGGCTTGAAGTTTCACAAGAAGACCGCAACAACGGACAGTACAAATTGTGCTGCCAGTGACAATTCTGTACGTCTGCTTACCCGGACACGCGAGAGAATCCGTACACTTCTGCTTTAAAAGGTCAACACTATGGATGGGAATGAAGAGGAAAGATTACAAAGTTTTCTTTTTGCTAAGTTTAATAGTTAAATTTTAAGTTTTGCCTCGTTTTGATGACACATCTCGCTTTTACTGAATAAGCAGTAATCAGTAGCTACTCTCATAGGTCGTCTGCGAGTGAGCAGAAAGGAACCAAGGGAAATCAACCTGAAGTGGTTAGGAGACGGCACTAATATTGCCTCCATACAAAACACGAGCGGCTTTTACAACTTGATCGCGCCCTCTCTTCTCTCTGCGCGTGCGCAGCGTTACTGACAGTGTCAATGTCTCGGCCTACAACGCCTTTTCTTCCCTTTTTCACTTTTTTTTCAATTATCCACCAAGATTAGCACAGTGCTAGAGCACAGTGGCGCAGTACTTAGCCTTCGCAATTAAATGCAAGTAAGAAGAAATAAAAAATTACCCTGCCGAGGCACCAAGAAGTAGGAGGGGGGAATATTCGTAGATATTCTTCACTCCTGTTGCCAAAGCCATCAAGGCGATGTCGCAATGCTCGAAATATACGTTCACATTAAGTTAACGCCACCATAGAATCTGACCGCTCCACTCTTCCAGGCTTTCCTGATGACGGTGCGCAAGCAGAATGCCCAAACACGTTAATGAACTTGAAGCGCAACCAAGCGCCGCGAAGTGCTTTTGGGCCGGGCCCGTGGCGCCGCTGTGCGAAGCGAGAACAAGGGTGTGACATTCCCGTAGAGCCAATGGGGACGATTTTGAAATGCGACGGTGGCGGTGCCTGGGAGTTGGCGGTAAAAACATAAATTGCTCAAAACTTTGCTCGCTATGCTTGCGCCGGTCGCTGTCGTCTGCTGCCACTGCGCTGCAGCGTTGCCCGCGGCGGCACTGGCGGCGCAGACGCGTTGTGTCATTGACTCCAGCCGCGTTTGCTGCCAGATACCAGGATCGCTGCAATCGTTCCGACCGTGGCGACACTTATGGCGCGGACGCGCAACTTGCAACATGCCACAGCACTGGCGAGAAGCAGACGACAAGCGTCACCGCTTGATTTCACTTGGTTCCTTTCTGCTCACTCGCAGACGACCTATGAGAGTGGCTACTGATTTCTGCTTATTCAGTAAAAGCGAGATGTGTCATCAAAACGAGGCAATACTAAAAATTTAACTGTTAAACTTAGCAAAAATGAAAACTTTGTAATCTTTCCTCATCATCCCCATCCGTAGTGTTGACCTTTTAAAGCAGAAGTGTACGGATGCTCTCGCATGCCCGGGTAAGCAGACGTACAGAAGTGCCACTGGCAGCACAATTTGTACTGTCCGTTGTTGCGGTGTTCTTGTGAAACTTCAAGCCAACTGTTCGCACGACGGTCCAGAAAGCACACTCCACAAGAAACGAGGACGACCAAGAAAACTGCCTGGCGAGCAGAAGAAAAACTACCGGCCGGTGGCCACAGCAGACCGGGCAAGGATCGTCGAAGTGTCGAGGAGCGGTGGCGACCTCAACCAGGTAGCTGCCGCACTTGGTGTAAAAACTGTTTGGTCGATTGCAGCGACTGATAGAGAAGAGGCAAAGAGACGCGGTGGCTCAGCCGAAAATTTCGGCCAGACTGTCAAGAGAGCTTTGTGCGACATTGTTGACAGCAATCATGCTTCGACACTGGATGAGATTAGAAGCGCCCTAATTGAGAGGTTCCCGGTGATTCAGGTCAACAAGTCCACTGTTGATCACTTTCTGGACTGGTACGGCTACACACTGAAACTTGCAATGCCAAGGCCAGTTGAAAGAAACCGCGTTGACGTGAAGCGCGACCGCAGAAATTACGCGCAATGGCTGCAAAACTAAGGAACCGCCCTGGCCCACTACTATATGGATGAAATGAACTACAACGTTTGGTGTTCGCGAAGCTTCGCGAGAGCCTAGCGCGGCGTGCCAGCGGTGCGAATCGTGCCAAGCACGAAAGGCGCAAACCTGAATATCTTGGTTTGCATGTCTTCAGAAGGACTGCTCCACTACAGCATAGTGGACAAAGTTCACTGGGCAACATTAAACTAATTTCTTGCTGAGGCTTTGCGAAATGTACACAAACAGGACCCCGATACACCGGCAGTGTTCATATTCGACGAAGCGCCAGCGCACAGCCGCGTCGAAATTGCAATCATCGCTGTGGAAAACCACTCTGTGAGGCGGCTTCCTCCGTACAGCCCGTTTTGCAATCACACAAAAGAATTTTTTTCAAAATTGATATCCTCGGTAAAAGGCTTCCTGCGTGAGCATGAACACAATTTGACGACAACCCCATCGAATCTCACAAAGAAAGCCCATAGGCGCGCAATGCTGGCCAGTGCTGCGGAAGGATCCTTGCAGCAAATTACTCCTTCCGAGTGCGCCGCTTACAACAGGCACAACTTCTCCTTCGTTTCTCCCGCGCTGAATATTGACGACATGTGGCATGGAACTCGCAACGGAAGGCGACCCACACACGTTCACTATGAACTGCAATTAAATTACTCTTCGCATATAAGTAATTGGGCTCTCTCGGCTAACGAACCAGTCCTGCCTCGTCTCCCACGAATAAACTTGTCCAGTTTCGGAGCGCATGTTCAGTCATCAAATTCACATGCGTATAAATATAAACAAGGTTACCAAAAAGCTATGGAACTCCTGTAAATCCCTCAAAGGCTAATACTTCACACTGACGCTGATTTCGCGGCGAAGCACTATTGATTATTCTGTCTGTAAGTCATTCAAATCAACCACTATGCGCCGAACTGGCAATTCCTATTTGTGGAACAAATTTGTGTTGCCTCCACAAAAATACTGTGGTGCCGACCTGTCGACAGTTTATTTACTCTTTGAAAACAGGTTACTTTCATAACAAGCATACTAGGATTGCAAAAGTGACGTGTTATGGCGCACGATACCACTTGTCACTTCGGTCTGCAGATCTGCAAAAACCCATCGTCCCTACGAAAGCCTTATTACTCTGAAAAAAAAAACCATTCATTTTATACTAATCTTTCTATTGTTGCTAATATGCCCATGAGGGTAAGTTGCTTCATGTAACCTGACAACTTGTAAAGACGATGCGAAAGTGTTTGGGCCCAGCGATAGTTTTATTCCGCACGAAAACCCGACTCTTTTCACACATAACATATAGGGTTTCCAAAGTGACGTATCGTGATGCATGATACTGCAAGTCACGTGACCGCGGATGAAGACTCGGCGAAGACTGCGAAAACCTAATCATCTAATGCCCACCACTGCAAAGTCGCAATAATGTCCCGTCAGGATCGAAGTCGCTCCATGTGACGTTCCAGCTCGTAATGCCGAAGCGAAAGTGTTTAAACGCAGCAATAGTCTTATTCCGCACGAAAAATTGATACAGCTGATTCATTCATTTTTTATTCAGTAGCCACAGCGCCCAAGATCATAGGGTTGCCAAAGCCACTTGTCGTGATGCATGATACTGATTATTATGATTTTTTATCGCGCAAGGGCGTCTATGGCCAAAGAGCGCCACAAACACAAGGTATTTTTGATTAGTCAAGGTGAGATGAAAGACTCATTTTCCAAGCATTTCACCCCTCACTCGCCGAGCACCAGGCCAGAGGAAAGCTTGTACCCATTGTATCACCGGTGGGTACCCGGCGGCACTGGGGATGGAACCCTGGTGATACATGATACTGCAAGTCACGTTACCCCGTATGATGACTCGCGAAAATGTATCATCGTCACAACAGCCTTATTACACTAGGAAAACCTATTCGTTTGAAACCCAAATTCACAGGGTTGCCAAAGTGGCATGTCGTGAAGCGTAGTACTCGAATTCGCGTGACCACGGATGATGACTCAGCGAAAATGAATAATCTTCATGGCAACCTTATTGCACTAGGAAACCTATTCGTTTGATGCCCAACTTCATAGGGCTGCCAAAGTGACTTCTGATTCACGATCCTCCTATACACGTAACCACTGTTGAACTCGGCGAAAATGTATTATCATCACGACAGCCTTATTACACTAGTAAAACCGCTTAGTTTTTTCACCCAACATCATAAATTTTTCAGTGACTTCTCGCGATGCACGATACTGCAAGTCACGTGACCCGCGATGATGACTCGGGGAAAATGCATCATCTTCACAATAGCCTTATTACGCGAGGAAAACCGATTGATTTGACACCCAACTTCATAGTGTTGTCAAAGTGACGTGTCGTGATTCACGATCCTCCAAGTCGCGTGACCACGGATGATGACTCAGTGAAAATGAATCATCTTCAGGGCAGCCTTAATGCACTCGGAAAATCTATTGGTTTGATACCCTCCACAATAGGGTTGTCAAAGTGACGTGTCGGGATTCACAATCCTCCAAGTCACGTGACCATGGATGACGACTCGGCGAAAATGAATCATCTTCATGACAGCCTTATTGCGCACGTAAAACCGATTCTTTCGATACACAACATCATAGAGTTCCCAAAGAGACTTATCGTGATGCATGATACTGGAAGTCACGCGACACCGGATGATGACTCGGCGAAAATGAATTACCTTCGCGATAGCCTCATTACACTGGCAAAACCGATTGGTTTGACACCGAACTTCATAGGGTTGGCAAAGTGAGGCGTCGTGATGCATGATACTCCAAGTCACATGACCCCGTGTGATGACTCGGGGAAAGTGTGTCATCTTCACGAGATCCTTATTACGCTAGAAAAACCGATTCATATGACACTCAACTTCATAGGGCTGCCAAAGTGACGTGTCTTGATTCACGGTACTCTATGTCACGTGACCCCGCATGATGACTCGACCAAAATGTATCATCTTCACCACAGCCCTATTAAACAGGGAAAACGAAACCGTTTGATGCCCATCACTGCAAGGTAGCAATAAATTCTCATCATGATTAAAGACGACCCATGTGACGTCACAGCTCACAGTGCCGCATCAAAAGTGTTTTCGACCTAACAGCCTTATTCCGCACGAAAAACCGATTCTTTTCATACCCAGCATCATAGGGTTGCGAAAGTGATGTGACGTCATTCATGATACTGCAAGTCACATGACGCCGAATGATGACTTCGCTAACACGTATCATCATCACGACAGTCTTATTACACAGGGAGAACCGATTTGTTTGATACCCATCACTCCAGAGCTGCCATAACGCCCCGTCATGATGAAAGTCGCCCCTTCCGACGTCACAACTTGTAATGGCGCAGCGAAATCGCTTAGAGTTAGCGATAGCGATAACATTGCAATAGCGATTTGATGTGATGCATGATACAAGCCATGTGAGACCGGAGAGTGGACTTAACGAAATAGCTGTATGCAAAGGATAGCCCTATTATCCTGGAAAATCCAATACCAATGTTGTCAGGTCGCGAAAGTGCCTCCCGTTTGCTGAAAGTCATGTGACTTTATAAGGTGGAAACAATTGCACATCTTTGTGCACTTTATTATTGCCATGTAGGAACACACTAAATGTGCTAGCTAAAGGTGTGTTGAAGTGTTAGCGTCATTATATTCGACATAACGTTTCGTTCCATATCTCTCATGACTCGTTGGGAATGTGGGACGTCAGGTTTCAAATAATGCAAAGTCATGTGAGTGAACTATCGGCTGATCACAGGGAGTTTCTTTTAGTGATAACCTTAGTGTGACTAGCTCATCTTATCAGGAGAATAAAGGTGTGACATGACGATGCCAGTTGCAGCACACCGCCGCTTCATATCTGCAATATGCTTCGCTCTCACCCTGTACTTCGGTTGATGTGGTGGGTGGTATAAATACCCCGCCCGTATTTGTTATAAATAAAACAAATTAATATTGCTTGCTCATTGGGTGTCTAATGCTTCGTCAGGAACAACTCATTGATAACGCGTCTGGAATTTGTAGACCGCGTTTTAAGTTTGAGCGGTATAGTGTGAAAATGCATGAGGATTAAATTCGCTGACGTTTGGATTAATTTCTGTGGCACCTCGATTAAAATGAATGTCACTCAGAATAAATATTCTGGCGTTTGGATTAAATTTAGCGGGAAATACTGTAGTGCCGGCTGTTGGCCGACGGTAGCGAATGCCGCCTATCTGAATTTAGTTGTTTTGAACTTATTATTTTTAGAAAAATTGAAAAAGGCCGTAAGATTTTGCACTAAGGTGGTCGTTATCAAATCTGTCTCTTCCTCCCAGATGGAAAGTCTGAACTACAAAATAATTATTGAGCTCACACCTACTCTTTCTAACGGCCATCTTTAAGCACTGAGATGTAATGATCATTCGCAAAACTCGCGATGATTTTTTTTTCGTTGGGCACCTTGCGGCATAGGATGGAAGCCGTGCAAAACTAGAAATGATTTGTCTATTTCCAGGATTCATATTTTTTTGCGCCCAGAATATGTAAACTTTCTTAATAAATCAAATTCATAGCAGAACACACCCACAGAAAAGCCATTTTCTTACTCTGTGAAATCTTCTACCGCGTCCACAGCAGCTTTCATTTCCCAGTTCCATGTAAACGGCAAGTACATGCTTAGTTTCAGTAACAGGCGTGGCCAGAACTTGTATGATATTCCTTTTTGGAGGACTTGACGCACTCTCTTGTACAGGCTGCTCAGCTGATAGCCCAGTTTGATGTCACTCATCATAGCTGCGCCATACACTAATGAGGCCGTGATGTTCACCAAGCTGTCCAAGACGTAATCTTGCACTAAGAGTGGAGCTTCCTTTGCTGCGTCAATGCGCTCGGACAGGTGATGGAACACGTCCTGAAGAATAGGGCAGCAAATAGAAAAGAATTAAGGTCAGAAATAAGTCAATACCAGCGCGATGACTTTATTAGGACGTAGGTAGCAGCAGTGTTCACAGCGCCCATTTACACGTTGGCAGATTTCATTTCGTTTCATTTCATTACATTAAAGACCCACGAGGGGTATTACATAACGGGTGAGTACATATATTTTGCTGAGCAAGTGTAAACACGGTGAAACATGACTGGTAACATTATTGGCGAAATTGGGTGAGCGCATAATGGATGCCATGTCGTTGGGTAGGTCGTTCCAGTTTGCTGCAATCCGGAAAAAAAATGATGCGGCAAAAGTGGTGGTACAGGCACGAGGTCGGGAAACTTGACGAGGATAACGAGTACGATGATATATGCGGGCTGGAGGGACGATGTAGGGTGCGCAACCAA
Organism: Amblyomma americanum; assembly: GCF_052857255.1. Lineage (NCBI taxonomy): Eukaryota > Metazoa > Arthropoda > Arachnida > Ixodida > Ixodidae > Amblyomma > Amblyomma americanum. The sequence goes on from NC_135501.1 coordinate 111,686,238, forward strand.
ATGAACTATGGAAAAATTTATGAAACAAGCAAAGTCTGGAAATGCGGCGACGAAGTGATAAGGGCAATAAGCCGGCTTCAGCTTTCAACACTGACACACTGATGCCGTAAGAATATGATGATGGATGAGTCTAGCGGCTCTGCTTTGGACGGACTCGAGTGCATTTATAAGGTGAGCTCGGTGCGGGTTCCAAATGGGTGGGGCATATTCTAATTTTGGCCTGACAAGGGATTTGTACGCTAATAACTACACATGTTTATGGGCTTGGTGGATACGACGTCTTAAAAATCCAGGTGTTTTATTAGCAGATGAAATGATGTCGTAAAGTGTGTGCTCCAGCAGCAGTCGCTACACACGGTAATGCCTACGTACTTGTTTGTTAGAACCGGGTATACAGGGACGTTAGCTATGGCGTATGGGAAATGAAGCGGGTTGCGGCGACGCGTGAAGAATAAGATTTTACATTTATGAGGGGTAAGTTCCGTTAACCAATTGGCACACCATTCCGGAATGCGGTTAAGGTAGTCTTAGAGAGACGTTTAGACAGAAGCGTTTTTAAATTGGCGATAAATTGCACAATCATCGGCTAACATGTGCATATTACTAAATACATTGTGAATCGTTAATATCAATTAAGAACAGAAGCGGACCGAAGGCAGACCCTTTCGGGATACCTGACTTTCCTGGGAGTGGGATTGGAGTAGTGGTTGTTAACGGTTACGTACTGTGAGCGGTTAGTATATAATTCTTCTATCTATTTGAAGATATTAGAGGGGAGCTTCATATATGAAAGTTTTAGAAGTGAGCGTTTGTGGGGAACCTTGTCGAACGCTTTCCCTGGTTTGGTTTGGTTTAAATACGTTTATCCAAAGTGACTCAGTCTATGAAAGACGCTGTAGCGAAGGGCTCCGGAAATTTCGAGCACCTGGGGTTCATGAACGTGCACTGACATCACACAGTACACGGGCCTCTAGAATTTCGCCTCCATCGAAATTCGACAGCCGCGGCCGGGATCGAATTCGCGTCTTTCGGGCCAGCAGCCGAGCGCCATAACCACTCAGCCACCGCGGCTGCTTGAACTCTTTTGCATAGTCCAGATAAATAGCATCGGTCTGTAGGTTACAGTCAAGATAAGCATACAAATCATGAACGAAAATCGCCAGATTTTTCGCGTGAGAAGCCTTTTAAAAACCGTGCTGCACAGGAGGAAAAAAGGTGTGACATTCGAGGAAGCTCATGACATTGGAGTAGATGACGTGTTCCATGAGTTTGCAGGGCACGCTGGTAAGGGAAAAGGGATGGTCGTTAAACGGTGAATTTTTTTACCCGATTTGAAAACTGGAACGACCTCACCGCTTTTCCAATCGTGTGGTAGTGGACCTGATAACAATGACTGTGAAAAAAGTAAGCCTTAAAATTGGGCACAAATATTCTTGTTATTTTTCAAAATCCTTGAGTTAATATTGTCAATACCGGATGAAGATGAAAGTTTCATGGTTTCAATTAGGGCCGAAATGCCAGATGACGTGAAGACAACTGGTGGCGTAGCACGGTATATCATTGAGGGCGGTGCTGAAAATGATGACGATATTTTAGTTTCTTTCGTAAATACAGATGAAAAGGCAAAGTTAAGCATAGTAGCGCACTCAGCATCAGTGAAAACTATGTCTGATTCATCTGTGAGGGTTATTTCTGCCGTGTTATGCGGATTAATAACTCTCCAGAAATTTCTCGGGTTACTAGTGAGCATATTCGGCAAGTCCGAGTGAAAAAAGAACGCTTAGCATTAAAAATAGCAGCGAGACATGATTTGTCAGCTTCGTGATATCTACCCATGCGCTATGTGTCCCCCGAGACTTGGCTGAAAGGTCAAGGGGCTTCTTTTTGTTCTCCAAGCGATTCAGTGTTTTAGTAAACCACGGCTTTTGTGAATTGTAGCGAAAACTAATTTGGGGGATGAATCTATTGGTTAGACCTTCTAGTTTGTCTTTGAACAGTAACCAATTTCCTTGAACACTGCAGGACTGAAAACGTGACGAGAAGACTTGAAGAAACGCATTAAGTTCAATATTTATGGCGTTATAATTCCATTTGTCATAAATATGCATGGTTTTATAGTATTTGCTGTCCCGATATGGCGTAAGGAGAAGGTTAGTGTGAATTACTTTGTGATCGCTTATTTCAGGTAAGTATATAATGGGCTGAACGCTGTTTGGGTGATTGGTTAATAAGAAATCTAAAACATTTGCTCAGTATTGTGTTACATGGGTAAGTTCTAGTAATTACCTTAGTAAGGTTGAAGTTGATGCTAAAATCTAGGAATTCCCTTTTTTTCTCTATTGTTAGCTATAGGTCCGGGCTGGTTATGCCAGTTAATATCCCGAAAATTAAAATCGCCGAAGAAGAAGACATGTGAATTATAATGCCTTATGAGCAGTTGACTTAGTACGTTATTAAGCTGACGGGAAAAATCCTGGCTACTATGCGGCGGCCAATGAGAAACGCCGAGTAAAACTGTGATAGGTGCTGCGTGAATGATTAGCCACAGCATTTCGAGGTGGAATGAATCTTGTATGGTAAATCTTGGCTGACAGCAATCAGTACGCCCCTTCCTCGTGAATGTTTACGGTATTTCCGAAAAACTTGAAAGTTTGGTACAGCAGTCAGTACTTCGTTTTCTGTTCTGTCACCTCTCAGCCAAGTCTCAGTTGGTATAAGTAGGTTGCTGCTTGATAACGAAACAAGGCTAGAAATAAGTTCACGCTTAGGAATAAAAGTATGAATCTTAGTGTATATAGTGGAGAGCGAGAGACTAGATAAAGAAGCTTTCTTGGTACGGTTTCCAGACGGTTCATGATGAGGTGATTAATTATTTTATTGTGAGGGTCGAGTCACCATTTCCTTGACTGTTTTCATGGTTTCATTGAAAACGTAGCGTTTTTGTGCCAGTATTCAGTATCTTAAAATTCAGAGCAAATTTTGTTGTCTTTTCTTTAGGGAACGCGACTAGGTGCTTTCGCGCATTTCGTGCGTTGAGGAAAATGTCCTCGCCGACACTGAAGTTAGTTAGCTTAAACTTATGACCATTTTATAATATGGCATCTTTAATTCTAGATGAAGTGGGCGCGCTCTAACTGCACAGAAACAAGTGCCACTAACCTTGCTATTGGCCGTGCTTTCCTACTCAGCGGTGGTGTCTTGACGCACCACTACGCCTCTTGAACTGAAGTCTTCCATCCCACATACCCAATTTTCCACACGACTAGGTATCATTTTCGAAAGTATATTGCTGAGTTTGTATAGCGGACCTGACCTTAAGCTGCTGAGTGGAGGGGAAGAACGGAAAAGTATGTGTTTTCGCATTATGCAATTAATTTATGTACAAAAGGTTATACGGAGGGAAGTACGTGTAATGTATAAAGCTGTGTTAAGACAGCTTACAAGCGGAGGAAAGAGAATAATTCCATCTGTATTCAGCAGCTATTATTAATTGTCTTTTTTTGCGGGTTTTGGGCGGTAATACGGTTTTCACAGCAGTCACAAAAGGGCTCACTCTAGCTCTATTGAGGATAAAGTATCGTCAGTCACACACGCTTACTCCATAAGAACAGTGCTGCGGAATGGATGGCCTCTACCTGGAGTAGATGAAGAATTACGCGAATAATTAACTAAAATTATCTAACAAGTATATTTTATTATTATGGCAAGATTATATAGTGAAATTTAACACCGTAAACAAAGAATATGAGCCCAGTTTTTAAATTTGATTATTCGCCAATACGTTTCAAAATAAGGAACATCAACAATATGCACCTCAAGCCTCGTTCAGTTGACTTTCCGTAATGCACCTTTTGAGGATGGAAGAGCTAGGGAAGCACTTCGATGTGCGCTCAGTGGTTTTGTGGAAGTGATTCGACGACGTTATGAAGTTTACACTACAAACTACTGTTTATTTTTGGCCCATTTATCTGTTGTTATCGAGAAGTAGTTCAGCACAACTTATTATAATCATTAATAACATAATCAACCTAACTACGTGCTGAATACCAATTAATCTTGCCCTGCAACAGCTGTGCAAAACATCGTGATCTCACCTGCCCAGTGCGTTGTCTGCCCTTCATTGCACGTTTACCCTCTCCTGGAGTCAACTCCGTTACCTTAAGAGGCCAATAGTTATGTTCATACCTATTGTATGCCTAGCCTATGCCTGTATACCCGCATATACTTATCTATACTTGGTAGGGTTTGCTTCAGAAGCCACGAAATGTCTTTGTTTCTCTTAACGTAACTTCAATAAACGCTCTATCTATAGTTGGCAATGTTCTCAGGAATTAGGTCTTAAATGCCGCATTTGTCGTCCGTGTTTGTAACCTAGAGGTAGAGGTGGGTTTTCAGTATGCACAACTACTGGATGGTATATACGCACTGCTATATGAGACAAAACGTCCTGAAGCAACCAATGGGCTTTAAAGAATTACGTAGTGATGTTTTCCGGGTTAATTTAGGGTACCTTTGACTCGCTGACATGTGCCAACATCGTGCAGCGCATGGCCGTTTTAAAGCGACTATATTCGGAGGGCGATGACGGCGAAAACTCTATGGGGTCGGCGTCGGTGGGAAACAGGTGGTGTTTAGATAGCCTTCCTTCCGTACGCCTGCCACGTGACATGGCTGGCAGATGACAGGTGGAGAGAGGGAAGCCCTGCTCTCTACTTCTCGTGGATAAAAAGGAGAGGCCGGACTACGAATGACTCCGCTTAATGACTGGAATAAGGATAGAATCAGAGAACAAATATATCCAGAATTGAAATGCAATGAAAATTTGAATAGACCTGTAAGGGGAACAAGAATGGCACCCCATTTGCCTCTTATTTTGCGTTTATTAAATCCGAGTGGAAACCAAATGATACAGCAGATTTCAGCCACGTTTACGCATTTCACCCCGCATTAATATGACGCTGTTTTAAGATGCACAAGCACCCTGCCAACATTTTCATTCTTTTCTTTCGGCAATGCGCACAAGATAATGCAATCTACCAACTTCTACAGCAAAGTTTTTACGGTGCCCTATCAGGCGGTCTCATAGTGTAGACCGTGAACATACAATAATGTAATGGTGATGTGACTGTGCGTTCGCGACTGAGAAAAAACAGCCGCATGTGGTCACGTGGTGTCATGGGACGAGAGCTATACTGACGTGACCGTGTATCTGTTGCGAGTTTTGCGGTAGCCAACGTGGCCGGAAAGACTGCACACTACATGTCACACATTACGAGAAGAAAGCAACAAAAGGGCGAAAGGTTTCGCTCAGTTTTACGCAATACGTTACGGAATGAAAATGTTTGGAATGTTTTGTGCGCTCAAGCTTCCTAGTGCGCACGATCCTTCCCAAAGCTCTCGAGTTAACTTCAATCGCTGTTTAAAAACGTTTTAACCTACACAGTATATGCACATCTCACCTCAATGCGCTTCTCCATAGGCGTACCGAACCCAAGATCACGTCGCACTCTCAAGAAAAATGTTTTGTTAGCCATCCATATATCGCCGGATTGTCTCGCCAACCCTGGAAAATCACATGCATGTCATTGCTTATTAGTGCGGAAACACTCATACGCTCACCAACACCGACCAAGAACCTTGTCATCCTACGTGCGCTCACCATATCCACGTACGTATGGTTGCGTGCCATTGCCTAGCAACCCAAGTTACTGCCCGAGTTTACCCGACTTGCTCGGGTAAGCTCGGGAAGTAACTCAGGTAAGCTCGGGTATGCTCGGAGGAGCACCCCGCGAGCTGCGCGAGAGGCTTCTCCGAAGAGCAACATTGGTCGCTGTGATGCAACAGCCACCTGCCAGTGCAGTGGCGCATCTCTTCACCGCTGCACCGCTACGTTGGCAGTGGTATGATGATGATGATTTTTGTGGTGCAAGGGCATCTGTGACCAAAGAGCGCCATTGCACAAGTTGCTTTCTTCTGCTAAAAGACCCATTTCCCTAGAAATTCACCCTAAGACGAGCACCAAGTCAAAAGAAAACTTGAGCCCACTGTATCACCGGTGGGTAGCCGGCGGCCCTGGAGATCGTACCCTGCGGTTCCCGCATGCGAGGCGGATTCTCCAACCATTAGACCATCGCGTATGAGCAGTCGCTGCACTCTATGAATGTGCAGTATAGAATGATCAATTCTGCAGATATAGACGTTAACCCACTAAAGATATCACGTCATCACCATAAGGCGAAGATTAAGACGCCCGCCCATTTGAAGAATGAACACATGCTTTCGCACTTCTGCTTGCTTTAACTACACTAAACCACCGCCAATGTTTTTATGCTCGCAGTTTTTTAATTCGTGCTACTCATTACCTCTATGACTGATTTGAACGCTGTTGCAAGCACAGCTAAACTGTAATGCCTTTATTACTGGGTGGCATTCGGTGAGCATCGCCGCGAAAATCTTACAGGCTTTCTACCGGCTGTCCCAGTGCCTGAGTCTAATGACCAACAGATCATATGAAATGCGCAGGGTCGGAAGGTCAGACTCCCAATGGCAGTGAAAGCCCAGAGCCTCAATTCGGCGCGTACACAGAGTCGCGCAAAACGAAACTCAAGCGGCATCATCACCGGTGCGCGTGAAAACATTTCCCTAAAGAAATTATCCGTCCATTGAAAAGAAATTCGCCCGAGATTACCTCTGCAGTAATGCGATTTCTTCCAACAACTGTCTATAGAAATTATGGCGTGAAAGAGGAGGCGAGTGATACCGGCCGAACATTCTTGGGATGTTACAATGCTGCAGTTT